>NC_090196.1:15545523-16145523 GCF_024679245.1 Pseudorasbora parva | reverse complement strand
CCCTCCGGAAACTCATCTCCTCAATGTCGTCACGTGACCAGAAGCCAACCTAATGATCACACACAGAGCCAAAGGATGTCATGCATGATTAATGATGAGCAGCTACTTATCTTCATATAATTCAGCAGCACTCAACCGTCTACAAATTCAATTCTGATATCAATTTCAGTCTAATGAGTCAAATTTAGATGAAGATGTCAAACCCATTATTTCATATCTAAAAGGAACGGGCCAATCAAGTTATCGTACAATGTTGTATTTCTTTTTGTTTTATTTATTGTTATTACTATTATTAATTTTTATACTTTACACCTGATTTTCCACCCCTTTATCATCATCAGTCAATAAGAATTTGAGGGGGAAATTTTGTTTTTTATCATTCATACTATTTTCAATAAATGCATACAGGTCTAGACTAAAAATATGTTCTTAAAAAACTGGTTGGTGGTTACCTTACATTGCATAACATACATAGTGTGGTCTATTGAAATGGAATCGCAAATTACAAACAATTGTGAAACTGGGTCATTTAGCATTTGCCGGAACTGTCTGTTCAGTACTTCAGTGGGATTTCCATGCTATCCAAATGTAACATTTGCTTACTAGCATGCTGCCCACGTCCAGATGGTAAGAGTTTGCAATGCAGCCCAATAAGATCTGGATCACACAAGTTTTTCCCAGATATCCCGAATGGTAGGCCTACATATGTCCTGATCCCCACTTTCTTGTCCCTCTATTCCATTTTTGTTGTTGTTGCCTGTTTGAAATTCTTTACATCTGTCATCTTCCTAGAAGTAGGCCTACATCGTAAATAATACTTAAATACTTTACATATTTAAAATAATAGTAGGTTATTGTCTGGGCTGAATGCACTGGTTTTGGATAAGGGGAACATTGAAAACCTTGCATTTGTTTCCTGTGGGTAACACTCACTGAGGAAGAAAAAAAGCCTAAATGGACATGGCTGCTTTTGTGCGGTTCTTTTTAAATAATGTGCCCATGTAAATTACCTGTGTGAAGTAATAATGCTGGCAAACACGACGATAATGACATTTTGAGCTGAACTCGTCTCTAATGGTGAATGTCCCTGTAGAAACCAGCTTGTCTCGTAAGTCGTGACCTGCAGAAGTTCGTGCTGAATTTTGATAACGGCGGTAAATCATGGCACGCCCACTTTAACTTTTGGCCAACAGAGGGAGACATTTGATAATCATCCTGCATCCCCTCTTGTGTGATGACTGTTTTTAGCACAAATGTATCATTTAATTTGATTTCTTATTTGATCAAAATTATCAATACGCTGTCTTCGGATCATAATTAACACTATTCAAATATTAAAAAGGCATATGCGATTGACAAACAAACATTTAGTAAAACCCATAATGTTTTCTGCTTGACTGGGGACAACCAGACGGAGCTGAAAATTAATTAGAAACCATTCTGTCAAAAAATTTTATGTTGTTGGAAATGATTGGTAGATTTGCTGATTTATAAACTGTGCTAATTTATAAACACACACACCATGGTTTTACTAAAAATAAAAAATAAAATAAAAACATGAACCACAAATTAACCATGGTTGCTACTATAACCATAGTTTTACCATGGTAGGCTAAGTATTATTTCTACATAAAGTTATTACTTTTTCCCCCCCGTACTCAAGCATCAGTTCACGTGGGATATACAATGTAACCAGTAGGTGGCACTGTCATTACAATTATCATTCCCTCCGGTGTGTTCGATGTTTGGGTAGCCTATGATCATATCTTGAATTTCCTATAGGCTAAATTACATGTTTATCTAGAGTTATATAGGCCTGCATAATATATTTGTAAGCTAAAATCATTTATTTAGTTCATTTATCGTATTTAGCTACATTTGACTGCTGATTGAATAGGAACATATTTGTTTTTACAATACTGAGTTTTTGTCGAGATCAAATTGGCTGCTTTAGGTAATTAGCATGTTTTTGAGTTACCTCACATGATGTAGCGTAAATCATTGGTGAAAATGTGTAGGCCTACAAGTGCTTCTGTAAACGGTGACTCTCATAGGTTTAGGACTATTCATGACAGGCTATGCAATGGCCTGCTGGAGAGAGAGAGAGAGAGAGAGAGAGAGAGAGAGAGAGAGAGAGAGAGAGAGAGAGAGAGAGAGAGAGAGAGAGAGAGAGAGAGAGAGAGAGAGAGAGATATGAAATGATAACAGTCCCAAAGAAGCAATGAAATCTTCCTTGTGATCCACCCACGGTTTGAGGTTTGAGCTCACGACTACTGCACTTCATCTTTTGTTTTAAAGCAGTAAAACCTGCAAAAACTGACCCGTAGCCGATCAATAGTTGCTTTAATGATACTCTGATGGTTTAAAATACATTAGAAGCAGATAGGCTAACATCAAGCTATCATCAGAGTTAGATTATTTCTCCATCTAAGTTAAAGGCCAAAAGGCAGCTTGAAGTTTGTGGGAAAGTAGCAGATTTCAGTAGTTTTTGTGCAAAACTTGTACTTCTTAAAACTATCCTAAAGAATCGTTAAAATAATAAACCAAAAATGAAAGCACACACTTACAGTGCAGATGTCTTATCATCTATCACAGGATAGTACAACTATTTATATGCTTATTGCAGGTCGGTCTTAAATCAAGAATCATTCAACTGAATGAAACAAAAGACTCCAACCCAATAATGTGAGACATTGTTGATGTTAATAACATTACATATATACAACTCCTCTAATCTCATTGAATAACACATTGGCAGTACATAATAACACATTATCAGAGCATATTGGATGGGATAAGGAAGGATTACTGAAATATGTAGGGCAATGTTCTGGAATGCAACAAACATTAGCACACTTGGTAAAATTCAGCTCATTGTTATTATGAAATTAGTGAAATACACACACATTATTTATTAGAGTTTCTGAGTTTAGTGGTAATATTTAAAAAAAGGTTCTCTTCTACCACTTTTTCCGCCTCTCAGACTGGCCTACTTCTCTAATGGCAGTTTATTTAATTCAGGTCAAGTTTTTACCGCAACTGCGTTCAGCTTAATTGAGCTCAAACAACACTGCTGTTGTGAAACTGCCTGACTGCCTGGACACGAGGGCACAATTTTCTCACTAACAGACTGATTGTGACACAAAAGGTTGATTAGTGAAAAGCATCAGTTCACTCTATGTACTGACTCTGAATTTATGTGTTACATAATCTTAAATATTATGATTTAAATGCTACAATGTTTGAAACCGTGTAGACAAATATAAATTGCACATATATTAATTTCTTTATACAAATATGCATATTATTATTATTCAGACATTTAAAATGTATAAATCAAGCATTTCATTTTTTTAGATATTATTATTAGTTATACTTATGAATTATAATATAGTAAATAAATATATATATTTTCTAAATATTAAAACCTTCAATTATTGAATTCTATTATTATTCAAACATTTACAATTTATACATCAAATATTTAATATTTTAGCTATATTATCATCATTATTATTGTTAGTACAAGTTATTATAAGTTGTAAAATATTAGCATAAATTATCAGGCTATTCATATATTTACTAAATATCACATTTACAATTATTGTTAATTCTATTATTCAAATATTTAAAATTTAAGAATCAAACATTGATCTTTATTATTGTTATTATTAGTTATTATATAATATATTATAAAATATCAGGGTCTTCATATATTTACTAAATATTAAATTCTTAAATTCTATTAAAGTCCGTCTAAGGGCCCAAAGATCACCATCCAGTATGGTTTTCTGGCCTTGACCTTTACGCACAGAGATTGTTCCAGATTCTCTGAATATTTGGATGATATTATGCTCTGTAAATGATGATAACTTCAAACTCTTTGCAATTTTTCTCTGAGAAACTCCTTTCTGTTATTGCTCCCTCATTTTCGCCGTAGCATTGGGGGAATTGGTGATCATCTGCCCATCTTGACTTCTGAGAGACACTGCAACTCTGAGAGGCTCTTTTTATACCCTATCATGTTGACAATTGACCTAATAAGTTGCAAATTGGTTCTCCAGCTGTTCCTTATATGTACATTTAACTTTTCCGGCCTCTTAATGCTACCTGTCCCAACATTTTGGAATGTGTAGCTCTCAGGAAATCCAAAATGAGCCAATATTTGGCATACATTTCAAAATGTCTCACTTTCAACATTTGATATGTTATCTTTAAAGGATGCACCTTGTGAAGATTTAATGCAATTCTTATTTAATTCCAACTTCCTAACTTCACTACTGAATCAGAAAAAAAAAAAAAAAAAAAAAAATCAAACAAGCTCTTAAATAAATATATGAATAATTTATTACTTCTAATATTTGTACAAAGGTGGTCTTTTTCATCTCACATTGATTGTGAACAACACAAGTACAGAGTCATATCAAGAGTATAAAATAAATGAATATAAGCAAGATCTTTTTTCCTTGAGGCACATTTTATGAATATTTTCCACTTAGAGGAAAATCTGGCATTTATACTTGTAAACAATACTGTTTGCTCCCCTAACACCACCAGTCATGTGACTGATGCACAGGAAGTGGTGCAATGCAGATGTACATTATCATGCACTGAACATAGTCATGTTTATACACATAAACAAAGAAATTTGAACATTTATGTAATGTATAAATACAGACTGCAAAAGGGTTTCAAATCAATTAAGGTTTAATACTCTAGCAGAAAGAACATAACTGAATGTCTTACAATTTTGTAAAGAAATACATTGGAACTTTTGAGCCCAAAGAAAAGTACACTGAGATTGATAAGCCCATTGTATAGAACACATTCCTGGGAACAATAAGATACTACAACCTCTTCCTGATGATGACGTATGTTGAGCAACAGGGAACTGCGTGCAGCCTATGACACACTTTCACTCCTACAATCACATTCAGCCTCAAGGCACTGTGATACAACCATTTACATATGAATCAATAATAATGTAATCCAATTACTGTACTAAAACGTAACCTCCTCCATTTCCCAAAACCCTTGTCCTAGGGTCAAGAAGACACTGGAGCCAAAGAGCCAGAAAATGGCGTAACCGTAATTTTAGTCTCATTTTTATAATTGTGATAACATCTGACTCATAGGTGGCACCGTCCTGAAATATCTCAAGTACCATAATGTCTCAGTAGCTATGTTTCCATCCAACATTGTGAATTTACCTTATGCGTAAAATTGGAATATCGCATGAACCATTTGCGAATAAAGCCGTTTCCATTTAATTAACCCTTAAATGCATGACTGTTCCGCCAATCACGCCAAGCTTGGAAGGGTTCAGTTCGAGCAGATGTTTTATACCATCATCCCTGTCCTAAGCAGAGCTCATTTCAGTACATTCAGCATCTGGCTCATATTCACCATCTCAAACATAATCCTTAAAACTATCATTTTGGACATGACCTTTTGATCGCTGACAGCTTCGACCATCAAGTGACAGTGACACTAATATTTGATTGCGTTCAGACTTGCTCTGCAGTAAATCACTGAGCCATTTCAATTTTTGCTGATGATACTTCCTATTCTTTTGTTTTCTGACTGCGGTAATTATGAGTGAACCATCACTTCATCGTTGTGTATCAGACATCGCCACCTTGTGGAATAAAAATCAACTGCACCTAATCATCAAAGATTCAGAAGAAAATATACTTACACTGTTACACATCTCGGGTCATTAGAGACCCTATATTATTATTATTATTTATAATTTTTTCTTGTTATATTGTTTATAATTGAATTGTTTGAATTGATAGAGGAATACAAGGAAGGTTGATGCCTAAGTTATGTCCCGTGTCAATAAAGACCCGAAGTATGCATTTAAAGGGATAGTTCAATTCAATTATTTTTCACTTGTTGAGATGAAGACCACATGTCCCAAGATTCTGAGCTCAAACCTGCCGTCATCAAGCTATGCCTTTGTTTTGAATAGGCGCTCTCTAGCGGACAGAAAAAATACATATAGTGTAGCTTTAACTAAACCAATTTTTTGAGATGCTGTGCAATGAAATTGGTTCGTTAGTTAGTCCAGGTATCCAATAACATCCACTGTTGAGACAAAGTTACGTGAGTATTTATTCAGAAAATATTTGTTGCCATCAAAGTTCATTCTTGTCTTCTTATCGGATAAAAACATATCCGCCGGAATTGCTGCATTTTTTTATAATTCATGCGCATCTTGGCAATCCATCCAGCATTTTTGTATGTAATATCCCAAAATGCGCATAAAAATAGGTGGATGGAAACACAGCAAATGATACAGTACATACATAATTTCATTTCACAGTCCAACAGCATTGCCAATTCCTACCGAGAGAGGGGTGGACTTTCCATGCACCAAAAAAAAAATTATTTCATTAAATGTAGGTTTTTGGAATCAAAATGAATGGTATCTGATATATCACTATTGCCTTGAGAGCTTTACGAGTCATTGTTGACCCAGGCTTGACAATTGACCTAAATTTAAGACACTTAATAGCTAATACATTGAGCATTACATTGTTTTAAACTGGACTTCAAACCCAGTCCATTTGACACTGCCTTGCTTCGTCAAATGCAAATTTTAAAGGTAAAGTCAATAGAATATATGAAGCACAACTCACACAGAAGTCACTTTCAAGAAGTTTTATGAAATCTGTGTGGGGAGATTATTCACAAATATGCGTTGATACCTGATTTTCAGAATTAACATTTCAGCAAGTTCCCTCCAAAATCTGCAGAGTAACGGTAAATGTGACCACACCTTGAGAGGACAATCTGCACAATAAAACGATAAAAATCAACATCAACAAATTTCATACATAATAAATGAAGTTGGCTATATCAGTCATGCACCGTTAAAATACAAAGACGTTCAATAAAGGAATGCAAAAATGTTGTGGCACATATTAAGACAGACGAGGCTCAAGGCAAAGTGGCGTGTGTGACGATAAACATCTCTTATACGTATTTTAACATTGTACAAGTAAACTTTACACACAAACTTGTAATACATCCAGGAAAGTCTTCCCTATCCCATTATGTACATTAATACATTTATACACGGTTTTATATTTGCCACAACTGCACTTGTTGCATCGTGTTTACGGACGTGGCGGCAAATAATAATTGCATCTCTATGAAGTCAAACAAACCACATACAGACCTCGATGGCCCTTTCTAAAAACAATTCAACCTGTGTGCATTTGGAAAAGGCACACGCGCCGCTGGTTCACCTCAAAACCGTGCGGCTGAGACGCTTGTATTGTGGTCGGTCGGAGGAGCAGCGAGGAGTTTCAGGAGGTGCTACTTCTTTTCCTGGTTCGGGGTTTCCTCAGCATCGCCTCCTCCTCTTGATCGCTCTCACACTCTCTTTCGAACATGGCCACCGTGCGCCCTACGTAGCCCATCTTGGGTTTGTCCTGTAAACCACCGACAAAGATATTGAGATGCATTCGTGAAACAGTAATCGACAGATACCAACATGGAAGAATACGCAATCTTGGTTTGTAAGACACGCTCCTGTGATTTAACAGGTCATATTGTTACTGCTGGACCTACCAGGCAATTATCTTTATTGAAAAGGAGTATAACTGAGCAGGGCTCATGCAATACCTGTGGTTTGGGGTGACCTTTCTTCATCATGCGTGTCAAGTGATTGCAGAGGGCCACAATTCTGAAAGAAAGCTATTGGAGAACGGGGAGAAAATTTAATTAAATTTTCAGACTAAACACTATCATTCAAAACTGTGTGGCCAGTAAGTTGTGTAGGTTTAAAAAAAGAAAGAAATGAATACTTTTTAGGTCAAAAGTAGCAGGAAAGAAGATTTTACAAAATATTTCATATCCAAATAAATGCTGTTCTTTTAAACGTTCAATTCAAAGAATCCCTTAACTGGTTTTCA
Organism: Pseudorasbora parva; assembly: GCF_024679245.1. Lineage (NCBI taxonomy): Eukaryota > Metazoa > Chordata > Actinopteri > Cypriniformes > Gobionidae > Pseudorasbora > Pseudorasbora parva. The sequence continues at coordinate 16,137,598 of NC_090196.1, read as the reverse complement.
TAAAGAAATTAAGCAGCACAACTGTTTTAAACACTGATAATATTAATAACACATTTTTCACATGGAGTAATGATGCTGAAAATGTAGCTTTTTCATCACATAGAAAACAGGAATTTAAATTGAAATCATATTTCACAATATTACTGTTTGTACTGTACTTTTTGATCAAATAAATGCAGCTTAGGTTGGTAAAGTAGTCCATATGTGACATCAGTTGGTTAATTAGAATCTCTTGAAGCATCAAAAATACATTTTGGTCCAAAAATAATAACAACTACGACTTTATTCAGCATTACGACATATTCAGAACCACACACTTACAGAAAAATGGATCGGGAACACACACAGCACTATTTCCTGATTTAAAGCAATGTATAACTCCTACCTGCCACCTCCTCCGGACATATTGTCTCCTGAAGTTCTCAATGTTCACCACAGATTGTCTTCGCACCAGAGCTTGTCGAGGGTTTACTGGCTAAAGGAAAGAGAATCACATTGTTGTTACCATTTAATATATTGCAAGTCTTTGGAAATTTTTGAAACGGTTTCCAAAGTGGATAGATTTGAAAAAGCTGTTTTCGCACTGTAGTGTGGACTTTGAAAACAGAGGTATTTAAAAGTGATGGCACATGTTGAACCGATAGATATGTATGTTTATACCACTATTGTGCCTATTATGTACTGGTCACTTTGACACTGTTGCTAAAATATGTTATTTTGCGCACTCATATATCACAGTCCTGCAAAGATGACAGAAAATGTACTTGCAATTGCTGTCCCGCGGCAAAACATGAGAGCAGTTGGGTTTTAGACCAAACATATGATGGTGAGTGCGACCTGGACATCTGCATCAGTGAATGGTGAGATATTTTACTAAATAAAATGCTCCTGCCAGAATAATTGCGTGATAACTTTATTGTCTTGTTCCATCTGTATCATCTTATTGAGATTTTATGAGGCTTTACGAGTGTGCAGCAAGGTGAATTAACCGTGTGTGTGTGTATGAGAAACTTTGGAAAAGGACGGAGAGCATTCTTATACGAAAACGCTGTTTTCAAATGCATCCGGATGAATGCAGACATAGTCTGACTGCCTCTCCTCAACAAACAACAAAATTTGAGGTATCACTCATGTCTGTAACACAAACAGAGTTACAGAAGTTCACTATTTATGGTTCAAACTTTGTTTAAATCGCTAGGCCAAAGTATGAGGTATAGTAAAAGTGATGCCTTAGCAAATAGCACGACTGCACAAGTTCCAAGAAATACACACCCCTGAGGGACTGAACTTATTCTCCCCCACAATGTAATACGGCCAGCTGCAGGACTAATGATCAGTGTGAGGTATATAATCATCATTCTAGTGCTTTATTCAGTGTAGAAAGAAATTACTGTTTACTTCTGTTTACATCCAAGTGCTGAGGTTCACAAATCAATGCACATCACATATTAAAACGTGAAAATACATAGAAAGTAACAGGAATATACACTAAATTACATGTGCAAGAAAGAAAAATCAGTTTAAATGTAACATTAAAACTGGCAACGAGCATGTAATGTTTCTAAAAGTACTTCAAAAAGGTGCATTAAAAATAAATTAGAAAACTTGGATCTAAAAACAAAGCAAGTAAATTTTTTGGGCCAAAATCACATTTATGGCCCCTGTAAACAAAATAAATAAACCCATGCATAAAGATGACAAAAGGAATGAAATCATAAAGGCTGACATCATCTCAACTGTTCACTCTCGTTGTTAAAACATGAAATAATTTGGTCAGTATTTGACCATAAATTAACAAAAAAAAAAAAACTTAAATATTACTGACAAGAAAAAACATAATGATGAATATGTTAAAAGGTATGCTCTTGAATGCTGTAGGGTTCCAACATGTGCACAACTTAAATATTTTATGGTCTCAAGTAAATACAAAACAAGCAAGTCGCAAATAAACAGCTACATTTTATGCAAAACTGCCTTTAACAGCGAGTGTTTTTAATGAAAACTCTCCTTTTGAGGTACTACAGTAAAATGAATTTTAAAAAAATGTCTCAAACGTTTCATAAAGTAATATTTTGTTGAGATAATAATCTTTTTAATGCTGGCTCATAAATATTAATGAGGTGACAAAGTTCGGTACGCTATTCGAACTGGGAACCTGCTTGCTTGAACATTCATCCATTTCACTGCTAAACCTTATTTTGCTTGGTCTTAAAGTACTTTGTGTGTGTGTTTGTGTGTGTGTGTGTGTGTGTGTGTGTGTGTGTGTGTGTGTGTGTGTGTGTGTGTGTGTGTGTGTGTGTGTGTGTGTGTGTGTGTGTGTGTGTGTGTGTGTGTGTGTGTGTGTGTGTGTGTGTGTTTTCTTTTCGCAAAAACAAAAACCCTTAAAATATATATAATATGCCAAAAAGTGCAGGACGAGGCCAGGAATTTCATAAAGTGGATGAGATATGCCATCCAGAGTAATAAAAGGTTGCTACACTCTAGGATGTTTTCAACCGTATCAGTCTATAGCTCATGAATATTAATTAGGTCATAAAGTATTTAGGGCTTTAAAGGGATTGTTCACACAAAAAATAATATTCTGCCATAATTTACTTACCCTCATGTCATTTCAAACCTGTATAAATTTATTTTTTCTGTGGAATATATCAAATGATATTTTAAAGACCAAAACATTTTTTGGTAACCACTGACTTGACCAAAAACTGAACATTTCTCAAAATGCCTTCTTTTGTGTTCCACACAAGAAAGAAAGTCATAGAGGTTTGGAACAACATGAGCGTGAGTAAATCATGACCAAATTAGATCTTTAAAATATTAATATTACCCAAAATGTGTGTGGGTTGGGGCATATAAATGTTTTTCAAAGTGGTTGCGACTCCACCATCCACACCACTGACTAATACACTAATCCCAGTGTATTACAATTGCAGTCTAATCTCCATTAGCTAGACTTAGAGATGTCGGGTTGTGCTCGAGGACATAGTTCGCCTCCAAAGGCCCTGCTCAACAGCTCCTTCAGGGCCTCGTTCACCTCATTGTTCAATGCTGAGATGGAACCCAAGCCCCTGCTCCCTGCCTCTCCGCTTAGTGATCCCATGACCTCCTGCAACCAGCGGAGTTCTGAGTTGAGCTCCTGTCTGAGGGAGTTGAGGTGGGCTTCTCTAGTCAGGTAGCGTCTGTCAATGCTGGCTAAGTTGGCATCGGTTGTCCTCAAGTCCTCCTGGATGCCTTTCCTCAACGCCTCCGCTTTGCGGAACTCAAAGCGCACCTGCGAGATCTCCTGCCGGATGCTCTCGCTTTCCTCTTTATACCAAGTTTCCTTCTCGCTGTAGACGGAAAGAAGAGCCTCAATGTCATTCTGAAGGGATTCTCGCTTCTGAGCCACATTTTCGAGACCCATTTCCACCAATGAGATGTCTTCCAGAACGTTGGCGAAACGCTCAAAGTTGACGTAGGTGTTGTTGGGTGGCATGCTGGAGTGGGATTGAATGGTGTACTCTTTCAGGCGTTTAGTCTTCAGCTGCTGGGATTCCACTTTCGTTTGCGCCTCTTGGGTGGCGCTGCTGTCCTCCGGCTGTTCGTGGGTCTTCGCATAGACAAATTAGGAGGAATAATGTGTAAGAAACTAGTTCACTTTTTCACCAGGGAGTCAAAGCACTCAACTCACGCACATGTAAACAGCAGACCCAGGCAGGAAGAAGTGGAGTTAATGATGGTCTCGGACCAAGGGACGGTGGTGGTGTTAGGATGAGGAGAACAGCATGGTAAACACCGGACTGAGTCATCTCTACAGTCCCATCATCGATTAGAAGAATTCATCGACATGCGATTTCTTCCATGATGAAGACTTGCATGCATATATGCATCTAATAGTTTGCCAACAAGCTAAAACCAGGATACCTGGATAGTTCACCCAAAAATTAATATTTGGGTAACATTTACTCACTTTCATTTAATTCTGGATATTTTTAAGGATTTTATTTAAAAGTCCAAAACAAAGATTGAGACATTTCTCAAAACATCTTCTTTTGAGATCAAATACAAAAGTATCCTTTGGAGCGACATGAGTACATTGAGTAAATGATGACAGAATGTTCCCTTTTGGCTGAACTATCACTTTATTTGCACAATTTAGAGTGGGGCATATGTGATATAGCATGTTCACAGCAAGTTTGTCATTGTTAATGATGTGCGTACAACCCAGGTCAGTTCAGTCTGAACAGCAGAGCAAAATTCAACACTCACGTATGTTATAATGCCAATAAGAAACACTCATTAGATGAACATGCTTTCAATTGTGTATGTTTGAGACAAAATCCAAGTGGTTACCTGAATCCAGGGGTGGTTGAGCGCGTCTTGTATCTTAAGCCTCTTTCTGAAAAGAAAACAAAGACAAAGAAAACTTAGGGTAAATGCAAAAGAACAACTTAAAGAGAAAAAATAAAAGAAGGTATACTTATAGCATGTCTACTTAGCCATAATAAACCCTAGATCTGGGATGACACAGGCCCATACCTGTTTAAACCCTATCAGTGACAAATTTCATTAAAGGGAAAGTTCACTCAAAAATGAAAATTACCCCGTGAGTTACTCACCCTGAAGCTAGGAGTATATTACATTCTTCTTTCAGACGAATACAATCAGAGTTATATTAAAAAATGTTTTGGCTAATCCAAGCCTTATAATGGCAGTCCAAAATTTGAAGCCCAAAAAGGTGCATCCATCCATTATAAAAGTAATCCATCCACCATTACTTTATAACGTGTTAAATATGGATAATGTTCTTACACAAACCCATCGTTACACTTCAGAAGGCCATTATAACCCCCTGGAGTCTTGTGGAGCACTTTTATAATGGATGGATGCACATTTTTCTGGGCTTCAAATTTTGGGCTGCCATTATAAAGCTTGGATTAGCCAGGGCATGTTTTAATACAACTCTGATTGTATTCATCTGAAAGAAGAATGTCTTATACGCCTAGGATGGCTTGAGGGTGAGTAAATCATGGGATAATTCAAATTTTTGGGTGAACTACACCTTTAAGCTGTCAAAACTAGCATGTTAATGCATGTTTTTATTTCACCTGTGAGACTAGTAAAACACTGCTGCACAAACATATTCAAAGAGAAACATGATTACCAATATATTAGATTTCTTTATGGCTAAATCCTGATTTGACCTCTCACCTTGTATCTTTCACCAACAGCTGTTTGATGAAGCTTTTGGCCAGTTCACTAGTGTTGCCGAAGAACTCCTCATCAAATTCAAAGTTAACTGCTGATATGTTTGCAAGAGTTTCCTGCTTGGAGTCGCCCAGGAATGGCGAAGCCCCGCTTAATCTGGAAAAGAAAGACAAATGCTTGACCTACGTACAAGCACATTCGAAATTCCTGTTAATTAACTGTTCATCTTTTTTCTTCCTGAAACTGATCCGACAGTGGAATCCAAACACGTGCAGAAGTGTATGCATCAGACAGCTGTTAAGTGGCATAATTATGTTCACAATGGCAATGGGTGGAACAGTTTGGGTGTCACTGTCTGATGGCCCAAGGTCATTCACTATTCACTTTTCTGGAATATCGATAAATTAGTTTACCTTTATCATTCTCAATGAATATATGAGCTTGTGAGCTGTTAATTCCATGCTGGAAATACAGCTTTGCCACCACAGGAATAAATTATATTTTAAAATATAATTGGATATTGTTTGTTCTCCTATATTAAAATTTGATGATGATCTGTATGTACAATAAAAAAGTTTTTTTTTTTTTTATTCTATAATATTATTGTCAGATGTATTCATCTAAACAGAAATTTCCTACAAACTGAGTATAAAATGGCATGTGTGTTCAGATATTCATCTTATCATGTTCATAATTCCCATTGGCATGGGTGTAACATTATGGGTGTTATTTTGTTTGACATGTGCACGGCCCATTATGAGAACCTCTCATTCATTATTCACTGGTGTGGTTCAGCAATACATTTGTTCAGCACAGGACCGTGCTCAGACATTTTGAGCATTTTGGGCGGTGGCCCAAACTAGAAGCCTGACAAGCCAGACCTACATTGGGATGTTGGGTCTGGGAACACACCATTTGGCAGGGCTCAATTCGAGGGGCAGGATAAACGTTTGTCTTTCAAATTCCATCTGCATGCAATTGGATAGCGTTACAACCAACCAGAGCAACAAAGAAGGTGAAGCGGAGCTAGTTGATAGATTAAACTTTTGCCGTATCCGGTCGACAAAACTCCAAACACATCTTCCCTTTTTTAGAATGACTTCAGTGCCAATCTTTGTTCTTTTCTCAAAGAAAAGCTTGACTCCAAGTCTTCCAGAGTCTTGCCAAAAGCTGATTTGAAAGACCGCCGTTCGCCAGCTTCTTTTTTTTCAAGTAGCACGTAAAAACGTCACAACTCTGCCATCATTATGTTAAGCCCGCGGCCGCCCACCGACTATATACATGATATGATTGGCCTGACTATGGTTTTTTTCAGGTCACAAGCCAACAGAAATTTTCTAGACACCCTAGCTGCAAATTATATTTTTTGGCTACCAGTCTAGAAAAAAGCGGGCACTAAGGGCATAATCTAATAATAATAATAATAATATAATCATTATAAAATAATAATTATTATTTTATTTTATTTTACAGAAAACATTTTATGAAAGACTGCAGGGTTAACTCTTAACATGCAGGCAGTTTAACTATAAATCTTCATTCAGGATTTATATTAATATTATATTATTGTGATAAAATGACAACATTTAAACATCAGAGTTTATGCCTTCAATATAAAATATGAGCATATTATGCAAAAAAAATTTTAGAGATAAGTATTACTTTTCCTATTTTTACCAGAAATAGGATGGAGTGAGCATTACTGAGCATTTTTTCACGTTTTGTCTGTTTCATTCATACTGTAAGACGGAGGTCGCCCTCACGCAGAAACTCCAAATATGCCTCACAGAAGTAATATAACTTGTGACGTTCCAGGCAAATCCCTAATATGGACAAAGGCATTTAAATCTAAAAAGAAGGTAGAAACATGAACACAGTAAACACATGACTGCGACAATATATGGTTTATCGAATTCTTCAAGCCTTCTTGGGTATTTTCATAATAATAAAGTATCTTTATAATGCAATGCTAATCGACACAGCCTTAATCACTGTATAGAATACTGTAAAATAATAATTGGCTGCCTTATGCTATAAAAAAAACGCCACATAAGCTCACAAAAGGAAGTTGTTTCAAACACTGGACTGATGTTATGAAGTGAGTTTGGAGTAAAAACATTACTAAATGTTGTCTTTTTTTGGACAAAGCTTGGGAAAATGTTTGACGTGTTGAGAGCAGACACTGACTGTGAGTGATGTTGGGGAGTGAGTGGGGAAAACACGGAGCGGGTTAGCGGAATCAGTAAATCTTTAGCGGAGGGTAAACAGAACGCTTTTAGCGGGGATTTGAATCCACTGGGGGGTGGGGGCGAGAGGGGCACCTCAGCCAATGAGGGCAGGTTCACCATGTGACCTGTTAACTCATGTGTATGGCAATCTATGGAATCCGTCTATCGTTCTGTAGAATGTCTGTGAATGCCTGGCTGTTCAGTCAGAGAAGAAGGAATCCAAATTCTTCCATTCATACTCACAGGATGTATGTGATGACTCCGATGGTCCTGGAGGAAACAGCGGGGCGGAAGAGAGCACATGGTTAAGCCACAGCTGAGCTTTGACGCTTACTTTATGTAAAGTACAAAGTGTGATCTGCTTAAAAATTCTCACCACATGTCAGCTTCTAATCCCAGCTGCTCATAGTTGACTATCTCTGGAGCTGAAAATAAACCAGGTTAGATGGCATCAGCTACATTTCATTCAAAATAACAATGTAGGATGTCTAAAGATGGTAGAGAATTTCAGCAGCCATCGGTGTCATCCAGTAATATGAAAATGAATCACTCACTTAGCATCATGAACTTTTGAACTTACCAACAAATTCCGGTGTCCCAAAAATGTTTTTGAACTCTACTCCGTCTTTGATCCTATGCGCCAAACCGAAGTCGATAAGCTTGATCCGCGGCAGTTGGACGTTGTTATCCAGCAGCATGATGTTCTCAGGCTGAAAAACAATTAAATTACCCATTAAACCTATAAACAGTCACCCAAACCAAGTCAAAAACCAGCAATTAAGTACTTCAATCAATTTGCAACTATGTTTCCATTGAAATGATGGGTGTGACTGTCTGACTATCCAAGGCTAAATCTGGCATTCATTATTCACAGATTTTGTTTATTGCTATATTTATTGACCTTTATTATTTTAAATAACTATATGAGCATGTGAGCTGTGAATCCCATATTTATTTATTTACTTACATATTTCTAATTAATACATTTAACTGCTTAATTTAAATTCATTTAAAATGTAATTTTATTTTATGCATTCTATTTTTCTAATTAGATATTTTTTGTTCTACTAAAAAAAAAATGTATATTATAATTGTACATGATCTATACATGTAATCCTATAAACAAGTTCTACAATCAATTGGGAAACACTTGACTTCAGTTCTATTTATAGTGAAAATGGGAGACAAAAATCTACACTGATACAAAATACAAGCTAGTTTATTGTACCATGTGTTTGTATCATTCATGATAACGGAAACAACAGCGGAGATACACAAGCTTTCCATTTTCAAGTCCATCTCAGTAAGGGGTATTTGTCATGTGTGTGTACGGCTAACCAGAGTTAACCTCCACCTCATCAGTTTGCATGCTGATGAAGTGGCTGAAGGTTTCATGTAATTCTGCGTGGGACTCAACACCTGTTATGTTCCCGTATTAATGCCTCTACGCACCCAAGAGGTGAAAAGAGGCATCAAGCTGACTTCAATTGTGGAGGAGGGCGTACACTCTGTTCCCTCGGGAGTTGTGCCATGTCTAGGATGTACAAGTATGGAAATTTGCCTCCTTGTCAATGTCAAAACAAAGTTAATTAGTCACTGGTTACTTCATAAATCTTTGAATTTAGCTTTTAGCTAAAATAGCTTTTTTTTTTTTTTTACAATTCTTCTGTGGGCATGGCACAAGACTTTATTTACATAGCAGTTAGCATGCGTTGTTTTGAGCAAGAACTGAAGTTATGCTAATCTAATATATTTTTGATTGGGATTCTTTGGGAGTTATGCTAAGCTAAGCTAATATACAGTGACCTAATTGGTTTCTGGCTACTTTCTAAATATCTGAATTCAGCTTTAAGCTAAAATAACATTTATAAAGAACAATTAGCATATGCTCATTGGCGTAAGCGATAGTTGTGCAAAGCTAATAATGAGAGTCTTTGGGAGTAAAATAATGTTCATGCCAAGTAGAATATTCATTGAAAAATTCAGTGTGATAAACATTTTAATTTTAATGAGCACTGTTAATGCATCTGTTCAGATCAACACGAACATTCACATGCTAATGCTTTAGATTTTATTTAGATTTGCGAAGAAAACTGCCGTAAGCTACAACTTGGTGTCACTAACTAAACTATTTTGCTAAGCAAGAGTGAATAAAAGAGAACGAATCCAGACCCACCCATCATTCCCTGTACTCTTTCATTAGTTGTGAGCATAGCATGGTGTATTTGTCAAAATAAAAGTAAGCATGATGTTTTGAGCAAAAAAAGATTTTCTGCTAAGATAATTTCGGTAACACCTTACAATACGGATGCACTAATATGCATTAGTTCATGCTTAATTAATGCACAGTTAATCATGAGTTAATGTATTACTAATGGTGAACTAACCCATTTATTAATGATTACTGCATCAGCAACTAATGAAGATTCTACATGATTAATAGATTGAGAAATCATTAAATCGTTATTAGTTAAATGTGTCATAATGTATTAATTCCTTAATAACATATCATATTAACTAATAATGTGAATTAGTGTGTTAATTACCATAACGGGTCAAAGCCATGCATTTCTACTTTCAGTTGTCTGCTTTAATTAATCATTAGCTAATGATTTATAAAGGCACCATTATGTTATGACTTTACTTGTTGGGGCACATGACTATTAACTAATTCAAAATTAATTCAAAGCCCATAACGACAATTACATATTACTTAATAATTAATTAATAGTCATGTGCCCCAACAAGTAAAGTCATATCATAATGATTCTTTTATAAACCTTTAGCTAATAAATAATTAAAGCAGACAACTGGAAGATAAAGATGGCTTTGACCCGTTGTGGTAATTAACGCGTTAATTTAAATTATTAGTTAATATAATATGTTATTTTAGGAATTAATACATTATGACATATGTAACTAATAACAATTTAATGATTACTCAATCTATTAATCATGTAGAATCTTCATTAGTTGCTGATGCAGTAATCATTAATAAATGGGTTAATTCACCATTAGTAGTACATTAACTCATGATTATCTGTGCATTATTTAAGCATGAATTAATGCATATTAGTGCACCTATATTGCAAAGTGTTACCCTAATTTCTTTTTCAGTGAAAGAATTTGGGAGTTATGCTAAGCCGCGATAAGCTAATATCCAGTGACCTAGTTAGTCACTGGCTACCTCCTAAATCTTTGAATTTAACTGTTAGCTAAAATAGCTATTTCTATAGACAAATCTTTTGCAAACATCGCAATAATAATTTTTTTACATAGCAGTTAGCATGTGTTGTTTTGAACAAGAAACTGAGTTATGCTAAGCTAATTGTTTGGTAAACACGATAAAGTTTAAATCATTTCTGGCTAACCTGCTTCCTGTAATGTTTACACAATAGGTCAGTAGGCAGAGAGTAGACATTTGCACTATGAATGCGGTTCAACTGCCACTGGAAGTGGTTGAAAGTGGACAAGCTCAAAACGTTTTAGACCCTGTTTACACCCGTATTTAGCGTCACCCACTTCTTCGACACAAGGGGCCCTATCTTGCACCCAACGCAATTGACTTTGTACACCGACGCATGTGTCATTCCTATTTTGCACCCGCGCAAAGCGCGCTTTAACCTCCACAGAAGCACGTCGCTAAACTAGTGAATGAACTTGCGCTCCCTGGGCGGTTCAGCGCAAAAAAGGAGGCATGTTCCGGCGCAAACAATCCCTGGTGCTATTTTGCTGTTCCATTAAACAGTTGCGCCACTGACCAGAAAAAAACTAGTCTAAAGTCAGTGGCGCGTTGTTCACTATGCTATTTTAAGGGCGCATGCTTGACCATAGCGTGCACAACCCGCATACACTTTGCTCATGAAATCTACACAGATGCAACAGTTATTTTTGCAAATCATAAATTGTTACACTAAAAAAAAAAAAAAAAATATTAACACATTGTGGTGTGCCACGAAGATGTGAAAAAATAGGCATAAATCTAGCTTACAAATTATTCAGGCTTATTGTAGTAAATAAGGATCAGACCTGTTTGCCCAATAGTGGCAAGACATATATATATATAAGGACATCTGACAAATTGGTTTGTCCGTCAAGAACCAGAAAAAAATTCGACTGAAAAAATAAAAAACTGTTTAACCGACGCCTGTTTAACCGACGCTATTTTGGGTGGGTTTCTCCCATCCCCATACAACACAACTTCTCTGTCTTTCACTCCCTTACGAAAGGAAAATATATTTACCAATATATTAGTTGAAATTTATTTTAATATATTGTTAATATATGGAATAATATATTGATGGTATTATAAAATATATTATATATTCATGTAATATATTGCAAAATATACAAATGATTGCCGCTTTCAATATATTGCAATATATTGAAAGATATAAATATTAATTCCCATATATGTTAATATATTTCCTAATGTATTGCATGACATTTTCCAATATACTGCCATATATTTTTGTTTCGTAAGGGCTGCTCTTACAAGAACATCAGTCTCATCGGCTGTGAACCGCTCCTGGCGTGCGCCTGGTAAATACGCCATAATAATAGCAATCCATAATGGAACTTGCGCACCTGCTTTTAAAGGGAATGTTGGATGCCGCTCTGATTGGTTTATTCACGTTACGCCCAAACCACACCTAAGAATAATGAAGCTACTTCAGACCAACCCATTTTAGATTTGCGCTGGGCGCAAGAGCCATTTATCCCGCTGGGAAAATAGCAACAGCGCAGAGACCCGCCCACAAAGTTACTTGCGCTCTGCGCTTTGACACTTGCGTTTCAGATCGTTAAAATAGGGCCCAAGGTGTAAACAGGGCCTAAATTTAACTGGTAGCTACATTAGCTATGTTTATTGCAATTATTTCATGAGCATTGCACGGAATGGCATTTTTTGTTTACATAGCATTTAGCATGTGTTGACTGGAGCAAGAGAGGGGGTTGGCCAAAGTAGTATCATTTGAGTGTCTCCGGCTGCCCTTGTAGAGCTCAAGCGTGTGCTGGCGACTGTGGAGTCGCAGCACTTAGAAAAACAGGATGGAGATTATCGCAGAGAACAGCGTGGGTGACATGTCTCATCATGTGCCGCTGATAACCTTGCTGTGTTAAAATGTCTGGATCTGGGCCAGGCTGGATGAGGAACACATGTGAATAGGGTACAAACACACGTACGCTCTCAGCCCATGATGGGACGGTGCTCATCACAGTGATTAGTTAGAGCTGTAATTAGCAGAGGAAGTTGTTTATAAGCTGAAAAGAGTAAAAGGAAGGAATTTCCAGACGGTTGACAGAAATGGGGTCATGTATGCATTCCCAAGAAACAGTACAATAGCAGGTCTTAGAAAAGTGAAGAGCTACTTTGTCATGCAAAGTTTCAGGTGTTGCCATGCAACAGACCCGATTGTTCTTCAGTAAAGGCCAATTCACCTCTGCTTGAGGAAGAGCTATACTGTTGCCATGGCAACCATTATAGCTGTTTCTCGCCTCCACAACCAAGTCATTTATAGGAAACTATACAACTGACTTTAGATCTCAGAGACAGCCGTGGACAAAACGTAAGTACCTTCAGGTCAAAATGTGCAATTTTCTTGGAGTGTAGGTACTGGACTCCATTGAGAATCTGTTTGATGAATTCTGTAGCTTCCTCTTCACTCAGTGACTCCTTCTGAGCCAGGAAGTCAAAGAGCTCACCTCCTGAAACACTGGAAAAAAAGAGAGATTGTTTCAATTGGTTAGAAGTGGGTTATCTATATAACATAGCATGCTAACCAACAGTGACAGACATTCAAAGAATCTAATAAAAAAGGGACAATCTCAAACGTTACACTCTTTTTAAAACCATTGTTATTTATTAGTCTAAACAAAAATGAGTATAAGCTGAATGCACCAAGTACCCTTTACATAGTTTATCTCACACATACAGAGATATTCTTAATCTAATAAATGTAGGCTAGTAAACTTCCTCTGTGACAGTTAACCACAGCTGAGCTTAAACAGCTTAGCACAGCCCTTTTTATCACTAACATCAAACCACTTTCATATCATAGCTCTGCAGAAATCTCTTTTTCCAGACACTCACAGACATTTTAATATGTAGTATATTAGCTAAACTGAACTTGTACACTAGATCTGTTTTTTATATAACTCTGATTTTATTTGTCTTAAAGAATAATGTCATTTACACCTAGGATGGCTTGAGGGTGAGTAAATCATGAGTTAATTTTCATTTTTGGGTGAACTATCCCTTTAAAATGCAGAGCAGCTGACAGTCACTGACTGTCTATTCAACCACCATTCTGATTGGATTCAGGCCACAATTACTCCTAATTGAGCTTCCACGCTCCCATGCACACATCTCAGGCAGAGAAAACCTGAGCTGGGCCTCCCAGATATTCTAGAGCTCTGACATTTACTACAGCTTCCCCTACACATTCAGAGAATGGCAAACACACTGGCCTCCAAACCATGAGATACAACAAATACACATGCACACATAATATGGCAAACAGTTCCCTTTAAAATTACGTAAAGGAACAGTCAACAATGCATACTGGCAATGTTAATATACAGTATCTGAGAATGTAAACAACAGTTTGCCAGTATTGGAACATAGCCTATTACCAATATAGACTGATCAGGCATAACATTGTGAATGTTATTAAGTGAATGTTATTAGGTGAAATTAATAACATAGATTATCTCTTCATTACTGCACCTGTTAGTGGGTGGGATATATTAGGAAGCAAGTGAACATTTTGTGCTCAAAGTTGATGTGTTTGAAACAGGAAAAATGGGCAGGCATAAGAATTTGAGCAAGTTTGACAAGGGCCAAATTGTGATGGCTAGACGACTAGTTCAGAGCATCTCCAAAACTGCAGTTCTTGTGGGGTATTCCCAGTCTGCAGTGGTCAGTATCCATCAAAAGTCGTCCAAGAAAGGAACAGTGGTGAACCGGCGACAGGGTCATGGGCAGCCAAGGCTCACTGATGCACATAGGGAGCGATGGCTGGCCTGTGTGGTCCGATTAAACTGACAAGCTTCTGTTGCTCAAATTGCTCAATAAGCTAATGCTGGTTCTGATAGAAAGGTGTGAGAATACACAGTGCATCACAGTTTGTTGCGTATGGAGCTGCATAGCCACCAACCAGTCAGGGTGCCAATGCTGACCCCTGTCCACCGCCAAAAGCACCAACAGTGGGCATGTGAGCATCAGAACTGCACCACGGAGCAATAGAAGAAGGTTGCCTGGTCTGATGAATCACGTTTTCTTTTACATCACGTGGATGGCCGGGTGCATGTGCGTTGCTTACCTGGGAAACACATGGCACCAGTATGCACTATGGGAAGAAGGCAAACTGGCGGAGGCAGTGTGATGCTTTGGGCAAAGTTCTGCTGGAAAACCTTTGGTCCTGCCATCCATGTGGATGTTAGTTTGACACGTACCACCTACATAAGCATTGTTGCAGACCATGTACATCCTTTCATGGAAACAGTATTCCCTGGTGGCCGTGGCGTCTTTCGGCAGGATAATGCGATCTTGCCACAAAGAAAAAATGGTTCATCAATGGTTTGAAGAGCACAACAATGAGTTTGAGGTGTTGACTTGGCCTTCAAATTCCCCAGATCTCAATCCAATCGAGCAAGTCCATGGAGGCCCTACCTCGCAACTTACAGGACTTAAAGGATCTGCTGCTAACATCTTGGTGTCAGATACCACAGCACACCTTCAGGGGTCAAGTGGAGTCCATGCCTCGATGTGTCAGGGCTATTTTGGCAGCAAAAGAGGGACCAGCACAATATTAGGAAGTTTGTCATAATGTAATGTCTGATCAGTGTAATATTAAATAACTTGTGCACTGATAAAAATCCAACAGAAATACATAAAAGAGACATCTTTGCACCTTTGGCATAATATTTACAATGTACAATTATTTGGGATGCACCAATCCTAATGTTACATACTGCACTGTTTAGGATGGAGAATATGCAAAATGAGATGTAAACTACATCATGCAGCCAATATTTTTTCCCACTAATGCACCTGACCCAATCAATCAGATGTTTGTTGATTAAAGTGGTACTTGAAGCAGCTGTTATAGCTCAGAACTAGATGTTAAGCGTTCTTTCGAGAAAGCCTTAAGAGACTAAGGTTGAGAACTACTGGTTCAAACAGCAGTGTGTAAGATAAATTATGAGCTCTTAGACGAGGGCGGCAGGCATTAGTCAACTAAAGAGGCATGCCATTTGAGGACAGGCACTTGAAATGAAGCAGTAGCTAGTGTTGTAGTCAAGACCACCAAAACCGAGACCAAGACAAGACCAAGACTTTGAAGGGCCAAGACCAAAACAAGACCAAGACTTTGAAGGGCCGAGACCAAGACAAGACCAAGACTTTGAAGGGCCGAGACCAAGACAAGACCAAGACTTTGAAGGGCCGAGACCAAGACCAAGACTTTGAAGGGGGCTGAGACCAAGACAAGACCAAGACTTTGAAGGGCCGAGACCAAGACCAAGACTTTGAAGGGGGCTGAGACCGAGTCAAGACCAAAACTTTGAAGGACCAACACCAAGACAAGACCAAGACTTTGAAGGGCCGAGTCAAGACCAAGACCAGTGGAAGTCCCCACACTTAGGATAAAATGTGGAATATGCATATGATTGGCACTTCTCTCGTATATTTGGCTGTATTTTTCATTTACGTTCATTAATCTTAAGTGCGAAGAAACAAATCAGCCTTCTGAATTCTAATAATCAGAGAAAAAATGAAAGTTGTAATGTAAAACTAAGACTGCGTCTGAAAGGCACATCCGAATCCAATGATTGTACATCCTGTCTATTGAAATACATCTGATTGATTTTTTAAGGCAGCATCCTGTGTGTACCATTCTGTGAGAATTGAGCTACAGAATAAAAATGGCATCTGAAAGTTGAGGTTGGTGTTTAGTTTGTGCGTAAATTAACATTTGAGACATTAGTATTGTAGTAATTAATTAATTAATCAGTTTTGCAAGGTACCTATCTTTTTTTGGGGGGGTGATAAAACCTTGAATTTGGTCTAGGGAAAAAGATTAAACGATAAAAGGGTTTTGCATATGGCCCCTTTAAGAGCTATACAGTGAGGTACAGCTGTGCTAGTGGGTAATTGTAGCTCTTCACAAACGGCGTGGGAGGACGTGTTCTCACTCACAGCTCCAGGATGAGCACCACGTCAGTGCGGTTCTCGTAAACGTCATGCAGCGAGATGATGTTGGGGTGCTGGAGGTCCTGGAGGATGTCCACCTCTCTCTCGATATCCTCCCGCCGAACGCCTCTCCGGCTCGCCCGACTCTGACGTTTTTTTATGAACTTTGCAGCATAGTCCACACCCGTACTCTTCTCCTTACAGCGTTTCACAATTGCAAACTGCCCGCTGAGTAAAAGAGAGAGAGTGAGAGAAAACATTGAGTTCTTCTGCATAATAAGCCAGATGATGAATGATCTGAGAAATCACTTAATAATGCAATAGCACAAAAAACTGTCACAATTTTTGTCACTTTTGTAGGATTAAAACGTCCCAGAGGATTGAAACAGTTTTTAGTTTCTTCAAAAAAGAATCGACAGCACAAGACTAAAACAATAGTGCTTTCCTTTTTTCCTCCCTTGAACTCATCAGTGTTGCCAACTTTTCATTGCAAAATAGCTCAAAAATTTGTTTTCTCGCCTAATCCGTGCTCAATTACTGTATTTTAATTTATAGTTGAATGTCCAATAAAGCTGTTATTTACATATTTTCAGTCAGACAATGGAAGGAGTATGGTGACTGACTAAATGTTAGCGGTCCAAAAAGTCATTTGTCACTTTTTTTTTTTTTTTTGAAGAAAAGTTGCTAATCCAGCAACAAAGTTTATAAATTGGCAAGACTGCATGACATGTGAAGGGAAGTGGTGCATACACATATTTGGCTGATCACATGATAAATAAAGGCAAATCAAAGGGATCAAACTGGTGGAAATGGACTATAAGACTGCATCCAAAATCACATATCTCTTGAGTAGGTGCAATAAGTAATTACTTTACAATCGCTAAAAAAGTATGGTCTATATATTATGAATGTGAGTATGAATGTAATCCGGACATACTTCTTTTGTCACGTACTCTTTTCACTATATACTAGGGAAGTATGCAATTTCAGATGCAGCCTACTTTTGCCTCTAATGTGAGACTTCATGGTATATCTGAATCAAAATCTATCTTTATCTGATTTGTAAGTAAGGTGTTTTTTAAGCACCACACAATTTGGTTAAATTAGAATGTGCACAGTTGTGTCAGAAATTTTAATTTGTGGTTTATTCATGGAAACATTTGCTGTATGATTGACTGTTTAAAAAGAAGATAAAAGTAACAAAACATGATTAATTAAATATAAAACTAGTGGCACGAATGTATTTAATCTTTTTAATTAAAACATTTTAATTATTTTTCATAAGTCATAATTTTTTTGCAATTGAAAATGGCAATACTGAAACTTTGATTCAAAATAATGACTAAAGTAAATGTAAAAACAAATTATGTAAAAATGCATGCCACACTGTAAAAATGTATATTAAAAATGCATTAACCTGATATATATAGTATGTTAAAGTGAACCAATTATGTTAAATGGGATTCAAATTATTATTTTTACAAGATGTAATATAAGTCTCTGGTGTTCCCAAAATAACCCATTTATTATAGCATGTAAAAGTTGCCCCAATTTGGGTGTGAAAAAAAACAACAACACATTTTTGTTTGTGTCCCTTTAAATGCAAATGAAGTGCTGCTCCTGGCATCCCCTTACTGTTACATAAGAGAAATCTGGATCCGCTTGTTTGGAGAGACTGTTTATGTTTTATGGGTATTATAAAAAATGTGAATTTTTACCATTATAGGTGGGGGCAGGGGCCAGGCTTGCCCTTACTATTACATAAGAGAAATATAGATTTGGAGAAACAGTTTATGTTTTATGGGTATTATTAAAGGGGGGGGGGGGTGAATTTTTTACCATTATAGGGTGGTTATTACACACTGTGGACATATATGTGATCAAAAACCTTATAAATGTGAATTATGCACAATCTGTACCCTTTGATATAAACTGACAAAAATATTATTGGTTTATTATTATGAATTCAAACTGGACAAAAAAACCCAAACCAAAAGAGACACTTAAACTTCCAATGCAATAGTTGACCACATGCCACTTATAGTTTTAATAAAATCATTGAATGCTTAATTTCCTTGATTGATTGGCTTGAATACTTCAACACCAACTGAAAGCAACATTAGAAACAAGAGAAAATACTTAACTGGAGCCAAATTAGTGTCAGTCTAATAATAGTCTCTATAAGCTCTATTTAGCCGTATCACATGCAACATATAGCAACACATTTTCCAGTTAAATTACAGAGACTCTTTACAAAGATTACTGACACCACACGTGCATTAACATACGGCCGCCCACGTTCAGTATTCAGTAATTTGCCATGGCTTTGCTCTTAGCCTGTGAAACCCACTGGGTTTGCGCTGTTGTACTGAACAATCAGTTGGATCTTTAATGCTGCAATATGTCTGCAGGGATGGTTTGTGCTTGAGCTCCCTATAGAATCCCAGAACAGAACATTTCTTGCATAGCAAGAGGCTGAGAGGAAATCCTGCCGCAGGGAAGCGCGCGCCAACTGGGGTCATGGTGTGGGAGGAAAACGCTCTCAGAGAAGAGAGAGACAGAGAAGAGGAATGCCACCCACCCGCCGCTTCTGTGTCAAAGACGCTTTTGCTTCCTCACACATCCTTTGAACATTTCAAACAATATCTCCCCAGTCCCAACAGATGAAATATGTCTGCTTCTCATATTATATATTGTTTTTTGTAGACTGCCGGCAGAAAAGATCAATTAAAGTAGAAATTAGGAATGTACCAATATCGATAATGATTCTAGATTCAGTAACGTCCAGGAAGAAAATATAAAGGTTTTAAAGGGGATTTTATAATAGCAAATGATCTTTACTAATCTTTTGAAATAAGAGTTTGATTTATCACAGTCTGCCGACATACTCCACAATGTAAAATGCAATTAGCTGACTTAAGTATTATTAATTATTAAATTGTTTATTAAGTAAATAAATTTAATGTGTAATTGTCACGTTCACATAACTTTTTTTTTTTTTCAATTACACATGGTCTGTTACTTAATAATTTTAAGGCACTGGGTTTCCTCACACTGTAAATTTTTTTTCTTTTTTTTGTTGATTTAACTTAAAAAAGTAAGTAACCTGGTTGCCTTAAAATGTTGAGTTTATTGAAATTAAAAATTTGAGTTTATACAATGAAGGAAATTTGTTTAATAAATAGAAACTCAAAATATTTTTGTATCTGAACCACATTAAAAAAATTGATAAATCATGAAAATAGCACTATTTGGCATGTTTCACTGCGTCATCAGAAATAAAACACACAATTACCCAATATGCTTAAAAAATCTTTTAATAATATTTTAATAAAGATTGTCGAATCTCAAAAAATGTTCATTGTATTAACTCAAAATTTCAATTTCAATGAACTCAAAATTTTAAGCCAATTTTAATAATTTTTTACAGTGCACTTTCTAAGTCAACTGATCAATTTTTACAGTTTAAAAATAATAGACATACTGTCGTGGTCCTTCAGAAATCATAATATGGTGATTTGCTGCTCAAGTAAACATTTATTATTATCAGTGTTGAAAACAGTTGTGCTGTTTAATATTTAATATATTTATATATAAACAGTATTTATCTGAAATAGAAATCTTTTGTAACATTTACTGTCAATTTTGATCAATTGAATGCATCTTTGCCGAATAAAATAATTAATTATTCAGAGAGATTTGAAGAGCAAGAGAGATTTGAAGAAAGACTGTAGAAAGATAGATGGCTGAGAGACATTACAAAAGATAAAAGCTCAGATGAATATCACTGGAAAAAGAAGGGTTATGATCAGGCAAGAGCTTTAGGACTCATTTTAATATTAAAAGCTTTATAGACCTAAGTGGGAAGGCCTGAAAACGAACGCCTAGGCTGTGTTGTGTGGTTTCATTTGGGTTTGCCGTTTCCCAGAACAAAGATATGCTGTTGTAATGTTCGCTCTAGTAAAAGGACAGTTTTGAGAGTCATTGTTTGTCTGGAGCTGATGTGCTCCTGGTGACTAACAACCAACTGCTTGTATAAACTTGTGTACTGTATTTAGTTTTTGTTCTTCCTCGTCGTTCGTCATCTTCACTTTATTTTTCCCTAAGCATTATTTTGCTTTGTTTCAGCTATGATAAAGAGATGTCCATTTTGGGGGGTGGATCAATGAAAGAGGGGTGTGTTTGGGTTGATTAATCGCTTACTGCGCCTTTAATACAAAAACTCATTCCTGATGCACATGGATGGGCAGCACATGACGTGAGCAGATTTAGGAAGCGTCTCTGAGTCACGACTATATCTAGCATGTTCCTATCAGACCGCAGATCTAGACGGACATCTAAACTGACTAAGCTGGCCGTTCTTGACATCATGCCTCACATCCGCAGATGTACATTTGGCCTGGCTCATTATCAGCTGTGACCGGGCAATACTGTCCAACTCTTCGTGTGCTCATGCCATACGGCCTGTACCGTCACAGAGGGACAGAGAGGAGGGATTAGGGGAAAATTGACAACAGGATGAGGGGGGAAGAAAAAACAGGGATGATGTCTTCTCTGTGAAATGTGCGGGATGTTTTGCAAGGTTTCTAAACAATGTCATATGTAGGAATGTCTTCCGGCAGACCCCAGCAGACATCTCATTTAATATCTGTTTCACTTTAAAATGTCACATTACTGAAGTGGTGTAATTGTAAGCATACATGCTGACTGTTAGTTCAGTTAAGAACACCACCACCAACTTTGTGTGTCTTTGATTCTTCTAAGTACTTCTGAGTTCCTGTTCCCTTTTCTCTGATCTCACATGGGAAGTATATAAAAACATGATGCTGCAAACTAAAGTTCTGTTTGTCACCTGCTGTTCTTGTTAGAGTGTGTAGTTTATGCACAGCGAGCAGATAATTAGACCATGATTGAAGCCAGTTACTTCCTGTGTTTCACATGAAGCCCCACTGAGAGGTTTTAGGCTATGATAAGCGGTGTATATAGAATATGTGTGTCTATCAGCAATGCCGGGCTAATTTTAGATGCCACCCTGCTCCACTATAAAACTGAACGTGTATGCTCAATACAGTGTGAGCCGAACGAGTCACCACACAGACCAGCAGGAGTCAGATTTCATTCATCACGAGCGCCAAGAGCCGACAGAAAAGATGATCACGGAAGATTTGGTTTCAAAGCGAAATGTAAAAGCATGTTTTTAAGTGTGTTTGTCATTGTACTGTGTTGTTGTTGTGTTTTTCATTAAGAATAATGAGTTCACTGTAGGCTAATGAACCCACAATTTAAGAAACCCGCCCCCAAATTGGTGCTAATTCAAAGCCGAAACTAAAATGAGCACGGCTGCACGGGCCTTCATTCGCGGCCGCACAGTCATTCACGATGCATGTCCAGTCTGGCGCGTTTTCAATTTATGCCTATGGAAGCTTAAAGGGTTAGTTCACCTAAAAATGAAATTTATGTCATCAATGACTCACCCTAATGTCGTTCCACACCCGTATGACCTCCGTTCATCAGTGGAACACAGTTTAAGATATTTTATATTTAGTCTGAGAGCATATTCAAGTGTATGCACACTTTACTGTCCATGTCCAGAAAGGGAATAAAAACATCCTCAAAGTAGTCCATATGGGACATCAGTTAGTTAATTAGAATCTCTTGAAGCATCTAGAGATTATGCAAAACTACGACTTTATTCAGCATTGTCTTCTCTTCCGTGTTTGTTTTTAAACCTCAAATAAAGATTCAAACGATCATGAATCAGCGTATTGATTCATGATTCGGATCGCGTGTCAAACTGCCAAAATCACGTGACACTGGCGATCCGAATCATGAATCAATACGCTGATTCATTACCGTATGAATCTTTATTTGAGGTTAGATTAGATTTGCTGCCACTAGGGTGCGTCTAGATTTATAGGCTAAATGTCTAGTGACATATCAGGGTCATTTTGTAATTAATTAAAAAAAATTTTTTTTACAAACAGTTCCTTTAAATAAAATTAACACTGAAGAAATCTTTTTTTCTCCTACTGATGTTATTTTTGACAACTAAGCACATATTCCCTTATAATTCTCATTACCATATTGCAATAAAATGTCGTTTTCATTAGTCTGTGAAATGTACTATTTAGTGTACTACATTAAATCATGCTTATTTGATAATTTTATTAAAAAAAGTGTACTACATGAGAATTAAATATTTAGCTTTTTAATTTTTTTTTATTATTAACTGGGTTTAATTACAAAACTACTAAAGTCAAATGCATTAAGGTTTGAGGAAAATCCCATAATATAAAACATTTTAATGTTTTATTTTTTAAAGTTGTTAAACGATAATTCAATATAAAAAATATAACTTTTTATTTTTGTGTTTTTGTAAGGTTCACCAATTCATTCACAACCCAGCTTGTTTCTATTGCTTCTTTCACCAAAGTAATGGTAGATTGTTTGTTTTTTTTGTTTCCAGAAGGAACACAGCCTCAAGGACGAGGGGAATACACCTCTCCATTCTGTTTGTTTAATTCCAAATCTCACACATAATAAAGACAGAGAGATGTGTATGCTGCCTGGGACAAGAAACACTGATTTAAAAAAAACAACAACAACAACAACAACAAATTTCACTCAGAGGACATTTTTCTCACTGTGTCTAATGCTGTTTTCTGGTCATGTAATAAAATCAAGAGAAGAATTGCATTACAGTTCAGTGCCTTTGGCAAGCAGAACCGAGTAAGTTTGATTGCTAAATCAGTAGGGACTATTGGCCACATCGATAACTATGTTTGTTTAACAACCTATAACCCACAGAAATACAAGGACGCCAAACACTGCGAGGCCTCCGCCTGGAAAAAGGGTCGGGCTGTCCGCACAGAGCTCAGAGAGGCCTAGAAGATATGAGGTTTCCCTCGTACACACATACACACACACAGCACATGTGAAGAAAACCAAAACAGTCTGAACAGGAATGTGTATCCAGAGGGATGATCGGTCTCTCCCAGAGCCACGGGAAAAAGCAAACCTAGACCATATCAACTCAGCGTCTCATGTTTTCTTTCCATTTATCACATTAGAGGCATATTTCACCTCTACAGCCCACTAGAATGTAATTTATAGCCGCTTGATTTTCAAGTCACAACACATGGCGATGCAGGCAACCTATGTGTGAAGTGATTCATAAAGGAATTTGCTCAAAACACCTCATTTTTCTGATTACGGTATTCTGGTTAAGTACTGTACTTGAATTTTATATTATACAAAAATATTTTATATGTCCCAAAATGACCTTTATCTGGACATATGCAGTTGTAAATAAATATTCAGTGATGGTGGCTTACATAATCAGAATAAGACCACATTAAAAAATGTATTGGAATATTTTTGCATGTAAACACAACAGTAGGCACTTTCAAAACAAGGAGATTTTCAATAGCATTGATTCCTAATAAAATGATTAGATTTTGCCTGTGAAAAATCAAAGAATAACAGCAGATGTGACCACATCTTAACACTTCCTAAAATTCTTTCCAACAAAAGAGGGAAGCTCAATATTTCAGTATCAGTATCGGCCGATACATGTTAATTTTGAATGTTATCGTTATCAGCCCTATAAGAACATTTTGCCAATATATTAAAGCCGATAAATAATAGATTATTTCCTTCTGCTGAGACACTTCGGATACACACAGTTCACCATGATGGTTTTGAATTGCTTGAAACATGATTGGAACCACTTCAAAAAGAAAAATACAGTGAAGTCGTGGCTTTCAAATATTAAGAATTATCAGTATCGGCCAATATTTTCATATCAGTGCATCCCTAAAACAAACAAACACTTCACAAACTGATCCTGACATTTAAAAAAAACTGTCTATGTTTGTTTGAAAGTGGTGTTAAATGCTTTGTCGGAGGTGTAATTTGCAGAAAAGCTGAGGAAGGAGAGAGGCATCCCATAGCAGGCGTGCCACTAGTCTCTGTTTCTAAGCCCGTTTGTGTTTTTGACGGCTGGAGGTCTCAGTGGACTTTCCACTCCCAACAGCTGCTGGTTATTAGCCAGAGGGCCTCACTGGCTGTGCGCTTGACCGAACGGCGCCAGGGCAATATTCAAATGCAGGTCCAGAATGATGGCCTGGGGGGACATTATAACACTGAGTTTCATTGTATCCATGTGTGTATATATGAAAAACTGTGCCCTTTGCTTTGACAAAAGCATGGAACAGATGTTAATGCATTCTTTTTCGGTCTCAGTTAAATAGAACGTTTAAAACAACAGAGTGTGTGTTTTTATTCCATCACTAGGGGGTATTTCATTGAACAATCAGCAAGCAGGACCGGAAGTACTAATTTCATGTAAAAACAATAAAATATTATTGCTTTATGGATGTCATTTATTTTAAATCCTGCCAGGGAGTTCCACTCAAACTGAACACAGACTGTCAACCCTCCCACACAATCTATCATAACAGCTTTTCAACTCCTTCGCTTCACAGCTGCCGAATACTTCCTTTTCAACACTTTGGACAGATGATTTTTTTGTGGAGAAAACATTAACAGATTCTTCATCAAAGCATCTTGTTTGTGTTGCATGAGGAAAAACAGCAGTGGGGGGAAGAATGCAAGGAATGTGCGTTGATGTTTCGACAGATCCCCTTTCCTCCAACTCCTTTACTATTCTTTTTTTTTTTCTTTCATCAAACTTGTTGACACAAAGATTCACTATAATTGCACTGGGAGATTTGTGGTGACGGCAGCCGCCTGTGTTTTAGCGTACTTAAAATAGCCACCTTTACCCAGGACTGTCTGCCAGTTCAGTGTAGAGATCCATACCACCTGTCATTCACTTCAGAAGTCAGACACCTACATTTCCGGTCTTGAGCTTAGAAGAAACTGGATTCTTTAACATGTTAAATCAGAGCTTTATAACGGAAATAGACCAGCAGACAATTTTTGAAGAAAATGAAAAAGAGGCAGTGAGCAACATTTATAAAACCAATTTATGCACAAATTATTCAGTCATTCTTAACCCTTAAATGCATGACTGTTTCGCCAAACATTATTACATATTCAGGTCTTTAGTGACCCGAATCTACATTCACCTAAAGGATTATTAAGAACACAATTTCTCATTAATACAATTATCTAATCAAACCAATCACATGGCAGTTGCGTCAATGCATTTAGGGATGTGGTCCTGGTCAAGACAATCTCCTGAACTCCAAACTGAATGTCAGAATCGGAAAGAAAGGTGATTTAAGCAATTTTGAGTGTGGCATGGTTGTTGGTGCCAGATGGGCCGGTCTGAGTATTTCACAACCTGCTCAGTTACTGGGATTTTCATGCACAACCATTTCTAGGGTTTACAAAGAATGGTGTGAAAAGGGAAAAACATCCAGTATGCGGCAGTCCTGTGGGCAAACATGTCTTGTTGATGCTAGAGGTCAGAGGAGAATGGGCCGACTGATTCAAGCTGATAGAAGAGCAACTTTGACTGAAATAACCGCTCGTTACAACCGAGGTATGCAGCAAAGCATTTGTGAAGCCACAACACATAACATTAAGACAGATGGGCTACAACAGCAGAAGACCCCACCGGGTACCACTCATCTCCACTACAAATAGGAAAAAGAGGCTACAATTTGCACAAGCTCAACAAAATTGGCTATTTGAAGACTGGAAAAATGTTGCCTGGTCTGATGAGTCTCGATTTCTGTTGAGATATTCAGATGGTAGTGTCAGAATTTGGTGTAAACAGAAAGAGAACATAGATCCATCATGCCTTGTTACCACTGGTGGTGGTGGTGTAATGGTGTGGGGGAAGTTTTCTTGGCACAATTTAGGCCCCTTAGTGCCAATTGGGCATCGTTTAAATGGCACGGCCTACCTGAACATTGTTTCTGACCATGTCCATCCCTTAACGACCACCATGTACCCATCCTCTGATGGCTACTTCCAGCAGAATAATGCTCCATGTCACAAAGATTGAATCCTTTCAAATTGGTTTCTTGAACATGACAATGAGTTCACTGTAAAATGGCCCCCACAGTTACCAGATCTCAACCCAATAGAGCATCTTTGGGATGTGGTGGAATGGGAGCTTTGTGTCCTGGATGTGCATCCCACAAATCTCCATCAACTGCAAGATGCTATCCTATCAATATGGGCCAACATTTCTAAAGAATACTTTCAGCACCTTGTTGAATCAATGGCACGCAGAATTAAGGCAGTTCTGAAGGCAAAAGGGGGTCAAACACAGTATTAGTGTGGTGTTCCTAATAATCGTTTAGGTGAGTGTATATCTAAACCAGATGGATCTCTACCTGTCGTGATAATCCTCATATTAGAGTAATAATTACAGAAGAATAATATAAAGCATATTTTGTTACCTTTTGGAGCTTGGAAGGGTTCTGTTTGAGCAGATGTTTTATATCATCATCACTCCTCTCGTCGGAGCTCATTTCCCAGTACATTCAGCATCTGACTCATATTAGCCATCTCAAACATATTCTCACAGCTATCATTTTCAACATCTTCAAAATCAATATTTTGATCGCTGACAGCTTCTTCACCAGATTTACATCAAGTGACAGTGACACTAATATTTGATTGCGTTCAGACTTGCTCTGCAGTAAATCACTGAGCCATTTTACATTTTGATGATGATACTACCTATTCTTTTGTTTTCTGACTGTGGTAACTGATTGAACCATTACTTCATCGTTGTGTATCAAACATTATTCAGTCATCAAAGATTCAATTATTGTTGTGCAGAAATAATATACTTACATTGTTACACACCTCGGGTCGTTAGAGACCCTATATAATTTTTACAAAAATAAATGGGGAAACAGGCTGAAAATTCAGCTTTATCATCACAGGAATAAATTACATATTACATAGAAGAGGGTTAATTTAAACTGTAATATTATTTCACAATATTACTGTAATATTACTGTAAGCTTTCAATTGTTTCACCATGGACAATTAATCCTCAGGTATCTAACAGCATGACATAATGAATGATCCGTACTTCTGGCCATTACAGCCTTGCTTCTGTTCACGTCAAATTATATAGTCTCCTTTCATGACCTACTGAAATATGAGTCAAAAATGTCTTGACTAGTATGTTATCAAGCGTGCAGCATGATTACTTATAGTATTAGTCATTGCAGTCTTCACTCTATGACTCATAAAGATACTTTGACTCTGACATGGCAGAAAAGTTTGAGATGATCCCCATTAATATAATAATTAAATTAACAGGGGCCTGGAACACAGATTTATGGGTGGAGACATTATTGACATTAGTGGGTGCCTCTTGACACCTGGTTGTCCTCATGACGACAGCTCTGTATATAGAGCATATGACTCACAGATAAGTACGCAGCCAGTAAAAATACAACCCAGAATCATATGGAAAAAAACTCTAAAAACCTCAGAAGCCAAAAGCTGTGCGCATAATCTGTTGCTACGGGGATGATTTGCATAATTTCTTTTTTTTTAAAGATACATATATTTATAAAATGGCCTTTATCTATATTGTAGCAGAGATCTGTCAAAATATACAGGACATTACCAAACAAATCATCTCTGAAATATGCAACAACTCCTCTTTCTTCAATGGCTTTCATCACTTCCTCCTATTGCTTAACCTCAAGACAGTGAAGGGGAAAATGAAATGAGTTGGCTTTTCCCTCCCCCGTAAAACAAGTGTGGCTAAATTTACAATAGTTAAATGCTGTTGAGGAGGGCCATCCAGCATCATCGTCTACTGAGCTCAGTTGCACATGTCAGATGTATAAACTAAATGTTTTATCCAAATATAGATTTGCTTCTGAAAGAGGCAGATTTGCCAAAGCCCGCTGACTCAAAAGAACAGTTAAGCAATGTAACGGGATCACTATGTTTATGTGTTACTCTTCGTCTATCTTACCTGTCGACTAACAAACTAGCTGGAACTGGTATCTCTATCTGTGCCACTGCTACACAATATACTTACTGGAATCCATAAATCCAAATCTTATAGACATTTAGACACTATATAATTTGATTCAAAATATCAAAATGAGGCTGTGTGAAATATAAATCTGGTAAATCACTCATAAAACCATTCTTAAGTAAATTGTTTCTTGTATATAATGAAGTTCTGCTCATGTTTCATGAATGAGGCCATTATGTAGCTGTCGAATGTTACATATACGCCCTGATTTCAGTGGCTGTAAACCTTTGCAATTGTAAATATAACAGTGTTATAAGGTCAAAATTTTGTAGTTTTGAGTAATTAATTTAAATGAAATTTTCTGACATTAGTTAGAGCTGCATTACTCAGTACTACATAGAAAACACTACAGTGATGTGTGCTATTTTAAAGCCAAGAGTGGTTATACAACTATGGTCTAGAGTTTTGCCTCACTGAAATACAAGATAGAATAATAGCAATGATGCAAGGGTTGGAAACTGACAACTGGTTCTTTTTCAGAACAGGTTTCATTGTCTAAAAAAATACCAAGACCAATTTTTTTTCATGATGATTGATTCCTTTAAAAGTTGTTGAAATGTGGACATAACGTCATACTAAAATACTTGGAGACCAATGCTACTGAATCTACAACCCAGACTTCAATAATCAAATGCAAAGTAGGAAATATCTAAAAGAACTACATTTTATTAAGGATTGTCACAGTTATGTTCCATTTGTTTTAGTTTTCACTGACTACCGGTCATGGAGTGTCTATGTTCTATTTCCCCGCCACAATCTGTCACCATGGACACTGATCACATTCATCACAACTGTTCATAATTTTAGTTAATAATTTGTGTTTTTAAAAGGTTACTTCAGCGATTAGCATATGGCTTTGTATCAGTATAAACCCTGGAGTATATTCGATCAATCAATGTTTATATGAGATTAAAAAACCTAAAATTAATCTGCTCATCATATAAAGTGATTGTGTTTCTTCAGAAGACTTGGATTGAACCACTCCCTTCATATGGATTTGTTTTACAATCGCTTTATGAATATTTTGAAGTGTCATATTTTCGGGTGAATAGACTTTCATTGGAGTGACAGAAATCTTTCAGATTTCATTAAAAATATCTTCATTTGTATTTCAAAGATGGATAAAAGTCTTATGGGTTTGGAATGACGAGAGTAGATGATGACAGAATTTTAATTCTGGGTGAACTAACCCTTAGGCAGTGTGATATTGTTAATATGTATTCTTAGTACAGCCATACCTTATTATAACCTAAGGTGGTTAATAATGGCAACTATATACGCTACAAAAAAATGTTTGATGTACATCACCATCACTTTTAAATTTAATCTCTTTTTAAGCTAAATTTGATTTTACAAACACGTCCAATGACTCATATAGCTAACTTCTACACTGTCATCAGTCCATTATGAGGATTCCTATCATCTCTGAATAAAGCCCCTGTCAGCAACAGGCCCCCACCTCCAAGGAACAAAATGGTTCTGTGAAAGGGTCTCATTTGTCCCACATCATCAACTTCTGAAGCAGGTGATTCATGCGGTGGTGTGACAGCCAGTCTCTTCCAACCAACCCACACGCAACACGACGGCTGGTGGGAATTTGTGAGTGTGAACAACTCTTTGCGTTTAAGTGTCTTTATTATTCCTTCTCTCTCTCGTCCTCTTCTGATATACATGTTTGCAGCTGCTAATGTGTTACAGATCATCACACACTAGCTCTGTGAAACCACACATGAGCTATTTCCTCTTTCACAAGCAAGATACGTGTCTGTGTGCCTGAGTATTTCGCAGCTGACCCTCCATGACATGTCTGTGGGGAGGAAGGTATCATTCCGAAACACGAAAACCAAAATATTGCAAAGAGAACTAACATTTTCTAGGCTTTTAGTATTTAAAGGACCAGATTGATATTAAAACACATTGCTAACAAGCTAACAACCTTTAGCCCTTGTCCGTTTTGCTGTAGTCATCACTACAAAATGAGGTTTATTGTATCTTCTCTGCTGTAAAAGTGACTATTGTAAGTACAGGTAGTAAACCTAACACTAAAGCTCTGCTGCTGTCATGTGTCTATGGCCTACATAGGCAACTGCCTTCTAATAAAGTAACGCTCACAGAACCAGATAAGTGACTGATTTGACACACTCTACATAAACAGCAGTGGAAATCTCGTTTGGCATTTGATATCATCAGTTCAAAGTTAGCATGTTGCTAAGATTACGACAGATTAGGCCTATATAATAAGCATAAAAATACTTAGCATAGCACACATACAAATTGGGGAAAATACAACAAAATTATTCAATAATAAAAATACTCAATGAAACAAATATAATTTTAACATTTATCCCATTTTGGAGAATTGAAGATGGGCTATTTTGATTGGTCTATTCACACCAAGGACAATAACTATAACTATAAAGTTCTAATAATTATTCGAATCCTATAAAAATAGGGAAATCCACACCACAACTATATCTCTAATGACAAAGAAGAACACTTTTGTTAGAATAACTTTCAGAACATGCTGATGAACAATAAAAAAACATTGACAGCCAATCAGAATCCATCCTGCTTTAACAACCTTAAGCATTTAAAGTGGCAGAGCACATAGCTGAATTGTGCTTTTAATAAACATAACACAATTGTCTGTTAA
Source organism: Pseudorasbora parva (assembly GCF_024679245.1). Taxonomy (NCBI): domain Eukaryota; kingdom Metazoa; phylum Chordata; class Actinopteri; order Cypriniformes; family Gobionidae; genus Pseudorasbora; species Pseudorasbora parva. Next base: position 16,106,345 of record NC_090196.1, on the reverse strand, counting down.
TGTGGATGCATATACGTTCACACAGTCAGTTTTTGGGATTGACATCCGTATTTACTTATTCTCGAAATGTCCCGTTCACACATTGACTTAGAGTAGTGTCTCGAATACTGTCTTTATGAATGTTCAGTGGGAGTCAAGCCTGTATTGTCTAACCAGTAACCATAGAGAAAGTGACCAAAGTAATCTCAAAGATGGCGAATCCAAATGAGCCAGTTTACCTATTGGTAAGCCCCTCCCCTCGAACGCAGATGAGCCAATGGCAGTTGAGTATCAGTTGCACGGGGATCGGAACTCTGACATCTTTAGGTTTCAGCGCCATACAGAAACATTGGAAAATCCAAAGCTCTCATCGGTTTGATGGTGTTCATGCTACAAAAAATGGTAAAACGATGTACCTGGGGAACTTGTAACAGGATTACAGGTATCCTGGTTGTCATACTCTCATTAAGTTACAATTAAAGTTAGTGAGTCCATGCTAATGTACAAACCTAAATAGCTAACTGTTTTCACCTCATGTAACAGTGTAGGTTAATAACACATAAACAAAAGTCTACATTTCAGTGCCTCTACAAATTAAAATGGTTAAATGTAAATTAATTTAATCTTACCCAGCGGTACATGAACAGTGTTGGATGTTGTCTTACCAATAGGTCGATTTCATCCATCAAATCTTCATTAACCGACAGCCACTTCAATGAACAAACATGCACTAGCTGGAGCATCTCTAACCGTTGCACTCGCGTCTCATGTCCTTTTCAGTGTCTCAAGCATGACACGGCATTTGAGTCGAGTATAAAACTCAAAACTGATGAGAGCCGCGCTGGTGGAGAACAGTGAAGTAGAACCTTCAGATGATGCACAGGTCGGTCATACACTTTATTGCCAAAAAGTTTTGGGAGGCCTGCCTTTACATGCACATAAACTTTAACGACATCCCATTCTTAATCCGTAGGGTTTAATATGGAGCTGACCCACCCTTTGCAGTTATAACATCTTCAACTCTTCTGGGAAGGCTTTCCACAAGGTTTAGGGTGTGTTTATGGGAATTTTTGACCATTCTTCTAGAAGCACATTTGTGAGATCAGACACTGATGTTGGACGAGATGGCCTGGCTTGCAGTCTTCCGCTCTAATTCATCCCAAAGGGGTTCTACCAGGTTGAGGTCAGGAGTCTGTGCAGGCCAGTCAAGCTCCTTCACACCAAACTCACTCATCCAAGTCTTTATGGGCTTTGCTTTGTGCACTGGTGCCCAGTCATGTTTGAACAGGAAGGGGCCATCCCCAAACGTTTCCCACAAAGTTGGGAGCATGAAATTGTCCAAAATGTCTTGGTATGCTGAAGCATTAAGAGTTCCATTCATTTGAACTAAGGGGCCAAGCCCAACCCCTGAAAAACAATCCCACACCATTATCCCCCTCCACCAAACTTTACACTTGGCACAATGCAGTAGCTCCTAAGGAGTTCACTGAGCTCCTGAGAGCAACCCATTGTTTCACAAATGTTTGCAGAAGCAGTCTGCATGCCTAGGTGCTTGATTTCATACACCTGTGGCCATGGAAATGATTGGAACACCTGAATTCACTGATTTGTAGGGGTGTCCCAATACTTTTGGCAATATAGTGTATCTCCCTTCCTGTAAGTTACCAAAAGCAAAAGAACACATTAAACCCCTCATCAGAGCGGCTCTTTCGCACTGTATGACGTGACAGACAACTAGTCTAGTCTGCTTCCTTTTACAATTTTCAGAGAATGTGTTGTGAGTCCTGAAAATTTACGAAGGTGAGTTTGCTTATAGGATGTGGTCATCACTCCTGTAAATAACCATACTGTGTGTGAATGTAACCGTATTAAGGATTCAAATACAGAATTGACAACCATATTCTGCTGCTGTGTGAACTTGCCATAATAGTTATCGTTATAGTTATCATTCTTGATGTGATCAGCCCTTTAGGCTAGTAAATAACTATCCAGAACACTATATCAACCACAAGGCAACACTCTAAAAAACCCAGAACACCTTAGTAATCACAAAGCAACACCCTAGATTTGTGATGGCTACTTTTGTGCAGTATAAATATGGGCACTTACATTTTCTTCAGAAAACCTAATAAACAGTTCAGTGTCTTTAAGATTCAATATTTACCCAGTATGTATGCTATTTATTTTTAAGCTTATTATTAGAGCATTATGTTGTTAGCTAAGCAACATGCAAAACTCAAACTGTTGATATCAAATGTGAGATCTTCAGAAAAAAGTAGCCTAAAAGTCTAATTGCATTAAATGTTGGAGAACACAACACTGGCCCTTCATTAAGATAAAGTAACTCCCTCCCTGTAAACCTACAGCCCTATCAGTCCCGTTCTCAGTTACAGTCCTGCAAGCGAGGTCAGGTATCTCATCTAATCCAGGGTGTGTCATAGAAACTGTGCCATAGAGCGGAACACAAAGCCATCCAGGCAGATGGCTGAGCTGTTACATATTGCAAACAATAACCAACATCTGTCTTTCTGCTCTTCTCAATTCGGAGGACTCTGTGAAAAAAGGGAACAACCTGTCTGACTTACGGGAGGACGCCTTTCCGAACTTCCTGAGAATAGTTTTATGGCCTTTCTTGCACATATTCAAGTTTTGATAAGAGAAAGCATTGACAGACAAGTGTCAAAGGGTGATTTCCACCTGCAACCTATAGCCAAGGGGCGAAAAACGGCAGTCACCTGGGTGTGACACTACACCTTTCCTGAATGCTGTTTAGCACTTCCTGTCTGGATGGATTTGCAATTTCCTTCTGCTGAAATGCTAGAAATGCTGTTATTATAGCAGGGTTTTTTTGCATTAATGAGTGTAAGGCTTGCCTGTTAGGGCAGCTTTTAAGGGGAGTGTGTTTTGTAAGAGAGAACAAAACATGACTCAAGAATGAGAACTGGTGCCAAGGGAAAGGAGGGTGGGGGGCCCGCAGGTTTTTTTTCAGTGGATTGTAGATCCGTCCTATATTTTGCCATTAATATGTCGGTTTTAAGATTACATAATGAAGAATAGTTCTCCTAGAAACACAAAAGACAATATTCTGATAAATGTCTTTGTGTTTTGTTTGTGCATGCATTAAGTAAATGGGGGGGGGGGATTGGACCCCATTGACTTTCATTGTATAAACAAAAACAGTTAAAGTCACTATGAAATCAAAAATATTTATTAAAAATTATTTATCCTTGCACATCATTGTTTTAAAATTAATGTGTCCTCATAATCTTTAATCAACTTCCCCCCTCTTGCAACCACATCTCTTGTCTGATGATGTGTTTACTGGCAAGAGGCAAGACAACCTGTCACTCGAATGAGAAGCGATCGACCGATAGCAAACCACAACCATCCAATTGATTCCCTATAGACTTGCCCATTTTTATGTTCGAGAAGCATTTCACTCGGATCACAATAGGAAAGAAAAGACTATCGCAACTTCTGTTCCATGTCCACTTTAAGATTATTGATAATAACTGATAAATGTCTTTGTGTTTTGTTTCTCCAAACATTTTAAGGCAATATGGTCCAAAACAATGTTGGACCCCATTGACTTTCATTGAAAAACATTTTTCAAAATATCTTCTTTTGTGTTCCACAGAAGAAAAAAACACAAACATTTGAAACCACATAAGGCTGAATAAATGATGAGAGAATATTAATTTTAGGGTGACCTATCCCTTTAATAACATCTATGATGTAATACTTTGGATGCATTTTGTTACTGTTCAGTGCCATGACAAGTGGCTTGACAAGATTTCTTTTCCCAAATTCTAGCTCTCCAGATTTTAACCTGTCAATTACTTTGAAGGGAGCGTTCATACCGCTCACCGGCTAGTCAATGACAAATCAAATCTGGAAGCAATTATAAGACATCCTCAGGCAACCAATCACATCACTTACCTTCCAAGTTCTTCACCAATATCATAGAAATCCTCCACTTTTTGTTGCTTGAACACAGCCATTCCTAATGTCCTCATTGATGATGATATTTGTGTCTCGGTAAACAAGGGACAGCAGGCCAAATCTGTCTTAATGGAGTCCCTCGAAAAACACACAAGTTCAGAGAAGTTCTGTTGATTTGTAGGGTGCAACTCTGAAAGTCAAAGACTCACATAAGCACATGTTCCAGCATGCTGCGTTGCATTCCTTCACAAGAAAGTAAGAGAATGTATTGCACTTTCCATGTTAGGACATATAATGCAGTGATAATTTAACAAAACCCTTGGCACTTAAAGTTTAGCTTACAGGAGTATGGAATGTCAACGTTGGCATACATATCAAGTCATTAAAAGTGATCAAATGACTTTCTTTAGAGGAAAATGAGGGTTCAGTGTCATTAGAATTATCAGGTGAAATTGAGACCAGGGACAAAAATGCCAGCAGCATTAGTGTTCTGACAGACTGACTGCCCTTACAGTTTTATTGTTGTAAAGGTTAAGAATATAAGTTTATTAATAATAGATGATCATGTTATTGTCCTCACATACTGTTACTGTTTGTAGCTGCATACAAAGCTAAAGTGTACAAAGAACGTTTTCTAATTTTCAAAAAAACCTTTATGAACGTTTTAAAAAACAAATTTTGTTTATGCAAACTTCAAGGAAACCTTCCATTTGATCAGTTTGAAAATATTATGGGAAAGTTACTTTCAAATGTTGCGTGAACTTTCTAACATTTTTTTTAAAGAAAACGTTCCATGCGTAAATAACATATTTCTGCTAATGTTTTCAGAAAATTGAACGAACGTTCTATTAATATGCAGGAAGAACGCTTGTTCCTAACTTTGGCAGAACGTTAGAAAAGTTCTGAGAACGTTCACTGTTAGCCCTGGCCCCATGAGAAACATTCAACATTCACATAAGACTTCAGATGCAAAAGCTAGTCCGTCTGACGTTTTTCTTTAAAATTAGCATTTTTGTCAGTCTCCAATAGGTCTATGTACCGGTAGGCTACTTCTGAATGGGCTGAAGATGGGATTTAGTGGGTTTGAAGTGATGAATGTATCACTATGTGCGGAGAGCATTCACTCAGTATCATGATCATTTTTGACAGGCTTTTGCATTGGAAGTCTTCACATCCCCTCCTTTGTCATTGCTCACAAGTTTTACAAGACACACTAAACAACAAGAAAGGTTTACTTTATTTGATGTTGTAAATAAGAAAATAATGTGATGTCTTACCTTTTTTAGGAAATAACTCTAATATTACTGTATTCCGCGGACATTTGAAGCATATTCCCGGGTTCGAGCTCGTCTCTTGCGCGAGTCGCGCTGTACTGGAGACTGAATGAGCGCACGCGCTTATGTTGTCAATCTCGAGCTCGCTCACGCGCCACCTGTTGAGCACAGTGGTGATGTCAGACTGGCGAATCTTTTTAGTGAATCAGATGAAACAGGTTCAAACACACCGGCTTGAATGGCCGTTTTTTGTCAACTATTCGTATTTTTTTATGTAGCCTAATGGATATTTTGGACAAATTGAGATAATAAAATGTTGTGCCTTGAATGCTTGAAAGACAACGACTAGCTTGATAAATACACATAATATTTGGAGTAAACCAAGAATATACATTGGAAGCGTTACAAATAATACAGCCTACTGATTCAGGCGTGATTCATTATTGATTCAGTCAAACCCGGTTCGCCAATCATTTCAATATCAAATATTCATGAATGGAGTCTGGGATAGTCTACTAAATAAATGATTTAGCACACTGTCTTTATTGCTCGTTTTTGCTTCACTATGTTTGCACTATTATCGCCATCTGCTGGATATAATAAGCAAAAACAGACTACTATATATAGTCGACAAATAGGCCATATTTTTTAATGAACCTCCTGGATGCCACTCCTTGTACGAGAGCATTCTATTTCAGTGAAGACATAAAGTAATATGACAATACCCTTACGAAACAAAAAATATATTACAGTAGCCTACCTTGGAAAATATCATGTAGGCCTACATTAGGCAATATATAGGCCTATGGGATTTAATAGGCCTATTTATATTTTCCAATATATTGCAATTGAAAGCGGCAATCATTTGTATATTTTGCAATAGCCTATATTACATGACTATATAATATATTGTATAATACCATCAATATATTATTCCATGTATTTACAATTATTATAATATATCTCAAGTAATATATTGGTAAATATGTTTTCCTTTTGTAAGGATACACGTCACAGTTTTAAATTTAGTCTAAATGTCCTGTAAAGAGCTCATTCGTGGATTTTCAGAGCTATAGCTTTTGTTGCTATAGGTTTCACCAGGACAACAACTTCTCCTTGGTCTTTAATGACTGAATGATCAAAGTGGAAATATGGAAATATTTAATGGAAATAATAGTGGAAATATTCGCTTATTGAAATATGATAATATTTTGTGTAGCTAATTTTCATTTACATCTGCATAATTTTCAAATTGGTTGTTATAAATCAACATCTCAGGAAAATTGTTATGGAGTTTCTAATCAAAATATGACTTTCTGTTACAAGGGCATTCATTGCACAGGGCATTCATTGTGCTCAATAGAGGACACCGGGACTTAAATTGTGTGTTTATCAGGCATTTTAGGAGACATAACAAGTGAAAGGGGAATTAAAGAAATTACATAACACCAATGTTCCTATAAAATATTAGATATTATGATGAAAATGTTGCCAACTATTATTACACCTATTTGTTTATTCATTACATGTTGCTCCAAGAACACATTAATAAGCTAATTAGATTCAGTGTATAGCATTGCATTGAATGGGAAAACCCATTAATGGCAATTTTACCCATATAGCGTACTGCATAATGTAAAATGGTATACCAATTTATTATATATCATAACATAGTTGAGAACCCTTTTTAAGCTTGGTAAAAAAAAAAAAAAATCCGGAAACCTGAAATAATTTTTACATTTATAGACAGATACATTTTTTAAATGTAATTTTTCATAAAAAATAAATAAATAAATACATTTGTTTCTTATGCTCTACAATGTAAAGAAAGACATGGAAAATACTAAATTCAAAAGGCTTTTCCTGGTTAATAATGAAGCGTATATTTTAGCCCAGATTTTAGATGCAGCAATGTTTAATAATTGAATAGCCTATATTACGGTCACAAAACCAGGAAATCTATTGTTATGCGTATGCGGTATTTCTTGTGAAACATTTGGTGAAACAGTAACACTTTACATTAAGCTTCATTAGTAAACTACATTAATTATCATGAACTAATAATGAACTGCACTTGTAAAGCATGTAGGCCTATTTATCTTTTGTTAATGTTAATTTCAACATTTACTAATGCATTATTATAATCCTGTCATTAGTTAATGCACTGTAAACTAACATGAACAAACCACGAACAGCTGTATTTTTATTAACTAAGGTCAACAAAGATTGACTCATACTAAACAGATAGTCCGTGTTAATTATTAGGCTACAACCTTATTGTAAAGTGCTACTGGTGAAACAATTTGTTTTCATGAAGGAAGACATTTTAGGCTAATTGGTATTGTTTATGGAGAGCACAGCTACTGAGACTGGCTATAGCTACATTTGTATATAAAACGACACAAAAACAATTTTATGCAATAGAAATTTATTGGATAATCATGCATAAGTAAAAAATAAAAATACAAACATCAGAATTGGAGGATTATAATGAAGTTTCAGCAACATTTCAAATTCAATATTTTGTATAGGCTACTCATACTGTGCATTGTATTGCGCCAAAGCAAACAAAGACGGTTTGAAACCATAGCTTACTCACTGAAGACATCGCTCACGTGACATACTTAATGGCTAAATAACATGGACAATATGAAAGATTTTTGAAGTCGAACGCCGAAAAACATGTAAATGAGGGATTAGACTTAATCTTAAAATAATACATCTCACAAAGTAGAAGAATTCTTTTTCTAAGGGCATGGTGTGGATGACGAAATGTAGGCCTACGCCCGACATCTTGAGAGACCAGCTCTCAAAATAAAACCAAAGACTACCTTTGTTCGCCATGACATTTGCAGTCAAACCAGCAGGTGTTAAAATGTATAATATGCGTATTATCTTAATGCAGCGGCATAGAAAAGAGATTAATTAACTGCACTGAATATGAAGTAGATGTACATGCACTGACATTTAAAAGGGAGTATGGCTTTTTCAAGCATACATGTAACAAATGACTTCAAAGCCAAATTGTACATTTAAAGTTAGGAAAAGTGCTATAAATGTAGATATACATTCCCTCATTATACAGGCCCTGGTGGATTCTTATTCCATTTTTGATTTTAATTGAATTTAAGCAACATGCAAAATGAATGCATGCCTGGAACCCCCCCCCCCCCCCCCCAAAAAAAAAAATTGTTCACATTTTCCATATTTTTAAATTCCTTTTAAGCAGCATTGTTGTGGATTTTAGACTAAAATTAGAAGTATAACAACAAAAATATTGTTAGAATATTTAAAATGGAAGAGAAGAGCATAGAAACAAAGGAAACATACGTGTAACAAAATGCATCTAAACAATAAAGGTACCAATGAGGCAGCAGCAAATGTGCATTGTGCTTCTAGAACCTAAATTCACAATAGCTGATACCAGTAACAAATTCCCGGGAGGAACATACCCCCGGACACCCCTAACGAAGAAAAACAAACATTAAATGTCATGGCAGGGTTTGGCAATCATGTCATGAGCATGCAGGAAGATCTATCTTGTGAAATGTTCATTATTGTGTTTTCCACATATGTGCATATTTCCATGCCTTGATTAGACATTGATTTAATTGGATGTGCTTAAAACGACTCAGAATGTGAATGAACAGTACCGAATGTTTAGAAAAAAGGGCAAGCCTTGTAAGCCCGAATTTGATTCATATAAAATTATCATACGATACGTGTTGTAATATAATACGTGTTGATATGATTACCAATAGTATGTATACAAATGATACAGTTTAATAAGTGCAACAGGAAAAAAAAGTGTTGGTGTCTGGTAATATGTCCAGCATAACGCAAGTGTATCAGAATTTTGTCAGACCCGCACCAGCACACAATCATTACTACCTTATTGCAAAGTACTTTAACTTTACTAAATGTAAAATTACTTTAATACTGATTTTGGTCCATATGTACAAAAGGATGAAATATCGGTCAAGCAATTTAAAAGACAATTAAAAAATGCATTCGTTTTTGATTAATCAAAAGGAATACTGTTCTTTGGTCTCTCGAAGCCACAGTTTTTTGAATGAAATACATTGAAAGTTATAAGACACGTTGTGATTGGCTAATGCTTTTCAGGTCTGTTCCCTTATTGGCTGTGGTTCAGTTGTCCTCCTCGTCGTCACTGATGAGTGTGCGGCCATCCAGGGTGGTGTCTCTTTCCCGCAGGAAGGTCTGGCGGATGGCTTCCAGCTCAGTGAGCTCCAGACGGACCTTCTCCAGGTGGAATGTGCGGCGGTTCTGGATCTGCCGCAGTGGGAATGGGTTCATGTCCACAAAGGCCATGCTCATCAACTTCCTGTGAGAAACACAATTAATCATGTTACTGAACAAGTGTGTGTGTGTGTGTGTGTGTGTGTGTGTGTGTGTGTGTGTGTGTGTGTGTGTGTGTGTGTGTGTGTGTGTGTGTGTGTGTGTGTGTATACAGCCACATTATTAGGGTACACCTATTCAACTGCTTGTTAATGCAGGTATCTAATGCACCAAATCACATGGCAGCAACTCAATACATTTGGGCATTTAGACCTGGTCAAGACGACCTGCTGAAAATCAAACTGAGCATCAGAATAGTGAAGAAAGGCTAAAGTGACTTTAAATGTGGCATGGTTGTTGGTGCCAGATAGGCTGGTCTGAGCATTTCAGAAAATGCTGATCTACTGAGATTTTCACAAACAATCATCTCAAGGGTTTACAGAGAAAAAGAGGTCTGAAAAAGAGAACGTTTCTGTGGCAGTGCTGTGGGCGAAAATGCCTTGATCCCAGAGGTCAGAGTAGAACAGCCAGACTGGTTCAAGCTGATAGAAAGGCAACAGTAACTCAAATAACCACTTGTTACACCCGATGTCTGCAGAAGAGCATCTCTGAACGCACAACACGTTCAACCTTGAAGCAGATGAGCTTCACCAGGAAACTGATGCTACAAGTCACACAGCCTTAACAAAAATGGACAACAGAAGACTGGGAAAAAAAACGTGCCTGGTCTGATGAATCTCAATTTCTGCAGTGCAGAATAACATGAAACTGATTCCTCATTCACCAGATCTCCAATAAAGCACTTTTGGGATGTGGTGGAATGTGCAGCCGACAAATCTGCAGCAACTGCGTGATGCTATCATGTCAATATGGACCAAAACCTCTGAGGAAGGTTTTCAGCACCTTGTTAATGATACATATATTAGTAATAAACAACTTACAAATAAAAATAACACTAAGTTAAAAATAAATTACGTTCCTGCAAAAAACTAATCAAACCACAAGATGTCACCATAAACACAAAAATACAACTGTAATGTATCCAAAGCATTTCTACACAATCTTTTTTTTTTTTTTTTTACCTATTGTATATATATATGATCACAGATTCCTAAAATTGTGTTGGTTTCCCTATTTCTGCCAAAACAGCCCTGACCCTTTGAGGCATGGACTCCACTAGACCCACTACTGAAACTAGCTCGTCTGTTTGATCGGACCACACAGGCCAGCTTTCGCTCTACACGTGCATCAATGAGCCTTGGCCGCCCTTGACCCTGTCGCCGGTTCACCACTGTTCCTTCCTTGGACCACTTTTGATAGATATTGAGCACTGCAGACTGGGAACACCCCACAAGAGCTGCAGTTTTGGAGATGCTCTGAACTAGTCGTCTAGCCATCACAATTTGGCCCTTGTTAAACTCGCTCCATTCCTTACGATTGCCCATTTTTCCTGCTTCTAACACATCAACTTTGAAGACAAAATGTTCACTTGCTGCCTAATATATCCCACCCACTAACAGGTGCCGTGATGAAGAGATAATCAGTGTTATTCACTTCAACTAATGTTATGCCTAATCAGTGTATATATATATAATATTAATAATATGAACACAAATTAAATTATTATTAAAACTATTAATAAATGTATAAACAGTCAATATACTTTGTCAGTTTAAAGTAAAACAAAAAATTAAGTCACTATTTTTACAAATACTCAAAATAATAAAAACAAAGTTAGGCAATTATTTTCATAATCTTACGCACCTTGCATCCAAGATGGTACGTGTGAAGTACCGAAGGTACTTGAAAATGGTCATGGGATCCTCAAGCTTTAGAAATTCCTCTTCTTTGCACTTAAAGAGCGCAAGAGCAAATCGGAATATTATCTGCCAAGGTAAAAAGAAAAATCTAAATGTGTCATCAATCATTGGTAGCTACTATCACCCTGAAACAATCAGACTGATTATGGAAATTAATAAGAAGGAGAGTATTAGTATTATTATCTGTATTATTAAGTATCATACATAATGATTTACAATGGTAATTTTTGGTTTGTTATAAATGTTTCATGTCATCTGCTTTTGTGGTTATATATAAACTGAGTAATTATTACCAGGCTTCAAAGGGAAAAAGTAGGTATCTCTAATATATAGCAAAACATATAACATGTGGCATTAATCCACCATACCTTGGGTCCCTCATAGAGAAAAGCATCCCAGATCTTGAAGAGGATGTCACTGACCACACTGTCCACAAACACAACCAGGAACCAGTTGAAGGTGATGAGAGAGAAGTCTACCTTATAATGCTCAAAATGAGCATGGAGCCTAGGTAACTTCTCGCACATGAGGTCCTTAAACACACGCTGATCTACCTACAATCAAAATATAGATTTTTAATAAAAAGAACACAATATATATTTAAATCATTTAAAATATTATATTTTGGACCCTGCTGCAGTCACATGCCTGCAATGGCAAGCCATAACAGAAGCGCGCCAATAATATGGTTTAACTAAAGCCTCTCCATATATGATCATGTGGTTAGTAAACGAAAACTTCTGTAAAACATGACAGTATTCATGTTGCATGTGGTCAAAATGTGGTAAAGTTTGTTCAGCAAGCATGTTAATGTATTGACGATGGAAAGGAACCTAAAAACTCACTAAAAAGTCAGTGACAGATGACAGAATATATAAGAGATATGCTGTTAGCCTGCTGTTTATGAGTCATATCCAGCAAACCAAGACATGCTTAAAGAGACATGCTCTAGTTTTACAACCTTGCCAAGAGTTTTGTGGGGATTTTTCTCGCCTCTGAGTAAGTGAGCAATCTTGAAAAGGTACCTGTGAGCCAAGCAGTGTTTTAGTGTAATAGTCACGTGGCATGAAAACCTCCACAATGGCCACGAGACACCAGAAAGCATCTTCTTGGTCCAAATACAGAAGAGCAATAGCTGCCAGCCTGAAAAAAATAATCAGAAATCTCTATCAGATACAGACATTTAAAATGCCTCGAAACGTGCAGCATTATTATTCAATGTGTTGATGTAATTTCCACTGAAACAGCAAGACAGGTGGGACATATCGAGCAGCTCCACCCCTTTTTTTAAAATAGCCAATAGCCTTTTGTTTATATCACAGCTCGGCCAGAGCTGTTGGACTTGGCATAGTCTCAGTCTCAGACGTCACGCCCACGGACAGTTCGTTGGCTGAACATCTGATGCATATGGCACATATCTCGATCCTCTTTTGGCTGAAGTGGTGGGAGTAAGGGGAAGGGCCACATAGCCCTTCAAACGAAGATTTTTCGGGATCACACTACGAGCAAAGGGGTATGATGAATTTCCCTGCATACACCAAATACCGTGCTTCTAGAATGCATATAGAGATGTCCCCATTGGAGATTGATCACTAATGTGTTGTCTGGATGCCAGTTTCTCCATAGACAACAATTTGAGTGATGTGAACTAATAATTAATAAATTAATAATACATTTAAACGATATATATCTGGCAATCCTTAATAACGCAGTCGATTTTTATAATATGTATCGGCTGTAAACTCTTGTGTCTCCAAGGCAACAACTAACTGGCTGCACCACAGTAGAAAACAAAACCATATCTGTACCGGCCGTCTCAGACCGGCACGGAACGGAACAGTTAACAAACAAGGAGAACAGTTTGGCCCGATGGAAAAGCGGCTTCACCAGTCTTGTATGTTCTGTATAATTCTGTATCGTCTTAGGAAACTTTGGAAACTGTATCGTCTTAGGAAACTTAGGTGTATTTGGGGTCCAAATACACTGCAAAACAAAGTTGGGAGTGAGTAATTTGTTCTATGTTCTCGCGCATGATTTCTGTAAGATATAGCTCATGCACTTCACTGCTGTTCATACTGGTTAAATGTTACAGGACACTAATAAAAGAAATGGGGTATGATGGTGTAGTAGTGGTGTCCCATATCTTAGGGGAATATTTTTACCCTTACGCCTTGCCACTTTGTTTCATGGGGTAAGGGGAAGGGGTAGGCGAAGGGGTATGAAATAGAATTGGGATTGGGCCTTAGACATAAAGAAACACAAACACCCCAGCAATGAAGTTAAGAGCTGATGGAATCGTTTAGATCTGCTACCTGTTGAGGCCTTGGCAGTAGCCGATATCTGGATTCCTCCAAGAGAAAGCCAGTAGCACGTTCCTGAGTTTCTGGATGCCATCTGAGTCAGGAGAGGCATAGTGCTTGTTGTTAGGGAGAGTCCGCAGAAGATCGAGCTCTATCTGCTTGCAGGCTGGGTTGGGTCGATCGTTCGCCATGCACAGAAGGTTTTGGTAATAGTCTTTCGGCTGGCAGTCACGAATCTTCTTCACATGGAAGCTTACGCACCAGACCCACACCTTGGAACGGTGGATATGGGGCACCCCGCTTCGCATCAGCGCCTTAAGCTCTGGAGATCGAACCATCTCTCTGTTCATGATGGTGGCCAGATAGTTGTCCCACTTCACTCTGACTGACGTCTCCTGGTCTGTCAGGGAGAGAGACTTCAGGTCCAGCGCTCTCTTTTTTGCTTCAAGTTTTTCCTCCTCATCCTCTTCCTCCGGGACAGTTTTGAAGCCAAAAATGTCATACTCACTATATAAGAAAGGTAAGATAATCACTGGTTAAATGTAAAATTTGTAACAAGAGGCAAAAATATTTAAAGAAACTAAGGACAAATTCAAAAGTAAGCAGGTGATCAGTCAAAACAAATAGTTCAAACAAGCAACTAGTTGAAATCAAGCATTTGTATAAGGATGGATCCATTCAAGAAGAGCATGAAATGTTTTGAGGACGCAAGAATACATCCTGTTCCTGTAGACAAGTAGCACTGGAAAAACACTAACATGACCAAACATGTTTGAAAATGGGATCTTTAGATCTTTATCTTTAGTGTGGCAACACAAATATGAAAGTAAACAAAAGAATATTCAAATCTCATGGTGACAGTTTGTTTTACTACCTGAAAGTTTAAAGAGGCCATATTCTATACATTTTGTTCCCCATAACTCCTCTTGTAATGTTAGTCAAGGTTTCTTGTACCAAGAAATGTTTTTTTGTTTTGTTTTGTTACATTTTTTGTACCTTACCTTTAAGACTGCAATATGTAAATTACCTCTGCTATGACTGGACTCCTTGCATATAAAATGTTTCAATTCCTTGCCAAGTTACTGAATAATAATTTATATGTTGACATAAATAAGGACGGTCAACTTTTTAATAGCTGTGATGTCATGGCAAATTCAGCAAAAAAAACTTTTTGCAGATGAATTTGCATAAATTAGATGCACTAGGTTTGCATTGTTAACATTGTTTATGTGTATATACAGTATACACTCACCTAAAGGATTATTAGGACCACCTGTTCAATTTCTCATTAATGCAATTATCTAATCAACCAATCACATGGCAGTTGCTTCAATGCATTTAGGGGTGTGGTCCTGGTCAAGACAATCTTCTGAACTCCAAACTGAATTTTGAGTGTGGCATGGTTGTTGGTGCAAGAAGGGCCGGTCTAAGTATTTCACAATATGCTCAGTTACTGGGATTTTCACGCACAACCATTTCTAGGGTTTACAAAGAATGGTGTGAAAAGAGATGCTAGTTGATGCTAGAGGTCAGAGGAGAATGGTCCGACTGATTCAAGCTGATAGAAGAGCAAATTTGACTGAAATAACCACTCGTTACAACCGAGGAAAGCAGCAAAGCATTTGTGAAGCCACAAAACACGCAACCTTGAGGCAGATGCGCTACAACAGCAGAAGACCCCACTGGGTACCACTCATCTCCACTACAAATAGGAAAAAGAGGCTACAAATTGCACACCAAAATTGTACAGTTGAAGACTGGAAAACTGTTGCCTGGTCTGATGAGTCTCGAATTCTGATGAGTCATTCAGATGGTAGAGTCAGAATTTGGTGTAAACAGAAAGAGAACATGGATCCATCACGCCTTGTTACCACTGCGCAGGCTGCTGGTGGTGGTAGTGTAATGGTGTGGGGGATTTTTTCTTGACACACTTTAGGCCCCTTAGTGCTAATTGGGCATCGTTTAAATGCCACGGCCTACCTGAGCATTGTTTCTGACCATGTCCATCCCTTTATGACCACCATGTACCCATCCTCTGATGGCTACTTCCAGCAGGATAATGCACCATTTCACAAAGCTCGAATCATTTCAAATTGGTTTCTTAAACATGACAATGAGTTCACTGAACTAAAATGGCCCCCACAGTCACCAGATCTCAACCCAATAGACCATCTTTGGGATGTGGTGGAACGGGAGCTTCATGCCCTGGATATGCATCCCACAAATCTCCATCAACTGCAAGATGCTATCCTATCAATATGGGCCAACATTTCTAAAGAATGCTTTCAGCACCTTTTCGTGCTGAAAATTAAGACAGTTCTGAAGGCGAAAGGGTGTCAAACACAGAATTAGTATGGTGTTCCTAATAATCCTTTTGGTAAGAGTATAACGTATAAAGGAAAACGTTATTTTTTTAGACATGACTTTTTTAATTATAAGCATGTTTTCTTTTACTGACAGGTTTGTTTTTTGTTTGTTTTTTTTGGGGGGGGGGGGGGGGGGTACCTGACAGCGTTGGGTTTGAGGATAGGGTGCTCCTGCTGGTCTGCGCTCTCCACCTGAAGTGCATCTTCTAGTAAGCGGGAGATGAACTCTCCACTGTGGGTCTGCTCAGAGGAGGAACACACAGGATTCTTCACTTCCTGTAGTAGAACCAAGTACTTACTCTCCACCTGACACAGCTTGGCCTCCAAACTGGTGCACTGTAGAACACACAACAAAGGAAGAAAGAAAGCGCAGATAACATAAATGATTCCTCAGCAAACTAAATCATGCACAGACAACCTGGCAAAGGATAATGGAATGCTAGGGGAAAGGAAAGGGAAATGCTAACATTGCACATAAGAAAGAATCTGCAAACAAAACATCCAGGATGGTTTGTGTGCATTGAGTAGATGAAGTCACAGACCTTTGTCTCTAGCGCTTTCTCTCTGGATTCAGCATTTCTTCGTAAGACGGTCAACTCAAGAATTTCTTTGTTCAAGAAGTTATTTTGGGATTTGTAGCCCTGAAGACTGTCCTGGAAAAGAGATCGAATTACACTTTTACAAGTATGTACTGTTAATGTGCTGAATAAGCAACTAAAAGTATTGAAGGACTGAATTTGAACATTATTTAACATTTATATAGTAGATTCAAAATGGAGAAAACACCTAACAGTTGTTACCCAACACCCAACAATTCCAACACCTACCATGTTAATATACAATTAGTTAACCATGTCATTAAACACGTAACTTTCATGAAACTATCCTGCACTATACAGACAACTAATACCAAAAAGGTCTGGGACTTAAAACATACAAGACTTGACTTGAACTCTACATTAAGGACTTCTGAACATGCCTAAATCTTGCATGTAACTTTTGCCATTGTCAGATATTTCCCCTCAAGCTTTTAATAACCTCACAAACACATTCATACATTTATTCAGATCTACAGACTGGGAAGTACAAATAACAGTGTTCTTGTACTACCTTCAGGGTGTCTAACTCTTGTTGTTCCCTAGTTGCACTAGGTGAGTTGCATTCAGCTGACTGGGTTCCTCCTTCGTCACTCTGCTGGGAAAGTTTCATGATGACTTCGTCCTTGGCCTGAATGGTCTCCATGAGCATGCCCAGTTGTTCATTAATCTCCCCGATTTTGATCTTCAAACTTTTCAACTCCTGTTGAAGACTATCCTTCTCCAAGGCTAGCCTCTCCATATGACCACAGAGATCCTTGATCTGGGTGTCCCGCTCTGTCAGGGCTTTGTTCACCTCGGTCTCATCTTGGTTCAGATTGTGTGACCCCATGTTCCCTGGTGGCATTGTGGAACGCCAATCACATTGGGAGCTACGTAGTGTTTGTTGGAGAAGACGAACCAACTCCTGGTAGAAGGAAATACTGTGTGAATAAGCCACTGATATCGTTCAACAGAGCAGGGTGACCCATCAATTACTTGAATAAACTACTCAAACACACACCAACTGATCTAATCAAGCTAAATGTAGTCAATGATCAGTCTTTTAAGTCCTGAGGTCAAAGTTTACTGTAATCCATTAGAACAGGGAGAGCCTAACCTGCTGCTGGAAGGCAACCACCTTACAGAATTTAATCAACCTGAAGCAGAAAATAACAGACAGGTGTGTTGAAGCAAATTTTTATCTCAAGTCTGCAGGAAGGTAGCCCTTTGAGAGCAGGGTTGGCTACCCCTGCATTTGAGCCAGTTACAAAAATGCAGACCTCCAAATGAGTCATTGGGCTTTTGTCTTTAGATTGACTAAATTATTCATTCATGGTTTCTTACTTTGTCTGGGACAAAAAATATCAAGGCAATTAAGAACACTTGCTTTACTAGGACTCTTAACTTGGGTCAAAACAAGATAGGGGCTTGTCCGTTGTAAGTCAAAAGTTGTATATGTTACATCCTGACCCTAGAACGGTCTGGTATTGTATTAGGTATTACTAATTAGATCAACATTTTGGAGAAAGGCAATGAAAAATTCTGCTTCAACACACCTGCCTGTTATGTTCTGCTTCAGGTTGATTAAATTCTGTAAGGTGGTCATTTATCTTCATGGACAGGTGAATTACCACCAAAACAGTTCACTACAAATATTCGATTTGCCCTGAAAAAGTTCAACCAAAAATTTTAATTCTGGCATTATTACTCACCCTCATGTCATTCCAAACCCATTCATCTTCGGAACACAAATGAAGAACGGTTTAATGAAATCTGAGAGCTTTCTGTCCCTCCATTGACAGCTATACAACAATATTGAAGCATCAAAAAGCTCATGAAGATATCGTAAAACAATCCACATGAATTGAGCGGTTTAGTCAAAATTTTCGGAAGAGACTTGATTATTTTATAAGTTGAATTAAAGCTTTTTTCACATTTAAAAATTCATCAACACACAGCAGTTGTGGTAAACAGAGGCTCAAGCATGTTTGGTTGACATGCAAGAACCAGTAGCATGTTTGAGCTTCAGCAAAAACCAACAAGTTCAATTTGTGTGTTACGCAGCACATTTGAGCTTCCACAAGAACCAATGAGGTTCATTCTTGTGTTACGCAGCACATTTGAGCTTCCACAAGAACCAATGAGGTTCATTCTTGTGTTACGCAGCACATTTGAGCTTCCACAAGAACCAATGAGGTTCATTCTTGTGTTACGCAGCACATTTGAGCTTCCACAAGAACCAATGAGGTTCATTCTAGTGTTACGCAGCACATTTGAGCTTCCACAAGAACCAATGAGGTTCATTCTTGTGTTACGCAGCACATTTGAGCTTCCGCAAGAACCAATGAGGTTCATTCTTCTGTTACGCAGCATGTTTGAGCGTCCGCAAGAACCAATGAGGTTCATTCTCGTGTTACGCAGCACATTTGAGCTTCCGCAAGAACCAATGAGGTTCGTTCTTGTGTTACGCAGCACATTTGAGCTTCCGCAAGAACCAATGAGGTTCGTTCTTGTGTTACGCAGCACATTTGAGCTTCCCGCAAGAACCAATGAGGTTCGTTCTCGTGTTACGCAGCACATTTGAGCTTCCGCAAGAACCAATGAGGTTCGTTCTTGTGTTACGCAGCACGTTTGAGCATCCACAAGAACCAATGAGGTTCATTCTCGTGTTACGCAGCACATTTGAGCGTCCGCAAGAACCAATGAGGTTCATTCTTGTGTTAAGCAGCACGTTTGAGCATCCACAAGAACCAATGAGGTTCATTCTCGTGTTACGCAGCACATTTGAGCTTCCACAAGAACCAATGAGGTTCATTCTCGTGTTACGCTGCACATTTGAGCTTCCACAAGAACCAATGAGGTTCATTCTAGTGTTACGCAGCACATTTGAGCTTCCGCAAGAACCAATGAGGTTCATTCTTGTGTTACGCAGCACATTTGAGCTTCCGCAAGAACCAATGAGGTTCATTCTAGCGTTACGCAGCACATTTGAGCGTCCGCAAGAACCAATGAGGTTCATTCTTGTGTTAAGCAGCACGTTTGAGCATCCACAAGAACCAATGAGGTTCATTCTCGTGTTACGCAGCACATTTGAGCTTCCGCAAGAACCAATGAGGTTCATTCTCGTGTTACGCAGCACATTTGAGCTTCCGCAAGAACCAATGAGGTTCATTCTTGTGTTAAGCAGCACGTTTGAGTGTCCACAAGAACCAATGAGGTTCATTCTCGTGTTACGCAGCACATTTGAGCTTCCACAAGAACCAATGAGGTTCATTCTCGTGTTAAGCAGCACGTTTGAGCGTCCGCAAGAACCAATGAGGTTCATTCTTGTGTTACGCAGCACATTTGAGCTTCCACAAGAACCAATGAGGTTCATTCTCGTGTTAAGCAGCACGTTTGAGCGTCCGCAAGAACCAATGAGGTTCATTCTTGTGTTACGCAGCACATTTGAGCTTCCACAAGAACCAATGAGGTTCATTCTTGTGTTAAGCAGAACGTTTGAGCGTCCGCAAGAACCAATGGGGTTCATTCTCGTGTTACGCAGCACATTTGAGCTTCCACAAGAACCAATGAGGTTCATTCTCGTGTTACGCAGCACGTTTGAGCTTCCACAAGAACCAATGAGGTTCATTCTTGTGTTACGCAGCACATTTGAGCTTCCACAAGAACCAATGAGGTTCATTCTCGTGTTAAGCAGCACATTTGAGCGTCCGCAAGAACCAATGAGGTTCATTCTCGTGTTACGCAGCACATTTGAGCGTCCGCAAGAACCAATGAGGTTCATTCTCGTGTTACGCAGCACATTTGAGCTTCCACAAGAACCAATGAGGTTCATTCTCGTGTTAAGCAGCACATTTGAGCTTCCGCAAGAACCAATGAGGTTCATTCTCGTGTTACGCAGCACATTTGAGCTTCCACAAGAACCAATGAGGTTCATTCTTGTGTTACGCAGCACATTTGAGCGTCCGCAAGACCCAATGAGGTTCATTCTCGTGTTACGCAGCACATTTGAGCTTCCACAAGAACCAATGAGGTTCATTCTCGTGTTACGCTGCACATTTGAGCTTCCGCAAGAACCAATGAGGTTCATTCTCGTGTTAAGCAGCACATTTGAGCTTCCACAAGAACCAATGAGGTTCATTCTCGTGTTACGCAGCACGTTTGAGCTTCCACAAGAACCAATGAGGTTCATTCTTGTGTTACGCAGCACATTTGAGCTTCCGCAAGAACCAATGAGGTTCATTCTCGTGTTACGCAGCACGTTTGAGCGTCCGCAAGAACCAATGAGGTTCATTCTCGTGTTAAGCAGCACATTTGAGCGTCCGCAAGAACCAATGAGGTTCATTCTCGTGTTACGCAGCACATTTGAGCTTCCACAAGAACCAATGAGGTTCATTCTCGTGTTAAGCAGCACGTTTGAGCGTCCGCAAGAACCAATGAGGTTCATTCTAGTGTTATGCAGCATGTTTGAGCGTCCGCAAGAACCAATGAGGTTCATCTCTTCAATTTTTTTTACAAAACTGCAATTTATATGGATTAATTTTACAATCTCTTTTTTAACATGAAGCATGAAAGTGGTAGTTAAAAAATCTCTCAGATTTCCTCATTTGTGTTTCGAACATGAACAAAGGTCTTACAGGTTTGGAACAATATGGAGGGTAAGTAAATTATGACAATTTTCATTTTTAATAGTTTTTAAACTATCCCTTTAAATAGTTTCAAGAGTCTGCACATGGTGAAATGATACAACCTTAGATATGAAATTGAATTGAAATACAGGTACATTTGCTAGTTTCACTTTTTTTTTCCACCATTTTAATATAATGTTGTCAATAATGTTGTCATAATGAATAACCACATATTGTTGAATAAATATGTTAAACAGAATCAAAATTGAGAGTTGTTAATGTGTTAAAAGCACATCTATAGGCCGAAGGGGAACTCTGAAGGGAAAAAAAATACCAACAGTACCCATTTTGTGGTTCTCAAGGGCCTTGTTTTAGATCCGCTAACACCTTTATAGAAAAGCACACAGAATAGCAAGCATTTACTGCACCAAAGCTTTCTGGTGGATATTAGAAAATGCTTTGAATTACAAATAGTCAAGAATATGTAGAATCATCATCAGATACTGTGTCAACATTGACTTGCACAAGGGAAATTCCCACGTATGAGGAACTACAACTTGGGAAAAAAATTAGCCAGAAATAAATAATAATAAATAATTGTAGATACACATTTTTACAGGTTGCCATTCTAAAAGTTAATACTATGTTATCACACTTTGGAAAAATTGAGATTTAGAATGGGATTGCAAACTAGCATGTCATTCTAACGCTTCCCGCCAAAGACATACAATAAGAAAATATGGTTTATGATTTTTAAGGATAAAGGTTAAGAGTGTTCTGATCGCCTGTAAAAAAAAAAAAACACTATGACTACTAGGTTTATTGATATCGTACCTTCTGACTGGCGAGTTCCTCTCTGAGGTTGTTCTCTTGCTCCTGCAACCGGTTGATCTCTTCCTGCTGGCTCTGAATGTGGAGCTGCAGTTCGGAGGTCTTGGTCCCATTACACTCAACCGGCGAGCTCTCTGCGCTGCGGTTGGCTTTGCCAGAGCCCATGTGAAAGGGCCGTTTAATTCTCGAGGGGTTACGGAAATCAAACGTGAACGCTGAGCCAATGGAGTCTGTGGACAGTTGTGAGTGAAAAGACAAGGCGTTGAGCATTCAGTTGAATAGTTTGTGTTTCATTAAGTTAAATCTCTGAATTATGATCTTACATCGGTGAAAGTGAGATGGGCTCTCCCTGCGCTGGCTGTCTGATGGGTGTTTGTGATCCGGTGTGTCCTTGGTTGGAGGATCCACCATCTCCCAGTCCTCACTGTTGGCTGTGTAAAACACACTGCGTCTGTTCTCTCCTCCTCGGCCGGGCCGCAGGTGAGACATGCTATTTCTGATAGACGGTACAAGGAATGAAACACATTGCAAGTAAGATAAAATTCATGTCATCTGCAAAAGTAATACTTCAACCACAGTATATCATAATGCTAGTGCTGCTTTCAAACGTTCACTTGAGTTACATAGCAAAGGTTAATTCCAAAACTTTAGATAAAGAAATACGTGCTACATTTGTCTTGCTGTCAACATGTTCTGAGATCATGGTTTTTAAAGCTAACCTCACATGGTCTTCTTTTATTTGCATAAGGGGTCAAAGTATTCTATTCCCAGCCTCTTAAAATCCAACACAGAGCTAGTGAAGCATTTCCAGCTAGTTTAGTTTGTTTATCTGTGCTGAAATACAGATCCATTCCTTTGGCTGGCTTCAGTATTACGTCATTCAAACAGATGAATCCAAAGTCTTCTGGAAAGTTTGAGGAAGAGTTCACACATGGCAACAGTCGGCAAAGTAGTTAAATATGAACCATTTCAAACCAATACACATATTTACATGTAACTCGCCAGTTGATAATTATAAAATTAATAAATGAAGACTATTAAAAGTGGAAAATAAATGAACCATACTGACCAAGCAGTACAGTATGTTAGTTATCAGACTACAGTGGCATCTGCCAATATTATAATTATATATTATTTATCAGATTCATGATGATTAGGCTGATATCAGATAATTCTATGAATTATATATATTAATAATATGAAAATATAAAGCAGCATTCTCTTTTCTTATTAAAAAGTACTTCGGCTGCAACTAGCAAATGATTATGATAGTCAGTATGTTGATTATTTGATTAATCATATGCATTTTTAACATCTATCCTTATGTCCTCCTGCAAATGATATGCAAATTGAGGGCTATTAAAAAAAAGGAATGGCTGAATGCTATATACT
Source organism: Pseudorasbora parva (assembly GCF_024679245.1). Lineage (NCBI taxonomy): Eukaryota > Metazoa > Chordata > Actinopteri > Cypriniformes > Gobionidae > Pseudorasbora > Pseudorasbora parva. The sequence goes on along the minus strand of NC_090196.1, from coordinate 16,082,936 downwards.
GAGTGCAAAAAAGATATTAAATGTTGTTTTGATTCAAATTGCATATAGATTTTCACATAATGGGACTACAGGAATGGGACAGTTTTTATCACAAAATTACTAAACTATGATATAGAAAAATGTGAACATTTATTTTTATATTATCCACATAATAAAGTTGTTTTTCTCATTTAAAAAAATACTTGCTCTACATGTAGGACTTCAAATAAATACGCTTCATTTTGAACCTTAATTTGACATCCAATGCTAGAGCGAGTCTTCCAGACTCCTACCTGAGCCCAGATCCCCAGTGTCGGAGGGAGTTGAGAGCTGCGGTAGGTTGTGCCACAGGGCTACGTGCCGACTGGAGCCCGACCAGCCCATCATTGTCCATCTCCAAAGCAAAGTCACTCCGAACGCTTTCCATGCTCTCGTTGGGCTTCTCGTTGAGCATTGCTTCTAAAAAAATAACACAGTCCCGATTTGAGTCATCAATGTTAATTTGGGTATAACAAACGTCACAGTCTGGCGCTTTTCTTAGTGTCATTCATCAATCCAAGATGTGTCCTTGTTACCACACATTAGACAATGTGCATAACAGAGAAATGCGTAGTGCGTCATTCTACAAAATTACTTTAGTGTCCCATATTAACTTAATTATTTTAATCATACTCATATTCATTTTTCAAGTCACATCATCAGAATGTATCATTTCTCATTTTTTTAAATAAAATCTAATCATTTGTTGTATGCACATTGCACAAATATGCAGATTTTGATCAATAAAATACAATAAATCTTAAAAAATTTCAGTACTTTATTGGATTTACATAATGCACTTTAAAAAAATTAAGAGTTATGCAACCATTAAATGTCCCTTCTCTCCGGTTAATCTACAGTTGCATAAATTTGTCAAACTTACATCACATTTTTAGGAAAAAAAACTGCAAAACTGTCTTTTAATAATAATTTGGGTTTGTGGACAAAAATACAAAACAATGTTTAACAGCTATATATTTAAAAAAAAAAGTAATATATTTTTCGCACTTTTGTCCACAATCCTAAATTATCAACCCTGTTGCCGTGAGTTTATACAGTAAATAATTTATTATTGTACAGGAGATGTTTACAGAAATATCAAAAAATAATTATCTTTTTAATAAGCATATTGTAGTCCCAAGGTTAGTAATATCTAAATAAACTCTAAAATTGTTTTTGTTAGTTATATTCCAACATGTATTTATGCATATAGTAATGTATTGCCAAAATATGCATTTAAGAAAATATTTGTGAAATGTAAATAAATACTACATAATAAATGACAGAACTTTTGTAAAATTGGTACTTTGTGAAAACCGTAACACTAAATATTTTCATATAATGAAAATAAAGTCATGAAGTATTAAAAACCACTACATAATATAGTCTTTGACTCTGGTGCAATATTAATGTTGTATCTAACTAATATATACATTTTAAAGCACATTTACAGGTCTAAATATAGCTTTACTCCCATTAACTGTTTAAGTTACTGTGATACCAAAATTATAATGAGCTCTACAGACCCTGACAAAAGTCTTGTCGCTTATCTATTTTCTAGAAATACCTGATATTAACCTGACTTTTAATTAATTAATTGGTGTTAGAAATAGCTCATATGAAAAGCTAAAACCCTCCCAAATGATGTTTAATGCACTGAAATAAATAATGTTCACAGAAAAAATATTTATCATTTAATCAAGACGGAAAGGTCCAATTTTGGCAAGACAAAAGTTTTGTCGCCTATACAGAAATTGAACAAATTTACTGCAAATACAAAAATATGTCAGCAAATTAAGTTGTGGTGCTGTGAGATCCAAATTTAATATATTGTATGACTTCCATGAGCTTGAAGGACTGCATCCATGCGGTTTGGCAAGGATTCATACAATGTATTGATGAAGTCATCAGGAATAGCTAAGAAAGCAGTCTTGCATGCCTCCCAGAGTTCATCAATATTCTTTGGTTTCGTCTTCCATGCGTCCTCTTTCATCCTACCCCACATATGCTCAATGATGTTCATGTCTGGTGACTGGGCTGGCCAATCCTGGAGCATCTTGATCTTCTTCGCCTTGAGGAACTTCGATGTGGAGATGGAAGTATGCGATGGAGCACCGTCCTGCTGCAGAATTTGGCCTCTTTTATGGTTGGAAATATAAGAGGTAGCTAAGATTTCTTGGTATTTTAGACTATTGATGTTGCCTTCCACCCTGCAGATCTCGCACACCCCCATACTAGATGTAACCCCAGACCATGATTTTTCCGCCACCAAACTTCACTGTTTTCTGGGTGAATCTCTGATCCATTCGGGAACCAGTAGGTCTCCTGCAATATTTGCGGCGACTGTGGTGTAATTCAACAGAAGATTCATCTGAAAAATCCACCTTCTGCCACTTTTCCTGTGTCCATCCTTTTAGCAGGCTGTGGGCCTTGGCAAATGCCACACGGTTTTTCAATTGTCTTTTGTTTAGTGCTGGCTTCTGGGCACTGATTCGACCATGGAGGCCATTTCAAGACAGAATCCGACAAACTGTTCTGGTTGACACAGGGACTTCAGGTGACCAGGTCTCGTGGAGCTCTGCTGCAGTGGAAAATGGGCTGGCCTTGGATTTTCGAGCCAACAAACGGTCCTCTCGAGCAGTTGTCTTGCGGGGTCTTCCTGACCTGGGCTTGTCAAAAACGTCTCCAGTCTCTTCAAATCTTTTTTTTATCCTCTGTACTTGACGCTGAGACACATTGAAGGTGTCTGCCACATCAGCAGTGGATCTGGTCTTCAGCCTCTTGATAATCAAAACTTTAGTCTCTGGGTGAATCTTAGGCATGTTTGCAGAGGTCTAGTTGCAGTAGATGTGAAGGTCTAGCGTACTGGGGTTCTTTTTATACACACTTGAGACCTAATTGATCCATTATTAGTCAAAGGTGAAGCTCATATGACAAGGCCACAACACTTATGTCTTTGCAAAAATTGACTCAATGGGCTTTACCAAGCTGTGAATATTAGAATATTTTTTGAAAGTTTAGTTTTTCACTGAAACATTATCACAAAAGCTGGTGGGATTAAAATGAGCCATTTCTTGTAAAAAAAAATCTTGATTAGAAATATATTTCTGCGGCACTTTAGGTCAATTTGTACACAAGCGACAAGACTTTTGTCAGGGACTATACTTCACCATCATTTCACTGAAACATTCCTAAATGTTGTTTGCATGTGAAATCATGCTGCATATGCAAACAAATGACATTTCAAAGGTCAGTATTAACTATGCTGATCAATTGAATGAAATGACTATTTAAATAACCTAATGCAGAGAGAAATTCACAGGTGTATTTTTTTCTGTTCAATAAATATGAATTGCTAATCATTTCCAAACTGACAGTAATAAGGAGGAAGTACATTCGCTATTTGTTTCAGTTCTGCCTTTTCGACTTCAAAAATAATGTTAAATACTACAGCTAGTCTCAGAGCAAAAACCACAAAACTGCCTGGGGGTGTTAAGAACCATTTATAGTCCCGTATTTAAAGGAAAAATAAAAAAAACATCAACCACTTATTTCTTTACTAAGAGCTCTTTGTTGGTTGCCTTTATTCTGTCTGCTTTATTCATTTATTTATTTTAATTTTGATGAAAATTAATTTCTATGTATATATTTAATTTGTGTACACAAAACATCTCAGCATAAGACTTTAGATTAAAAAAATGTGTTGCGATTAATCGCATCTAACATAAAAATGTGACATGGGCTACACTTGACCCCTGAAGGTGTGCTGTGGTATCTGGCACCAAGATGTTAGCAGCAGCTCTTTTAAGTCCTGTAAGTTGCGAGGTGTTTCCTCCATGGATTGGACTTGTTTGTTCAGCACACCCTACAGATGCTCGATTGGATTGAGATCTGGGGAATTTGGAGGCCAAGTCAACACCTCAAACTCTTTGTTGTGCTCCTCAAACTATTCCTGAACCATTTTTGCCACAGCCACCAGAGAATATCATTTCCATGAAAGGGTGTACATGGTCTGTAACAAGGTAGGTGGTAGCTTAAGCAGTGTGGTACATGTCAAAGTGGCAAACGGTGGATCTGCGTCATATTCTCGGGCATGCGTCGAGTTCACGTCACATTGTATCATTATTGTACAGCCACTGTAGTGAGATGGACTTTGTATCGATGTGTTCAGTGCCTTTTTGGGTCTTGTGAGTGGGAATGTACTGAATGCCAATGGAGGCCTTTCTGAAGCCTTTTTCAGCCATCAGCTTTCAACAAAAATATCTTAATTTGTGTTCGGAAGATGAACAAAGGTCTTACGGCTGTCCAACGACATGAGGGTGAGTAATTAATGAAATCATTTTCATTTTTGGGTGAACTAACACTTTAACTTTAATATTAGTAATGTACCAACAGACTAGGGCTGTGCAATATATCGAAATTATCGAAATATCCCAAATGTACATATCGCATTATGCATACCGCAACGACATGCAATATCTGAATGATTTTAATAGGCTACTCCAACATTGTAAAAAGTGTACGTTTTAGGTCGACGCATATAGCAGAGATTCGACAGGGCACACGACTGTTACGTATGTGACTTGCTTGATGTTAAAAAGAGTTATTAAACACAATAATTTGCAAGAAACAATAACAGTCTCGCGCTGTCTGACACACACACACACACACACACACACACCGAAACGTGAACAATTTGTGACATAAAAGTGAACTAAAATACTGCTGGTCATTTTCAGAAGTTGTAGCAATTCTTTTCCCAGAAAAAAGGTGAAACACAAATGGTTTCATTCTCAGTTTTTGAATTAATATAATTTAAAAAGATTTTTCACACTAATTGCAATATCGTATCGCATATCGCATTATTTAACAATATATTGCATATCACACTTTTCTTCAATATCACACAGCCCTACAACGGACAGAGTTATAGTTCATAGTATTACTTGAGAAAGATGAGAAAAATGGACATGTGCATTTGAAATTGCATTGAATCCTGAAATGTGTGTGTGTTCACTGCTCCTAATGTGTGAGCACTAACTTGGATGGGTTAAATGCAGAGGACAATTTTCGGTTTTGGGATATTATATTTGGCCTTCACTTCACTTAACCATCCCATGTATGTACTCACAATAACTTTCTACTTGTGTATTTGCATGCATGCTTTATGGAATATCTGTAAAACCGTGTCACAGACTGAGGAATCATGTGCCTTTATGACCTCACATGATTAGTAGCAAACAAGCTACAGGTTGACATGAAAAATTCTATGAATAGATAACGATCAAAACTGATTTGTATCTTTCTTTCATTGTGTATTCGTCACGGCCTGCTCACTTCTCCATATATCTCACCTGCATCTTTGGCCACCAGGCCCGTATGTGGATGAAAGGGGGTGGGGGAGCACCAGCTGTCTCTGTGGCCAGACATGTTGCAGAACTCCCATCGTTTCTGCTGTAACTGCTGCAGCCAGTAATGCATCACCTGCCTGTTGGGAGCCTGCACATAGAAAGAGAAATAAAGCAGTGTGAAACCAAGGCTCTATTTTTGCTTGTTGTTTTGTGGTATAACAGTAGACACTGGGAGGAACAGGGTCAGGTGTGAATGTGACTGTCCCCTTTGAGAATAATCATGCTTGTTTCATTCTCAGTTCCAGTTTACAGTTCGGTGAAGTTGCTCTTTAACTGTGAGAATAGATTACATTTAAAAACAGAAAAAAAACACTAATAAATGTTCAACGACAAACGAGTGTCCACAATAAAGAAAATCATTTTTAAAAAAAACAAGTTCTTAGAAATCAGTTGGTTTCATCTGGTTTTGAACATCTTTAATACTATTTTCAAAAAAAAGTTGATTTAATTCCTTTAAAAATGTCATAAGGTGTAACATTTTCCTTAAATCTTGAATACATGCGAGTGTACACATCTTAATATTTCCAAAAATGTTTTTTAATGTATTTTTTCAGCATGAAAATTAAAAGAAATATTTATTCATAAATACTATTACGTTTTCGGAGAGTAGTACCACATGACTTTTCTTGATTAAGCTCGCCTTTTCAAAATCATCTGAAATTTTAATAAACTGTGACCGTGAGGGTCTGCAGAAGAGTTTCTAGTATAGAATTGCATCTTTTAGTTATTTATTTTTTGCATGTTGGTTGCACCACATGACATAAGCAGTTTCGTTCTAAAATAATAGAACTCAGGCATAACTCATATGGCATAAATAATAGTCTCATTAAAAGCAGGAATTCCCAAAAAGAAATGATAATATCATAATTATTATCATATTATTATAATATCAGGATAGTTGTATTACCACATACTGTATTTATTTACATAATAAAATACATTTGAATAAGAGACTAAAACATACTCATAGTCTTGTAGGCCTACATTATTAGGCCTACAAGCCTATTAATCGATCCCACATTAATTAGTTAAGTTAAGCAAACATGATTTGCTCATGTAATTTCAACATCATGGAATGAAGTTATTTTAAGTGACCCAAATAAGTAGTCTAAAAGTGAATTTTACATGGCTCCCTGACATGATTCACACATTCAGTTTCATATGTTCATTTATCCGATTAATTTACATACATTTTATTGTCAAACAACTGAATTATAAGACTGTACTACTAGTTAAACTTTTAGCTAGCAATAGGACACATTTCTTAAAGGAACTGTATGTAAGAAATGTATTTCAATGAATCATAATAAGGCCCTGATTAACTAGACATTAAGAAATCATGTTAATTTCAAATACTTATATCACTGACGACAGTAGTCCGGCCAGGATATTGTCATTTAGAAGTTGTTGTTGCAGCCCTCAACTGATGTTGATGTTGACATGTTGTGTTTTGGCCTGAAGCTCCGCCCTCCACCTATCGACCAATCATGAAGTCAGTAGTGTTTCGGCATCCGGGTTGCCAGATCTGTTCTAGTTACTACAGCTGCAGCTACAAACGCTCCTGCTGGATCCTACAGCCTATCTGGCAACCTCGAGTCAGGGGGAGGGGGAGAGGGGATACACCACTCTACAGTCATTTGATAGTGATTGCAGTACCAGTTTTGGCCACAATCTTACATACACTTCCTTTAAATGCTAAGCATTAAAAGCTCCTTCAGCAAAGCTGTAATAAAATTAGCTGCATCAGACCACCGCCTAAGCAAATGCTCACTTCTCCACAATTGTAACTCAATTAAATTTTTTACTAATAATTCCCACATAATTGAACATTATAACACAATCTTGCTAAAAAAAAAACACTTAAAGGGGGGGTGAAACACTCAGTTTCAGTCAGTGTCATGTCAATCTTGAGTACCTATAGAGTAGCATTGCATCCTGCATATCTCCGAAAAGTCTTTATTTTTTTAATAATTATATAAGAAAGATGCGCTGTTCCGAGTCTTTCCGAAAAAAGCCGAGCGGGTGGGGGCGTGTCGTGTGAGCGGAGCTAAATAATGACGTGTGCAGCAGCGCGCTGTGTGTTGAGTCGAGTCCGTCATCCCTAACAGCGGGAAAAAAACTTTATTCAAAATAAAAATATGGCTTTTAATCAGATACAGCCATACATCTATGATCCGGAATCAGACCCAGAGGCTGCAGTTGAACAGGAGCAGCAGCAAAAACGACTAGAGCAGGACGTCTGTATGTGGTAAGTTACAAGTTATACACTAACTATATAATATGCTTAGCGGCTTGTGTTATTTACATATTTATACTTGAATTATATCGTCGTATTTTTGTCTTTGAAGGTGTACATGTGGGAAGTGCAGTTGTGCACGTGTGTTTGTGTGTTTACGCGTGGTTTGTGTAGACAGTAACTTAAGCGGACTAAAAAAAACACAGACATTTGAAGCAGTCTCACTCACCCTTCTAACGTTGGGACTGCTCCATCATTCAGCATTAGGCGATTGGGAAAATCCGGCGTCGAGCTGGGCCTTGTTTATGAAACAGTCGGCACCGAAATGCAGCGAACAGATATAAACATTCGCGCAACTCAGTTGCTGATCCGGAAAAGCAAATTACATCCACTGTTGCCTTAACGCGGGGTTTTGGAGAATCTGTGCAGGACTGTCTTGGTCTGGCAACCAAAAACACACTTTTTTGGTGACATTATGTGCTATGTGTAATTGTCACCTGTCCAGCATCCTACAAACCAGCGCTTTGATGGGCGTAGGCTGTTGCTTTCGCTCTCTCTCTCTCTCTCTCTCTCACGCGCTTCCAGTAGAATTGTCCGTAAGGCCCATACAAGGAAATTCCGCCCCCATTAGCGTCAATGGGGACGCATGATCTCAAAAAACTTGCCGAAACTTATGACTAACCGGAAGTAGTATTTTTGACAAAGAAATACTCCCATCAAACGTCCACCTTAACTTTTGAAACTTTGTCTATGTTTAGTATGGGATTCCAAGTCTTTAACAGTGTAAAAAGATCAGTATGCATGAAACAGCATTTCACCCCCCCTTTAATTTCAACATTTAATCTCTTTCGATTCAGCCATAAGTAAAGCACGCTGGTAACTAACAAGTACCACCCAGTTTCAGATAATGCAACACAAATCATTCATGTAATCCCAACACAAAGTGATTAAAGGGTTAGTTCACCCAAAAATTTAATTTATGTCATTAATGAGTCATGACTCACCCATATGTCGATCCTCACCCGTAAGACCTCCGTTCATCTTCGGAGCACAGTTTAAGATATTTTATATTTTAGTCCCAGAGCATATGCAGTCTATGCATACTTTACTGTCCATGTCCAGAAAGAGTCAAAACTGCTGAAATCATGTGAATCATTGATCGATTCATTGATCCATGGCCGTTTGAATCTTTTTTTGAGGAACACGGAAGAGAAGACAATGCTGAATAAAGTCGTAGTTTTTGTTATTTTTGGACCAAAATGTATTTTCGATGCTTCAAGAGATTCTAATTAACTAACATATGTCCCATATGGACTACTTTGGTGATGTTTTTATTCCCTTTCTGAACATGGACAGTAAAGTGTGTATAGACTGCATATGCTCTGGGACTAAAATATAAAATATCTTAAACTGTGTTCTGAAGATGAACAGAGGTCTTACGGGTGTGGAACAACATTAGAGTGAGTCATTTATGACATAAATTTAATTTTTGGGTGAACTAACCCTTTAAGTAAACTTACATTTTACATATATTTAAATAGTTTGAACACAATCAAATTAAGTTAGAACAAAATGTATAGCAATTGTGTTGCAGCAAAAATATATTTTTTTCAGTGTACATTTTTAATATAGTTCTGAATAAATTAATCAACAGAACAAAAATATTAGCATAATGTCATTGATTTGAATGGTAAGACTTTTGTTTTTGTATTCCGACTCTCAAAAATGATATTTAGATTTTTCGGCCAATAAATCGGTTATCGACTTTCAATACACTATCAGTGCAACCCTTACATTTTACAAAGTTTTGCTTGTGGAAACCCATAATGTATTTAGTCAAATAATCCTTCAGTCAATATAGGCATGCTGGGACCCGTGCCAGCTTAGATCTGTTTGAAGACATTTCCTTCAACCTAGATCCTGATAACAAAAAGCTACACCGCAGCGTCATGAGGGCCCCAAAGTGTTATGTCCAATTCAATTTTTAGAGCTTGAAGTTGAGAAAGCAGAATCCTGTTGCATTACTGAACAGATTCAGATCTGAAAAACTGCGCTCCATGTCCAGCGAGAAGACCGAACTGTTGCAGAGCTTGCAAAGACAGCACAATTACAACAACAATCTTGTGTTATAGTCCTACATTCTCCAGTCATGAGGAAAGAACACTGATGAGTCCAGCATGTTATATTGTATCCTGACAACAGCTGAATGACTGTGTGCTTTGTGCAAAGAAATATTCCCATCTGCACATGTATCCTTAAATATGAATGCATAGGATATATAGGCTACACTATATATATATATATATATATATATATATATATATATATATATATATATATATATATATATATATATATATATATATAGGTAAAATTATGCATGCATGACGCACCAAAATCATGTGTGATATGCAATCTTTTCCATTTAATATGTTATAAAAGGGAAAATATAAAACTTTGCACACTTTTGGTTTACTGTCGGTAACTTTTAAGAGCAAAATAAGGATGTAGTAACCACTTGTTGTTGCAATAAGAACTTTCTCAATCACTTTACACAGTAAAAGTGCATTAAGAAAAATTGTCTTTCATAATGAAGCCAATAAATTCAGTGCTATTAATCTTAATATGGATAACTGTTGTTTCTTATTAGCATAGCCAGATAAGAAGTAAATAGCCTACCTTTAATAGGAACTCCTTCCCCTCGGTGTGGATCTCAAAAAGCCCCTCTTCCACCTCCATATCATAGCTGAAACAAGCATCTGCGATCTCAATGTGTCCCAGTGGAAGGGCGTCTTGAGGAGTCTTAAAGTAATACAAATAACATTTCCTGGGGTCGTACACAAACCAGCGAGTTTTGAAGCCTCTCAGGGGCCCTTTCCCTGTCAGTTTATTCAGGTAGCCGCATAATTTGGGGTTCTGCTCCTTCGCGCCATCGCAGTCGGCCACATCTAAAGACTTGGTCGCCAGGATCCGCGAATTCCTGCTGGGACTGGTAGCGCTGTCATCCTCTTCATGCATCTTTCTCCGGGCTTTCGTCTCTATCAGCACCAGCAGATACAAGTTTCCATCCGCATGACGTCACATGACTTCCATTCTCGTGCTGCTGTCGCAGAGGATGATGGGACGGGTAGTTTTGCTGCACAAGCTTTTGCTTCACTATTGGGAAATATTGTGTAAACGCTAATGTGAGTAATAATAATAATAATTTTGGTTGTTGGTTCATAAGCGTAAAAAACTGAATAAAATGATATCTTAAAATACAATACACAATTAATATAGCATAATAATAATAATAATAATAATAATAATAATACAAAAATAATGTAAAAACTGTAATAATATAACTAATATAATATAAAATAATATATTATATAATAATATATAATAATATATAATATAATATAATATAAAATAATATAATATATTATAATATAATATAATATAATTAATATAATATAATATAATATAATATAATATAATATAATATAATATAATATAATATAATATAATATAATAGTTTTCTGTCAGCCCAAGCTTTAACTTTATGAGAGTTAAATTACTGGATAAAAAACACTTATTTTATTTATTATTACTAATATCATTTACATTATCATCTACATTTATTTAACATATTTGGACATTGTTTAACAAAACAATTTTAAAATTATACAAAAATATAATAATAATAATAATAATAATAAATCAAATTAATAATATTTTAATAAAGCCTGGGATGCCATCTAAATATACATCAGGACATAGTATGCATTTTTTAAATGACCCTAAAATATATTATTATCCTAAAATAGGCCTGCATATTTATATATGGCATAGGCCTACATATAGCCATATATACACATACTGTATATATTAATACTATAAATTAATACTATTGGTTTAATAAATCTGGGAATTATTAAACCCTTTTACCTGCAGAAACGTTTTTATTTTATTTTAAAATGTATTTTATTTTACTTTTTTGATTTGTTTTATTATTATTATTATTATTATTATTATATTATTTATTATTATTAATTATTATTATTTTTATTATTATTATTATTATTATTTTTTATTTTTTTTTATTTTTTTGCCATTGTCTCTCAGGGTGACTGTTAGGTGGCGCAAAAGAGTAATATTTCATCATATAGTCTTAATTGAACTAGTGCTGCAGTGTCAGCTGTTTTACCTGATATGCTTGTTTTACGAATGCTGATTATATAAACCCATTTGTGCTTAAAAAAATAAATAATTCGGAATGGTTTCATGCATATTGTCGTGTTAATAGTGTCCAATGTAAACATGTTCTGCATTTATTTTCCCCAGGCTTTTCTTCTTTTTCTTCTTCTTGAAAAACAGGCTATTTGAATGTGTGGCAACTGTTGCCGGTGGGCAGATATGTTGTATGCATAGCACCCCTTCAAAGTCAAATTTGAATAGGAGGAGAACATTTGGCATCTAACTTAAAACACTACTTTCAAAAGATCAATTTTTATTCATAAACAAATGTATAATGTATAAAATTCGAAGAACATTCAATGCAAACTCAAAAAAGCTGCATCTATCTTATAATATTTTGAATATAAAATCACAACAAACAACAAATGCTTTTGTCTTAAAGTGGAGGAACACTTATATCGCCATTAAACCGCCCCAACAGCTTGGACTTTTGACTAAGTATACAAAAAACTATATCTTTTGTAAGATTTTGTTGGATGATTCTAGAGACCTTGTGTGTGTGTGTGTGTGTGTGTGTGTGTGTGTGTGTGTGTGTGTGTGTGTGTGTGTGTGTGTGTGTGTGTGTGTGTGTGTGTGTGTGTGTGTGTGTGTGTGTGTGTGTGTGTGTGTGTGTGTGACAAAAAATATGTATTAGTAACATGAAAATGACCTTCCTTAGGATTTGCCTTTGCATGCTTCCTAGTATAAAAAAAAGTTCGGAAAACTTAAAAGTTTAAGGCAATCAGCTGCAGAAACATTTTTGAGTTTTCTCAACTTAGGGTCAATAGTTGTACAAACTTTGTTTAAGTTATCTTAACTTTTTTCCCCCTGTTAAATAGTTGAATAAACTTTAAAAGCTGAATTTGTCATACAAAATTTTTTTACAGTGTTGGCAGCTTCATGTGACTGGAAGGAAGTTAATACCTTTTTCCACACCTTCATTTATTTGGTTGTTTGCATGTCATTAAGACATAAAACATGGATAACATATAAAGATTTACAAAAGGAAAATGACAATATCTGTTTAATTTAGTTTGAGTTAAATGTTAGTTTGTCAAGTCCAGACTCTGTCTATATGTAACATACATATATTAGGCTACCTTTGTATACTAAAAAAAATAGCCTATAGACTAATAATTTAACAATAACCAAATATACAACAGCACTTAGCGTGGATGTTTTCAGAAGTTTCACTATACTTCTGATAAAATATAATTGTGATGTTTTTCTAACATCATAATCTCAAATTCCAGTAAAAGCTGACTTTCCTGCATCATCCCTCTCCTGGGATTACTGGAAACATGAATAATACAGATGAATTACATTAGAAGAGACTGATCCTACCCAGGGAATGAAAGTGATCCCCGGTTCAGGAAGAGTCATACCAACGAGACGAGAGGATATAGCAGCCTATGATTCTGCTCTCATCTCATGTGACACAAACCCAGCTTTTGACCTTCGGCAAAAAGTCTGACTATCTCGACCTCCATTGTTTCGAATGTGACGTTCTGCTTGTTAGAATGAATGAAACATTAACTTTCGTTTGTTAAACTGTTTCCATGCCCCAAAATATCTGTGGTTGCCATGGCTGCCACTCTGTCAGTTAGTTTGAGATGAAAAGTGAGAGGGAAACACTTAGGTTTCCTGCACCACAAGCCGCTGTGTGAGCTTTCCTGAAGGTGACATCTGTTGAAACCATACGACACAACTCACATTACAAGCTGTGTGCGGCATTTGGGAAAACGGTAATAGAAAAAGAGCAAAAAATGTAAACATTGTTTATCTCGCATAAGCAATTACGGCAAAACTCAAAAGGTCTAGTTACACACATTAACTAACAACGAGCAATATAGCCTATTTATTACAGTATTTATTCATCTTTGTTTTCATTGTTTCATTGTTTGTTTTCATGTTAACTAATAGGCCTATATGTTAACAAATGATACCTTAGCCTACTGCAAATGCCTTTTGTATTTCTTTTCTTCTTGTTGAAATCCATAATTTATACTGTGTCTAACACCAACGATCTTTCAGTTTGTTTTGTTATTCTTTTATTCTTTTGGCGGTTATCTTAAAAATTCGAACAGACGTAACCGTCACTCTGACATTCTCCGCTGTGAACAGACGTCTGACCTTTCTGAAATGTCACAATATTCCTTCAGCATCTCTCTGATAAGTGTCTATTTTTCCTTTTACCTTCAGTTTAAACGTCTGGCCTTAAATATCTCAGGTCCAAGTGTGTCATTCAACAAAACGTGTGTCTTTTGAGTGCCTCTAACTTTTTGAGTCCCTCTGACTTTAACAATGAAAACCCGATGCCAACAGGTTAATATAGGAAATCACATCAATAAAACCAACTAATTTTATATTATTTCATGCTTTTTTAGTCATCATGAGGATGCCATATTTTAGCCTGTTCTCTTTTGTTTGTTTACAGTTTCTTATTATATTAGCAAATTACACAAAAAATGAAAATAATAAGTTTTAAGAGCTTTACTCTTTCTTTCTTTCTTTCTTTCTTTCTTTCTTTCTTTCTTTCTTTCTTTCTTTCTTTCTTTCTTTCTTTCTTTCTTTCTTTCTTTCTTTCTTTCTTTCTTTCTTTTTTTCGTAATTTGTTATATTGATTCATTTTATTTGACATAATGTATCAACCCTATTATGTGTCCCCATTTAATACAACAAACTTCCATAAAACGACAACAACAACAAAAAAAAAACCTTTGTTGTAATGTAGGCCTAATTCTTGTAGGCTAATGTTATAAAGATTAGGCTACTTTTATTCAACAAGGACATTTCCTCTCTCAAGACCCATAAAAGTTACAAAGACATCGTTACAAAGCCCATCTCGCTACAGTAAGGTGTAAGGTTCTACAATAATTTTATGATGGGACAAGAATAGTTTTTGAGCTCAAACAAAAACAACAACTAAATAACGACTTATATACACTGTAAAAAAATTATTTAAAACAAAAGTTACCTGGTTGCCTTAAATAAATTTTGAGTTCATTGAAATTAAAAATTTTAGTTAATACAATAAACATTTTGAGAATCGACAACCTTTATTCAAATATTATTAAAAGATTTTATTTTAAAAAAAAGAAGCATATTGGGTAATTGTGTGTTCTATTTGTGATGACGCGGTGAAACATGCCAAATTGAGCTATTTTAATGATTAATCAAATTATTTATGTGGTTCAGATACAATAATATTTTGAGTTTCTATTTATTAAACCAATTTGCTTCATTGTATCAACTCAAATTTTTAATTTCAATAAACTCACAATTTTAAGGCAACCAGGTTACTTACTTTTTTAAGTTAAACCAACAATATTTTTTACAGTGTAGTGATAGGCCATTTTCAAAACACTGCTTCCTTAAGCTTCGGAGCTTTATGAATCAGCATATTGATTCATGATTCGATTCGCGTGTCAAACCGCCAAACTTAAATCCCAACAGTATAAAGCAGGTAGCAGGGAACACAAATATGTTTGCAAAATAATTATTTTGTGTAATTTTATTTGGAAAACTTTAAAGGTCCCATGGCATAGATTTTTCGAGCCTGATAAACTAAATCCATTTGCTACTAATTCTCTGGGCGGGCAAAGCAGAGGAAGGGGAGGAAACCTTTCCTGGTGTGATGTAAGAACAGGAGAATTCAAGATCAGCTCGCCTGGGCTCTCAGTTTCTCAAAGGCAGAGAAAGACAGCCAGAACTCGATTTACACCGATCAAAATTTCTAGCCACTCTGGGACAATATTCAGACTAGGGGAACTCATATTAATGTTCAAAAACCTTATAAAATTAAAATTTCATGCCATGGGACCTTAAAATGAAACGACACCATAATAGGGCATCTTATTGTTTTAAATGGCATTTCGATAAGGGTGTTTATACGATCTTTACAACAGCAGGGGGCGCTGTTTCGTAAAAACGAGGGGACTGAGAATGCGTGACTGTGTGCGGGACTGTAGCTGCAGACTCCGGAAAAATTACGTAGTGCAGCTTTAAAAACTGTTATTTAGCTGAAGTGATGATTCACTTAAAGCTACACTGTGTGATATTTTCCCCCATCTAGCGGTGAAAAGGTATATGACCATCCAGTGAATAATAGTTTCTGTTCCTCTCAATTCTGATTTCGTTTGAACTCCTGTGGCCTAGTCCAAGATTAACACGGCAATCCCCCTCTTCACATTCGGCACAGTGCCATCGAGTGTTAAAATGCAAGAGGGGAAGCTTGCATTTACGGGTATGTCCCTCTTTGGCTAATGTACTCAAGATGGACGGGCAACATGGCGACCGGCATTCGAAACCCCTCACCCGTATGTATTTTCAATGGCATATTATAAACTTATCAGAATACTTTATTACTTGAAAGAAGTAAATATACATTAATGAGCACATATATTTTTGAAAGAACTAAGTGTTTTTAGCTAAGAATAAACTAAAAACAGTGTAGCTTTAAATGAGTTACACAGTGTAACTTTACACAGTGTAGCTTTAAATGAGTCATTTAAAGTGAAATTTGATGTAGAAATGCATTTGACGCAGTCAACAGAAAATATTTGCAAACTGATTAACACTTGTTGAAACAAGAACAATTCCACGTTTTCGCATTACAGGAAGTTAGGAAGAATGTAGGTGTCTACCGTCTTAAAGCTGAAAATAAAAGGCCTTCTCTATTTGTGCCTCATGGAAGAAATAAAACTGGGGTTGAAACGACAGAACAGTGAGTAGGCCTACACGACAGTATTTAAATTTTTTGGTGAACTACCTCTTAATATGGTTGAATACATTAACATGCAAGTGATTCACCAACACCAAATAAGGAACACAAGAACAGTCCCTAAACTATCCCTCCAGTCAAAGATCAAACAGCTGATATAGAGTACGTGAAGCCACTGCGCAGAGACACTGGTGGAAGGTCTCAGGAAAACCCTGTCCACCAGCATTGATACACAGTTTCTGAGGAGGCTGCTGTCCCACGTGTGAGGGGTGGGGAGAACAGATCAAACCAGCCTTTGGGCAAATACCACAAACATACAGTACACACACTTTAACCCTGATGAGTCAGTTATTGATTCTGTGTAATGTTGCCACACTGATGACCTCTTTACCAACATAATGTGTGTGGGGACACTGATTTACACAAAACACAAAACTGATTTCAAGATTTAATGTAGTATTATATTATATTAGTTAATATAAGTATCATAAGTATCCAAATGTATATATATATATATATATATATATATATATATATATATATATATATATACATATATATATATATATACATATATATATAT
Organism: Pseudorasbora parva; assembly: GCF_024679245.1. NCBI lineage: Eukaryota > Metazoa > Chordata > Actinopteri > Cypriniformes > Gobionidae > Pseudorasbora > Pseudorasbora parva. The sequence continues at coordinate 16,065,747 of NC_090196.1, read as the reverse complement.
ATATATATATATATATATATATATATATATATATATATATATATATATATATATATATATATATAACATGACTTAAAAACATCATAGATAAATAAGTAAATACATTACATTTAGTTTTATTTTTTATATTTATTTAATTTATTATTATTCATATATAAATATTAAGAAGTATGCAAATTGTTTAAATAAAAATATAGATAAATAAGTTAATAAATTATATTTTACTTTAATAGAATTCATTATATTATAAATTAAAGTTATAAAAAATAAAAATGTGTTATATTAATACTAAATTGTACTTAGCGTCCAAACATTTATTTATTTAAATTTCTTTCTGTGAAGTGATTTGTTTGAGAAAAATTATTTGTTTTTTTAAATGCCACTTGGCTTAATATTTTGTATCTAATGTAATGACGTTAAGACATTAAGTACCCAAATATGATTTATGGACATTGTATAAAAGTATCAAAATTAAGTTTGGGCAATGCATTTCTTGAAATTTACACAACTTCCTGCAAGTACATAACCCACCGATACAAACAGAAAGTGTGTGTGTGTGTGTGTGTGTGTGTGTGTGTGTGCAGTGAGACCACATTTCTTTCCTCTGTGCGTTCCATTTCTCTTCAGGAAACTGTAAGCTGTGATCTGTAGACGAATGTTTGAGTTTTTTCCTTCCCTCCCTCGCTGTCATTCATACGCGAGCTGAGCGTCTTACCCTCTGTATAACACTCTTTTTCCAAACCCAGTGTGGAACAATGTGTGAGGTGAATGTCAGCTAGGTATAACAGTCGACACACCTTCATAATGTTCTTCAGAAGTGTAACAGGCATGCGTGTCTTAAGACAGTTTTAATCTTGATCAACATGACACTCAAATCTCACTGCACGCATCTACGCGCACCAACAGGTACGTCTCTGTGGATTCTGAATCTACAATCATTATTTTGGTTACATTTTATTTTAGTGTGTCTGTGGCACAGCCTAACTAATTATACATTGAATTACTCAGTAATAATAATTATATACATGTAATTATAAATTTAGAATTAAGGTTTGTTCATAGTTACAAGCAATTATGCCTACTAAAGTAACTGTAACATGGACACTGTAAAAAGTTAGGCTACTTAAGTAAGTTAAGTATGGTATAAATGTAATTTTGTTCAGATTTTGCTTGTGAATATGGAAATAAATAGTTTTATGAATAAAACAAACTGTGTGGAATAAATGTTCCACTTAACTTGAATTAGGCCTACATTAAAAATGGTTTAAAATTTTTGGTTAAAGATACTACAGAATTATATATAATGTATTATTATGTAAATACACACATGCATGTATATTTAAGAAATATTTGCATGTATGTTCTGTAGGCCTATATAATTAATCTTATTTATAAATATAAAATATAATAATGTTTCTTAAATGCATACATGCATGTGTGTGTATTTGTATATACATAATAATTAAACACAGTACACACATATATTTTATGTAAACAAACTTTTATTTTTGATGTGATTAATTATATATAAATTTAAAACATACATATTTTTAATTATTTAAAGGGATAGTTCACCCAAAAATGAAAATGCTGTCATCTTTTACTCACCCTCATGTTGTTCCAAACCTGTATGAGTTTCTTTCTTCTGCTGAACACAAAAAAGATATTTGGAAGAATATTTGTGACCAAGCATAGAGGACTACCATAGTAGGGAAAAAAATACTATGGTGGTCAATGGTTGTTCTCTCTGCTTTTCTACAAACATTCTTCCAAAAATGTTTTTGAGTTCAGCAGAAGAAAGAAACTCATACAGGTTTGGAACAACATGAGGGTGAGAGAATTTTCATTTTTGGGTGAACTATCCCTTTAAATTATTATTATTATTCATATATGAATTTTTATTAAAATTCAGTATTTATGGAGGTTTTTAACACGAACATTATCAAATTGAACCAAATGACTAAAAAAACAGAAGAAGAAAAAAAGGAACCTAATAATTGATTTTCTATGAAAGACAAAAGCATGGTGAAGTGAACTGATGGTTTTACAATTATATATTCATAGGATCTCTATGGACCAGCGGACACTGCAAAAGACAGTACAGCTCTAAAACGCAGCTTAACTACCTCACAAGAACACATCCGATGGACCAGAGGAGGCCCAAACCGCTCAGGCTCCACTCCTGCCTGGTGTTTTGCTTAAAGGTAGCCTATAACATGGGACACCTGAACACTTCACACCAGAACGCCATCGCGAATCAGTCTAGGTGATTTTTAGTGGATGCATGATGAAGTCATTTCCTCTCCAGTTCACACAGGTCATCTCTTTTACACAGATAGGCCTAGCTATCACTTGTAATGTGATCTTTCTAATGGGGCCTTTCGAGATCATAAAAAATTACAATATGTGGGCTGGCGAACGGAGATATAGCGATACACAAAATTCACGGGAAATTTACATGGCCTTCGGCCGTTTTGCTTTCCCAGCGAAAGGGGCCGTGCGCGGTAAAATATAACCACGCCGAATCCACTCGGCTCTGGCATGATAAACAAGAACAATGGCTCTGTTGAAACTGCCACAGGTGTTTTATGACGTGGCTGGGAAAATAGGCAAATGAGACTGTCGGTAAGGACCTGCAGCGTTTAGAGCTGGTGGCAGTGGACGTCGTGTGCGTCGACTCATCTGCCTTTCTATATTGACACAGGACCGTGTGAGGATGGACCACATCAGCCAGCCTGAAGGAGAGGTCCAGGAAAACACGGAGAGCAGACTGAGGGAACTGGCCCTGAAGTGGTTTACAGAGACCCAGGCGCCTTTAATTCTCCACAACGGCAACTTCCCGGAATGGTTCCAGGGATTTATCAGCAGAAAGTAAGAAATGTTTCTGAGAAACAAGCGTTGAGAACAGGCAGCAGCTGTTTTAAATCTGTTAAGTGATGTTACGACAGCTTTATTATACCATAAAGCACCAATTCTTCCAAGAAAAACCTTGTTCATTTCAGAAAGTGTCTTTTAGTTAAAAATATGGGGTGATTGGTTAAACTTTACAGTAAGGTATCATTGGCTTAATGCATTAACTAACAACTATACGGCTATATGCTTTACAGCATTTATTTATTTTACACTTTATTTGGGAACACTTTATTTTATATTATCTTTGTTACTTGTTACATGTAGGTAGGTACTATAGTAATATAAATTGTGCTTAATTACATGCAACTAACCTAAACCACACCCCAACCCTAGTGCTACACCTAGTCAGTTATTATTACTCAACACGGACACCTTACAATAAAGTGTAACCCTTTATTTTTAGTTGACATTGTTACAGTGTAATTACAAAAACAAGTACAGAGTAATATTAGGATGTATTTACTATAGTGTTAAATTTAGGGTTAGGGCTTGTTACTAATAGTCCATAATTTGCTGTTATTACTACTAAGTTAGTACATGTAACATGTGTAACGACATCACCTTAAAATAAACTCACCAAAATGTTAATCTATATGTTAGTTCATTAGCTAATGTTAACATTTGAGCTTAAAAATGTAATAGTAAATGTTGATATTAACTTTATAAATGCCATAGAAGTGTTTTTCTTTGCTTGTTCATGTTATCTAATGTATTTAACTAATGTGACAAATACAACTTTATTGTAAATATTGGCATTGATGGTACATGACGAACTTTTAACATTCAAAGTTTTTAAAATGTTCTTCACACCAAAAAAAAAAAAAAATTTTTAAAGGGATAGTTCACCCAAAAATTAAAATTCTGTCATCACTCACTCACCGTTATGTTGTTCCAAACCTGTGTGAGTTTCTTTTTTTCTGTTGAACATGAAAGAAGATATTTTGAAGAATGTTGGGAACCAGACAGTCGATGGGCCCTATTGACTTCTATTGTATTTTTATGGAGGTCAAAGGCTACTGTCAACCATCTGGTTACCAACAGCTCAGAATTTTCATTTTTAGGTGAACTGATCCCTTTAAGAACTGTTCCTTTAAAGGTCCTTTGGAACCAAAAATGGTTTCAGCGAAAAACTCTTTTGGAACCTTAATTTTTAAGAGTGTACCACAGTTATGAAACTATTACATTTCAAATGTTTGTAAACTTATGTTATGCAAGCAGTATTCAAAGTTGGAGCTTTCATAATTTCTCATGGTGTCATGTTTCACAGGGATGCAGAAGAGCATCTGAAAGACAAGGAACTTGGCTGTTTCCTCATTCGGCTCAGCGATAAAGCCGCTGGATACATTCTTTCATATAAGTAAGTGTACTTGAAAACACAAATAAGGGCTGGACTCAGTCGTCTGTCATTAGTGATTTTCTGGCGTACCATTTAGCATTGTTCTTTTCCTCCCAAAAAGCTAATAACCACATGTTTGTATTTCCTTAACTTTTCAAATGCAAACTTTTGGTTGCGTTCCACCATTTTCTGGTGTTAATCTTTAGCTTTTGATGTCAGACATTCTTAAAATGATAGCAGAATGTTTTGAATACTTTTTTTTCCCACTGAATTTTTACAGAATTGCAAATAATTGTTTTTCAGAGGTCGTGATAGATGTCGGCACTTTGTCATAAATCAGAATAAAGATGGACGCTTTATTGTGACGGGCGACACAGAGATGCACAACAGCCTCACTAGCCTCATTGAATATTACAAGACCCGCCCCATTGAACCATTTGGAGAATATCTGACACTCTCATGTTTTGAGGTGAGTTTGTACTGTGCATATAGCCTACAAATTTAGAATAGTGCTGGCAGCTTGATTAATCGTGATTAGGGGTGACTACGAATAGTCGAAGATTTGATGCATTAATATGCGGAGCCAGATTCGACCAACAATCTCACCGTCGATTCTCCGCTGGTGTTATGATTGGGCCTTTAAGGGTGCCGCACCTTTAAAATTCGAACACATTTTTTATTAGTGTACACACACCGGCGGCGGGATTCGGTGCCTGTCCGCGGCGACTCAGGAAGTTGTTTAAAATACTGCCGCGCCACAGAGCGCCATTTCAAGGTTTTATATTCAATTTATATTATATTTCCCTCAAAACGTTAATGTACATACTGATATCACCCATCACAAGATACACCCATCGTGCAGCTCTTCTGTCAGAAGTCGATTCAAAACTGAGCTTGCGCGTAAATAATGTGCGCGTCCAGTGTGAGATACCGGAGACGCGGCGTTTAGCTTGGCGTCCAGTGTGAGATACCGGAGACGCGGCGTTTAGCTTGGCGTCCAGTGTGAGATACCGGAGACGCGGCGTTTAGCTTGGCGTCCAGTGTGAGATACCGGAGACGCGGCGTTTAGCTTGGCGTCCAGTGTGCGACCCCCTTTAGGCACAATCAGCTTAAGACATGCATGCAAATGCACTCAAAGTGTTCTTTTCCTCTCTAGGCAGTTATTCTTTTTAGGTTTATTTATCAAAATGTTCTTTTATATATTTGTATGATTTTCTGTATTACGATCAAGCCTTTAAAATGTTATGAGAAAACGTTTTACGAATGTTTATTCACCACTTCACCTTTTATTTGCACCTAAATAAGAAAGCTATTGTCAGTTCGTCTGTCAGTTGGCAGGCAGTTTGGGTCACTTTATTAAAAGTTGTTGCTGTGTGCAGTGTGCAAAAAAAAAAAAAAAGTTTTACCCTCCTGCTGACTCCTGAGTGTCGTGCCCCTCCCAACCCATTCACACACACATAGATGATTCGACTATCAGTCGACCATAAAAAGATTCGGCAATTCTGACTCGAATGTGTAAATCCTTAGTCGGGGACACCCCTAATCACGATTAATCGCAACCAAAATCAAAGTTTGTTTACATAATACATGTATGTTTAATGTGTATAATTATTATGTATAAATACATACACATGCATGTATATATTAAAGAAAAATTAGTTTGACAGCACTAATATATATTTTAATTAAAAAAACTTTTTTACTTTTTTATCTAAACTTCAGCATTAAAAGGTTTTGGGGTCAGTAAAATCATGTTTAAAGAAATGATTCAGAAAGGATGCATTCAATTGATAAAAAAAAAAGTCTCAGTAAACACGTCTACAATGTCACAAATGATTTCCATTTTAAAAAATCCTGATAAAAATTATCACATTCTCAAAAAAATATATAAGCAGCACAGCTGTTTTCAACATTGATAATAATAATAATAAAAAGTTAAATCACCATATTAGAATGATTTCTGAAGAATTATGTGACACTGAAGACTGGAGTAATGATGCTGAAAAATCAGCTTTACCATCACAGGAATAAATTACATGCAATAAAATATATTCAAATAGAAAACAGATATTTCAAATTGTAATAATATTTCACAGTATTTATGTTTTTACTGTATTTTCAATCAGATAAATGCAGCCTTGGTGAGATACTTCTTTTAAAATGATCTTAATTAATTAATTAAATGATATATACGGTATGCATAAGGAAAGCATATTACCATGTGCCATTGCTTTTCTAAACTTTTAATTTTTTTTTAATTTTGTGTTGCAGTCTTCCAAAAGTGAACTGTATGATGTAATTCACTTTGACACGAAGGAAAAGCCAGGAGTGAGCGTTAGAGCCATGAAGGATATTTGGGATGATCAGCGTTTAAAACATGACACAATGCAACCTCCCGCCTTGCCACCCAAGGGCAACAGAAACACAGCGGTATGTCACATTGCTATTTAAAGGGTTATTAGTTCACCTAAAATTGAAAATGATGTCATTAATTACTCACCCTCATGTCGCTCGATACCCGCCATAAGACCTATGACGGTTCCGAAGGCCTCCTTTGGCCGCAATGTCGATTTCCTCTCTAAAGACCCATAAAAGGCTCTAAAAACGTCGTTACAAAGTCCATCTCACTACAGTGGCTCTACAATAATTTTATGAAGCGACTAGAATAGTTTTTGTATCAGTCGACCATATATTTTTAATATATATATATATATATATATATATATATATATATATAATTTATTTTTTTATTTATTTTTTTAATCAGTCAACCGTATAATTTTACGGCCAATTATGGCCAATTTAACACTGCTTCTTAAAGCTTCTTGGAATTTAATGAATCAGTGTATTGATTCATGATTATAATTGTGCGAAAATGTGGCCCCACTTTATATCAAGTGTCTTTAACAACTATGTATGAATTAATAATTTAATACAGAAACACTTTTTTACATTGTACTTACTTACACAGTTATATTTACTCTGTTGACTCTTCCTTGACATCCTAACCAAGCCTTAAAGGGTTACTTCAGCGATTAACAAATGGCTTTGTATCAGTAGAAACCCTGGAGTATATTCAAATGATCGTGCTCCCCCCTCTTATATCCCCCTGAGACGAGAGATTTATGCATTTTATTTCTGGAAAAATTCCTCTCGTGACGCAAATTGACGTCACGAGAGGAATTTGCGTCACGAGAGGAATGATTTCCCAGAGGCTAAAGACTACAGCCAGCAGAGGGAGCCATTTCCGCATGTTTTCAACTCGTGCATGGGGAATTGAGATCACACTTACAGCACAGCTCAGCTACAGGCATTAATTTAAACAGATGCTAAGCAATGTAAGCGTTTTAACATCTCAAATTAATTTCTATGAAAGTTAAGCTTCCAAAGGCATGAACTGAAAACTAGTTGTGAATGTATGCCGCGAATGTGGTCGCGATTACCTCAGCTCTCATCACCAAGGTTATTTTCGTAAACGAAAACTGAAACTAAGACTAAAACTATTGGTCAAAAAACATTTTCGTAAACTGAAATAAAATTAAAAAATCTGAATAAATAAAAAACTAAAACTAAACGAAACTAACTACTCTTACTAAAAAACTAACTGAAATAAAATAATAATTAGCAAAAATAAATATTCGTTTTCGTTATTAATAAGCTCTCTTTAATGTGGTGGAGAATCTGACAGTGGCGGTTGAGGGAGTGTCTGTATATATGCGCTACGGCGCGTGAAGTGATCTGAGTGACGGACACGTGCAGAGAGGCAACACATCGCTAAACGGCAGTTCACAAAGAATCAACGCGTCCGTGGCAGTGAAATGGGAAATAACACAAGGTAATGAGATGCACGTTGAACTTCTTTTAACTTAAGCTCACTGTTTTAGAATGCCGTTTCTTACGCGACGAGAGACGCAGGCACAAAAGTCAGCAACTAATAGCAAGTACTAGCCTACTGTGCGTTTGAGATTTCATGTTTGCATAATATTGACAGGCTCAAAGGTGTTTTCATAATCATTTACTACTACTAATATTATTATCTGTGTGGAGACATTTCCCCACAAAGTAGGGAATACCAGGACACACACACACACACACACACACACACCCGTGTTTGTTTCACTATATAAGTGAAGACATTGCATGGACTTCCATTGATTTTATATCAGGTTAATGATATTTTATATCCCCTAACCCAATCCCTATCCCTAAGCCTACCCATCACAAGAACGTGCAAAACAATAGATTTAAATAAAAACATGTTTTCGCCGATTTATAAGCCTTTTTAACTAGTGAGGACCAGTCAAATGTCCTCACTAGTCAGTTATCATAATATTTTACTAGTTAAGTGAGGACATTGGTCCCCTTTACAATTATAGCACAATAAACACACACAGAGCACAACAGTGTGTGTTGGCTGTATTCAGATGACTATAGCTGTGGTCTTACACTGCTAGTCTACATTGTACTACTGAAGAAATGAAAATAAGCTTTTAATTGTTTAACAATATTTCATCTTTGTTATGAATGAGTTTGTCTGGAATTTATAATTTTTACTTTTATATTTTTTACGTTGCATTATTTTATTCTTTAAGATAGATCCTCTGAATATTAGCCTATGTCAAAAATATCAAATATAATTTTTTAATATCAAAATATAATTTATTTCATTTTTAATCTCCAGATCGTTGTTTGTATAGGTCATAGTTTGACTCAAGCTTTTTTGCTCAAAGGTGAAGACCCAACTTTATGCATGTTTTGTAAGACCTCCCTGGGTATAAACAATAATGCTTGTTTATCAAGTTATTTCACTTAAGGATGTTTAGTAGGATTAAACTCTAGTCTGTGCAAACATTAAACTTTGCTGAAATTAAAAACCTTGATTTGGTCTCTACACTTCATTATGGTAACTCTGCTAAACTATAATTACTAAAACTAAAACTGAAACTAAATAAATAAAAACTAAATAGAAATGTATTTGCAAAATAAAAACTAAACTAAAACTAGCAAAACCATTTGTAAAACTAACTAAAACTAAACTGAAATTTGTAGCAAAATTGAAAACGATACTAAAATAAAAACTAATTTCAAAAAGCAAAACTATAATAACCTTGCTCATCACGAGAGCTCATCAGCTCATTTATGACGTTAAATGTAATCTGAGTCTGCTGTGAAACTCACGCGGCAACTCGATCGTTATATTGAACACACACGTTCAGTATTTAATTGTAGGAACTCAGTCTCTGTAATCCAGTAGTGGTGGCTTTGTGAATGGCCTCACAGGGCAGCGAAGCATTCTGGGAATTGTAGTCTTTCATCCCCATGAGACAAAAATACATTTTCTGTCTTTTCTCAGTCTAGAAAGCACCAAATTAAAAAATAATTTCACATTTCTACTACATTAATGACCCAGTTTAAATACAGATTCATCTTCCCAGTGCTGAAGTACCCCTTTAAAGGAGTAGTTCACTTTACAATGAAAATTATAATTTACTCACCCTCAAGCCATCCTAGGTGTATATGACTTTCTTCTTTCTGATGAACACAATTGGAGTAACCGTATATTAGTAAATATGCTGACGCTTCCAAACTTTATAATGGCATTGATGGGGTCCAGTGAGTTTGAAGTTCAAAAAATTGCATCCATCCATAATAAACATATCTAGCTTCCGCCTTCGTATTCTGAAAGTCATATACACCTAGGATGGCTTGAGGGTGAGTAAATCATGAGGTAATAATCATTTTAAAGTGAACTACTCCTTTAAAACCACCCATTACCACCAAACCTGCCTCTACCCCTATAACACCTCAAAAGCGTAAAATGCTCATTTTGGCCCCACTTTATATTAGGTGGCCTTAAGTACTATGTACTAACATCAAAAAATAAGTACAGTGTACTTACTGTGTTCAAATTGTATTGCAAAACACCTTTGCTGATATTGAGGTGGATACGGGTAGAGTTAGGGACAGGTGTGGTGGTGTGGGTGAGTTTAAGTGTAGGGTTAGGTGTAAGGGAAGTGCCTACTGTGTAATTACAAATGTAACTACAGAAATTAATTACAGACGTAATTACATGCAGGTATTTTTTTAACTGTAAGTTCAATCTAAAAACATGTATGTACACAATGAGTGCATTGTATCAAATGATTAATGAAAATGTTCGTACATAGTAGTTAAGGCCACCTAATATAAAGTGGGTTTCTTATTTTACAGTGTGCTTGTTACACGTTACATGTAATTACTATAGTTATACCACACAATTTACACGCAACTAACCCTAAACCAAATCCTATTCCTATGTTAAGTACATGTGGTTAATTATTGTTACTCAGCACTTATTAAATGTCTAATTACACCGTAACAATAATACCTTAAAATAAGGTGTCAAAATCATTTTCTTACACTATTTTCCTATGCATACATGCGCTAGACAGACGAGTTTTACCATTGCTTTCGCATCTTGTGTCTTTAACAGCATCTCGCACATTAAACGGCGCTCAAGTTAAAATAAGTTCAACCTTTAAAATACCTTTCAAGACCTTTTGATTTTGCCCCATTCCAATGCCCGCGTCTCGCATTTTTTTTTAAGCAAAAACGAGTTCTGTGTGAACCAGCCCTAACCATGTTTTGCTATACAACATGGAAAACAAAAATACAATAAGTAGTGTTAACTCTTTTCCCGCCACTGACATCGTTTTCCGTCTCCATGTTTTCACCGTTACACGATAGGGGGTGCTATGACAGATCTGCTGAAAGGGTAGGAATCGCCTCTTGATCAAAACACATGCAAAGAAGATGAAGAAACAAGCAATGTCATATGTAATCATATGCATATGTAAAATAATGCGATCACCAACTTAATGTTTTTTACACATGGATATACTTAAATGTGCTGTTTAATACAGCATATACATCAAAACTGCTTAATGGTACTGAATTAAATATTTTGTGAAAACTATGCTGGTGGTGACTGCCGAGTTTAAAAAAATGCTAGTGGGGAAAGAGTTAAAGACACCTAATATAAAGAGTGACTGTAAATTAAAGTGTTCAAACATCTGGCTGTGGGTTCACATCTGGATAATTATAATTGCTTTCCACAGGCAGTACATCCAATGCCAAGGAAAGGCCTTCCTCTGAAAGTCGTCTCATTGGATGTAGGGTCCGGCAGAGAAAGCGTGCTGTATACAACAGTAGACCTGCAGAAGCCCAAAGAAAGAATCAGAACGCCAACAGAGGGCAAAGACATTTCACTTACCGCTAGAAGGGAACTCAGAGCCCAGAGACAACTGAAAAGCCCTGCCGCAAACCAAGGAACCATTTACTCTGAGCTCATAGTGCCGAACTGCAGAAGTCAATCCCTGCCGGTCTTGGATGACGACTGCGAAGAAGAAGGACACTTTAATAAAAGAAGCCAACTGCAACTCTCTTCCCACGGACAGAGGGAACAGCTCAATAATCCCACCACACAAATGTTGCCAGGACTTAGCAACAGCCTTGATATACTATGTAGCTCATCACTGTATGAATTAGCCGGAACACCTGGCAACCAAAACATGGCGGGGAAGAGAATATCGAAGGTCAGCCCGCAGGAAAGCGATGCTACGTATGCCGAGGTACCTCTTGAACCCGTTCCGAATCGCTTCCTGGTTGACGACACGTACGAGCAGATTCCCGACTCACAACCTACAGCGAGAGCAGAGGAGAATTCACACACTAATACCTACGAGACTCTAACAGACTTAAAACCGAAGCAGATTATGCCTGCCCGGGCCAATAAGGTGAGTGTCGGTGGGATAGTGGTATAAAATTACTAAGCATAAAGTTTTAAACTTTTAATAAGGATTCTTAGTGGAATGCAATATTAAGATATAGTTATTGAAGATTAACTTATATTAATCTTTTTTTATTATAATAACATACCTTTTGTTTCTTGTAGACGGATAAATGGAAATGGCTGTCCCCAGAATTCTGGAAAAAATAACTTCTTCATCCACAGACAAACATCATAAAATTACACTAATAGAGAACTGTCAGCAAAAACTACTTCAAGCTATTTCTGATGATTGAATACTAGAATAGTACAGCTTTATTTTTCCACCATATATGTGGTATTTTTGTATGTGTATCTGTGAAATATTTAAATTTTTCCACATTAAAAGAATATTTATTAAATTAATTAATAAACATATACATATCTGAGTGTCTCTTTCTCTTTGACAACAAGCTAAAATCTCCCTCAGTGGTTCACTGCCTACCTAGTTTCATTTTTGTTAGTCATGCGACTGGTGTATCACATGACGGCCCTTGTGAAAAAGAAGTGTGTTTAATTGTATTGAATGGGCAGTACTTAATATATAAGCTTAAATTATAATACACTTTCATTCAACTGTAAATAACACGGAATTAAAGGCCCTTTTTTAATGATCAGAGCACATGGCGCAGGTGGCATCAAAACACTTGCATCGCACCTGGCGTCGCATTGCATCGGGTGTATACTAGGCCCTAAATGTAAGACATTCAGTTCGGTCTTAAAGTAACACTCCACCGTTTTAAAAATAGGGCTTTTTCAACTTCTTTCCTACATTTAGATATGTGGACAAATGCATTTTTGTCTCAGTGCATGCATTGTTTTTAGTTAGGCAGGGTCGCTGCTAGCTTAGTTTAGCTTAGCATAATGAATTAAATCCTATGTAGCCAGCTAGCATGTCCCGACTCGAGTAAAAGTGATCCAAAAAAAAAAAAAATACTTCTTGTGGCCTGCGCATTCACATTGAGTACAAATAGAGATGCAGATTAAGACTAGGCGATTTCTAGATTTCTGATTCAGACTAGGTGACTAATTTATGGGGAAGCACTGGGCGCAGTGATATTACGCAACACATTGCAATCGCTCAACAGCCGGAGGACGTGAGGATGCGAGCCGTGATATCCCTGCGCCCAAGTAGCAGTGCTTCGCCTGTGCTTCCCCATAATATAGTCTTAAGTCAATATCTGCCTAGGAAATCGCCTAGTCTTAATCTGCATTGCTATTTTTGATCACTTTTACTCTGGGCATGCTAGCTGGCAACATAGGATTCCATTTATTATGCTAAGCTAAGCTAGTGGCAACCCTGTTAAACTAAAACAATGCATGCACTGAGACAAAAATGCATTTGCCCACATATCTAAATATAGGAAAGAAGTTGAATAAGCCCTATTTCTAAAAACGGTGGAGTGTTCCTTTAAGTATATTAAAAGTAGTTCAACTTTTTCACAATGGGGGTGGAGATCAGGATCAGATAACATCTGAGTATTAACCATTGGAAGAAATATAATCAGACATGAGCTGTGTGGATGGGGTAGACTAGACAAATGTCACTACACCTACATGTCTCACCCGAAATAATAGCTGGCTGCCCTAATTCTTTTTAATGTTGAATCATATTTGATATTATCGCAATTCAGTTAGGGATGTGAAAGCATGTCTCTTTTGAAAAGTAGATAAACACTTAATGCATGTATAAAATGTCAATATTTTGAAAGGTCAAGATTTGAGGCCTTACTTTGAGGTTTAGTTGTTTTTGTTTTTGTTTTTTTTGTGCTACCACTAGTAGGCCTGCACAACATTTCTTGTCTCATTCCAACTTTATTGACCATGAATACAGTTATTAATACACAGTGTGGGAATTGGAAGCTGTTAAAGTTTACAGTCTTCCAAATTACATTACTTGCCAATAACAGAGACCATCTGTGAAGGTGCACATCTGCCTTTACGAGACTTGGTGCAACTGCTGGAACCATGATGCCATTGTGTTCTCTTTAATGGACTTTCACTGAGGATTAATAGTGTCGAATGACAGATTTCCAATAGAAACACTTCACACATGCAGTAGTTTAAATCAAGTTACTGAGGCTAAATACATCTATGCCTGTCTGAACATATCTCACACAATTATTTCGGGCACTAGATATCATGAATTAGACTTATAATGCATTCAAGTCCTCCTGGAAAGTTCATATTTAAGGGATGGAAAGTCGTTATTTTCTACAACAACAAAAAAATCTGCTTACAAGATCATGATTAAATCAGGTGTAGGCCTATTCCTTTGTATGTTTTTATTCAATTTATGACTGACATTTATAGCAACTAAAACATGTCTGAGTAGTTAGAACAGATTTAATAATAGATAGTTACAAATATAATATGACAAAAATTCAAAAATGAAATGTATATCTTTTATATTTTATATTTAGTCCGAGAACGTATGCAAGTGTATGCACACTATACTGTCCATGTCCAGAAAGGGAATAAAAACATCATCAAAGTAGTCCACACTGTAAAAAATTATTTAGAAAAAAAGTTACCTGGTTGCCTTAAAATTTTGAGTTCATTGAAATTTAAATTTTGAGTTAATACAATTATTTTTTTTTTGTGTGAGATTCGACAACCTTTATCAAAATATTATTAAAATATTGAAGCATTAAAGCATTTCTGATGACGCAGTGAAACATGCCAAATAGCGCTATTTTCATGATTTATCTAGTTTTTTATGTGGTTCAGATTCAATAATATTTTGAGTTTCTATTTATTAAACAAATTTCCTTCATTGTATCAACTCAAATTTTTAATTTCAATAAACTCAAAATTTGAAGGCAACCAGGTTGCTTACCTTTTTAAGTTAAACCAACAAAAACCCAAAACAAAATTTTACAGTGCATATGGGACATCAGTTGGTTAATTAAAATCTCTTGAAGCATGGAAAATACATGTTGGTCCAAAAATAACAAAAACTACGACTCTGACTACGAAAGCATTGTCTTCTCTTCTGGATTGTTTTCAATCCTCAAATAAAGATTCAAATGGTAATGAATCAGCGGATTGATTCATGATTCGGAATGCATGTCAAACTGCCAAACTGCTGAAATCACGTGACATTGGGGATCCGAATCATGAATCAGTCCGCTGATTGATGATCGTTTGAATCTTTATTTGAGGTTTGAAAACAAACGCGGAAGAGAAGACAATGGTGAATAAAGTCGTAGTTTTTGTTATTTTTAGACCAAAATGTATTTTCGATGCTTCAAGAGATTCTAATTAACTAACTGATGTCACATATGGACTACTTTGATGATGTTTTTAATTCCTTTTCTAGACATGGACAGCATAGCGTACCTATGCTCTCGGACTAAATCTAAAATATCTTAAACTGTGTTCCAAAGATGAACGGAGGTCTTACGGGTGTGGAACAACATTAGAGTCATTAATGATATAAATTTCATTTTTGGGTGAACTAACCCTTTAAACTGTGTTTTTTAGACTCAAATGAACAGTCTCGACAACACTGTTCTACGTCCTGTAGAAGAATAAACTTGGGCAACATAAAACAACCGTGACTGGTCTAAGAACAACCAAAGAGCATTAATGTTCTGCTTCAATTGGCTCATAGAGTTTATTATAAAAGCTAAACTGTGGACTTAACTATATGGATTTAAAATATAGGACTATTGATCATAGTAATCATGCATAACCACACAATACTGCCCAACGACACAGCATTAATATAGTTTCCTAGAAACTTAAGCACATCACAAAGAAACTTCCTCAATCCATATAGAGGTGTAGATCCAAGTAGAGGTGATATACTCACATGTGATTAATGTCTGGAAGAAATTTATACTGGCCTTTCTGACTCCCTGGAGAAGCAAGACTGATTTGCACACTTACGCAGAAACTCAAGGGACCAAATGGTGTCGGACAAGATCTTCATGTAAAAGGGGACAATAAAGCTGCCAGCAGTGACTGATCTGCTTTTTGTGGGGAGCAGGAATCGTAAATAAGTGAGTCATTGCACAGACAGTGTAACTTCAGGCAGATTTAAGAAAGAAAGAAGACGGTCAACAAAATGTGTGTATATTAAAAATGGCATATACCCGCAGGGTATAGCTAAGCTAACCAGTTAAACCGTCCCTACATTCGTATGCATACTTCCCTACTAGGAGGCAAAAACAGTATGTAAAATGAATAGTATGTCACAGTATTTATAAAACAGTTCCCCAAAAATTACATCAAAGAGCTAATTCTGCCGATAGACAATTTACCATCCCATGAAGCCATGAGAGAGGAGGAGAATGGCGGTGAAGCGAAGGTCACATGACAATTACAACAAGAGAGATACAGTGCGTCTGAACTGCATTAATCTTACATGCATTCACCATATAGAACATACTTTTTTCATTCCTCATAAAATGTAGTTACTACTCAGACAGTAGTAAGCATTTGTTTTCATTCAAAGAAAAGGGATACAGCAAAGGGCACTGAGCATGCGCACATCAACATTGTGTCATTAAACGACTGTATTTGCATTAAAACACAATCGGATAATTGTCTGATGTATTCATTGTTATTTTATCGGGAAATTTTACCTTGCTTCCGGTGTGTCCATGTTTGTGTATCCATTCTAGACAGTAGCAAATAACCTGCAACCAAGGATCCAGAAACACATGCTATGCTAAATCACGCTAACATATGGCTACAGTGGCAAAAGGACTTTCGGAAGGCTAATGGCTAAGTGAAAAGTGAAAAAATGGGATGTAAAGGCATTGTGTAACACCTAGGATGTTGTGTTTGCGGAATCAAACAAATGTATTGCGTTTCCTTGTTTACAGTTATTGATCAGGAGATTAGCATTCCCGAAAAAAAAGCCATTACTTAAACACATCCAGTAATACTGCTATATCTTGCCCTTTTATCGAACTGGCTTTAAAAAACACAAAAATGGATTGTTTAGAAACTCCTGGGATGCCATATTGGCAGACATCTCTGAGCTAATAAGATTAGAGGGCAGCCAAGGTCAGCACACCGAGTGTGTGCACAAACCACCGCGCATGTGTGAGTCGCGCTGGCGTCCTATTTTATGCTCTACATCCAGAAGAATCAATGCTCTAATGCCTACATTACTGTCAGCAGCCTGAGTGGCTGTATCAGACTGGAACAGAAGCACATCTAAATCAGCAGATGCTCAGGGTGAGAGGCGTAATTAACGAAGGCGCATCATCAGCACTTACATCCCACTGGAGTTTTTAATACAGTCCTCATAAAGGGAGTTGAAGGTAACGGGATGAGGAATTAACTGCATATTAGCGCAGACGGCCTTATCCCTAATGACCGCACACCGCCGTGATATCGCTAAAACGGTTCCTCACCAATCCACCCAGGCATGCCTTGTTTTATGTCTGAGAACCATTTTCGTGGTTACATAAGCCCTGCAAATGGGATCTTTTTGGCAATTAACAAAGGCCCAAGTGCATTTTTATTTATTTTAAAGTCCGTTTTAGTTGTTTCAGGATACGTGTACCTCACAGAATGTCTAACAATAAAAACAATGCGAGAAATTATAACCATTGTAGATAACAGGTGCTTTATTAGACTTTAAAGGGATAGTTCACCCCAAAATCCTTTCAATTTTTTTTTAAAACATTGGACCCCACTAACTTTCATTGTATGGACAACAACTACTAGACGTTTTTCAGATCACCTTTTTTGTGTTCCACAAAGACAGAACGTCATACAGGTTTGGAAACACAAGAGGCCCGTAATACACCCGACGCAATGCGACGGCAGGCGTGTTTTTTGATCGTTTCAGCCCGACGCAGTTCTCATTTTCACATCCTGCGCCCACGTTGTTTAAATAGCAAATGCACTTGCGTCCATCTGTTCGCCCACAGGCGTGATGGTCTGAAAATGCGGCGTGTTCAGGTGCGTTGTTGATGCTTTGCTTTGAGGCAACTGAAAACGACTGCGCTACTGACCAACAAAAAACCGGTCTAAAGTCAATAGCGCAGTATTTTTTGTGTTTTTGTGTATTAGTAATATGCACCTATAGGCGGGTGCACATCACACGTACACACTTCTTGTTTCACACACAAACATTTTTAAATATTACAAATAAAAGGATTCCTCTCTGGGGAAGAGTTCGGTCTTTCCATTCGCAAATGCAGCCATGTTAATAGCGAATCCGCCATGGTGCAAGCTCAACTGGCTTTTAAAGGGAATAGGTGATGAGACTCTGATTGGTTTATTGTACTTTACACCCATAACAATAAAATATAGTTGTCACTTAGTACAACTTCACATTTCAAGTTGACTAAAATTGGCAGCATGAACACACTTTTTAAGTTAAAAAAAATACCCATCCCTAAAAACGAAAGCACAACATATACATTTACATCTTAAACAATCTCCTTGCAAAAACAGTAAAATGCGTTTGAATCAATATTGGACGCTGTTAAGAGGACAGGAAGCAGCTGACCCAGTAAATCGTCAGCTGAACTAATATGGCCAATGACAGCTCTGTGCATCTCTGGGTGGAGATTTACCGAGCTCAACGTGCGATGTGTATAATCATACGGGTGCTGATGCAGCGCTGCGCCTAACGATCTCATTCAGCTTTAAAAGTCATTAAAGTGGAATACGACAGATTGGCTGGAGAATCATTGTTGGCCCATCTTTATTGTTAAGGCTGGTTGGTTTGCAGTTGCATGGCGTTTGAACTAGAACGAAAGGAGGACAACCTGGACAGGGGTTACAAAAGTGCGGCTGCTTAAAATTAGCTTTAAATATGCTACATAATGTACATAGTTAGAAGATATTTACACTTATGAATAGAGGCAGATACTATTTGTACCTTAGTTTTGTTGTACATTAGATTGGGTAAACCCAGCCTGATCTACCGGCGATTTTGATTTCTAAAGACCCGAATTATGTAATAATAATAATTGGAGAAACATTCATGCATTTAAGGGTTAAATAATACACATTTAAAGTCACCAAAATTAGGCATTAACCCGAAAACATTTTAAACAAATGCACCCATTAAACAATTGACAGAAAACCTTTATTAAAATTTAAGTTAAATGCCCTCTATCACATCAAATACTGAAAAAAAAACCTCAAAGAAAAGAAACAGTTTGACGCTAACACCTCAAGTTAGGACAGAAGGGATAGAGGGATTTGCAGGCGGAACAAATACATGAAGAGCAAATGGCAGAGAAGAAGACAATAGGAGAATATATGATGACAGAGCCCTTAGTTCAACTGGAGAACATTTAGATATGATTGTCGTCATGCTCCAGTACTATAAGCAGTTAGATTGTGAAATGGCGAAGCTGTAGAAACATTAGGGAACGGGAAAAGGTGGGGAACGTAATCTAATTCATGCATTTTATGGAGAAAGATTGCATAGCTGTAGAAAACACTGTCTCAGTGGTGCTGACGCCAGTAATGTGCTTTTAGCCCTCTCTCTCACTCTCTTGTCGAGTTTGTTCGTTCCTTCCTGAAAACTGTCCCATGATTTATTTGATCCCAAGTTAGAGTCTTTAGAAATGGGAGAGTGAGTCAAAATGTTGTCCAATGTGCCACGGACATTGGTTGAAGCCCATTGAAGTGATTTACTCCCGCATTAGTTTTACTCCAGGAGCAGGTGTGTGGGTCAAGCCCACAAAAGACCTCACCTTTCCATTTCGTCTCTCTGAAAACACAAGGAATTTCTGATCCAAAGTTCTGTTCATGAAAAAACAGCCATGCATTTGTCAGTAATCCTGTCTAGTGTGCTTCCGGTGCAAAAACGAAAGGAACAGACATTTATCCTCCAATGTGGATTAGTCTGATCATGGAACGTCAGCGTTGGTATCTTCCCTTGAAGCCGTTTTAGATTCGTATATGGAAGGTGCTGCAGTACAGAAAGATGACAAAGAGAGAAATGGCATTTTAGAATAGAGGTAAAAGCATATGGACTATGCAGTCAAAATGGAGTTATGCCCTTTCATGCCCCTAAAGTATCATTTATCTGACCAAAAAAAGTGACAAAGCCTGGGTGTATATTTTAGGATTCGTGTTTCACAGCCTTAACCATTCAAGGCAATTTTGCGGTCTCATTGGTAACTTAAAAAGTATTCAAGAAGAACCGATATGGGGAGCAGATGGCTTTTGATAACAAAATTGATGTTGAATTTGGAATTCCACCAGATCGAAAAGCAAAAATAATTGAGTTCCAAACCTTTGTCATAGATCTTCAAACAATAGACATTAACCACCTGTGCATACGTCACTTGGGGGAAGTACGGTGTCATTCTCTTAAACGGACAATTGTCAACCTTTACTGTCACTTGAATGAATGTTTAAAACAGCAAAGGAGGAATTCACAAAGTTTGAATTGTGCCTGTTGGTTTGTACATGCTGCCTTCATTGTTTTTGCCCCTGATTCACTAAAGAAACTTGAATTTAATGAAAAAAATATTAATTTATTTAAAAAAAGAAACTTAATCACTCCAAACTTTTGAATTGTAGTGTATATAGAACATACAGGGTTGTGATCTCTTCGATTACTCTTCTTAGGCCCCGTCCACACGAAGCCAGAGCTTTCCCAATCCAATCTTTTTTTCCCCTTGTTTCAAGAAATATCTGCGTCCACACGAGATAACTGAAACCGACTAAAAACGATGTAGTATACATGCCAGGCCAGTGTGTGGCGCTGTAATTCTGCTACAGAAATACACTAAAAACGGAGAAGAAGAGTTGTGGCTAGACGGGGTACAGCAATGGTAGGAGGTGAGGCAAAATCTCACGATAAAAGAACAATAAATACATTTGCTACTTAACAGGTGTGTTTTATTAACGTCTACACCTACCCCAACCCCTACAATAATGCAGATACAGTACTTAAATGACGCGATATTGATGTGCGCATCCCCAGTGCCTGTAGTTGTATCCCTTAAAGGGGTACTTCAGCGCTGGGAAGATGAATCTGTATTTAAACTGGGTCATTAATGTAGTAGAAATGTGAAATTATTTTTTAATTTGGTGCTTTCTAGACTGAGAAAAGACAGAAAATGTATTTTTGTCTCATGGGGATGAAAGACTACAATTCCCAGAATGCTTCGCTGCCCTGTGAGGCCATTCCCAAAGCCACCACTACTGGATTACAGAGACTGAGTTCCTACAATTAAATACTGAACATGTGTTCAATATAACGATCGAGTTGCCGCGTGAGTTTCACAGCAGACTCAGATTAGGAGTCAGATTACATTGAGTTGATGAGCTCTCGTGATGAGAGCTGAGGTAATCGCGACCACATTCGCGGCATACATTCACAACTAGTTTTCAGTTCATGCCTTTGGAAGCTTAACTTTCATAGAAATTAATTTGAGAAGTTAAAACACTTACATTGCTTAGCATCTGTTTAAATTAATGCCTGTAGCTGAGCTGTGCTGTAAGTGTGATCTCCATTCCCCATGCCTCTGCTGGCTGTAGTCTTTAGCCTCTGGGCAAACATTCCTCTCGTGACGCAAATATCGTCAATTTGCGTCACGAGAGGAATTTTTCCAGAAATAAAATGCATAAATCTCTCGTCTCAGGGGGATATAAAAGGGAGAAGCACGAACATTTAAATATACTCCAGGGTTTCTACTGATACAAAGCCATATGTTAATCGCTGAAGTAACCCTTTAACTCTTTCACCGTGCTGGACGTAGTGTGATGACATCACCGTTTCAGAAAATATACGGATTCGCTGTACACATGAAAACGGAAGATTGTCGTTTTCAGATTTATCCATTTTGGGACCCGGTTTCAGAAAATATTGGATTCTATGCTACCAAAACGTCAGATCCATGTGGATGAAACACTGATACAGTACAAAATGTATACGTATACAGCTAAACGCGTGTGCCTTAGTCCCTCATCCACATTTTAAAGCTAAAGGTGACTGGGATTTTTCAGTGGGTGCACCCAGACTCTGGAAAGATATTTTCTACCATATTAGATCTTCCCTGTTTATTTCTGTTTAAATTATCTTTAATGACACATTGTTATTCTTATTTGTTTTAATCTTTTTGAGATTGTTCAATTTTAATGTGTCCATTTAGTTTTTGTATTTGGTGTTGTAGTCGGGCTTTGGTTTTCACTTCTGTTGTTTTTAAATGTGCTTTTATAAATGAATAAACAAAACTTAACCAAAAAGTACAGTCAGAAGAATGCTAAAAGCATTAACTTTCTATGAGTGTTTTAAGAAAGTAATTCCCTCTTAGACTGACAGCTGGTGAAAGCAATTCTAGATTTTTTTGGCCTCCAGGTCCCCAAATGCTAGTACAAAACCTTCCTGCCCCTCTCAATCATGTGGTTGGTGAGATACAGCTGGGCAGTCCAAAAAGGCCTGTAAAAGCCAAGCAGAGGAACTCTTGCCCCATAAAGCATATTTGAGCACACTGTAGCCAAATTATAGCAGTGTGCCTCCAGAGCAGAGTGCTAATAATGACGTTAGCAACTAGCATAACTGGCCTTACACTCAAGGACTTAGTATTTCTGATGTCAGTACATTAACTTCCAATAAAATTTTGCATTATTAATTTGCAAAACTAGTAAGTACATAGTGAGCTGCCTTGCTATCTCAAGTTTACATAAGCAGTGGCTTCTAAAGCCCAATTTATACTTCTGCGTCGAGTGTATGCCGTAGGCTGTGTGGCGCGTGTACCCTACGACGTCCTCGGACGTGCACCTCTCCAAAAATGTAACAACGCGTCAATTCTATGTGGACCGCAAGCGCCGTGATTGGTCTGCCAGAACCCCTCCCACAGGTCTATAATAAATAAATCTGCTATAGGAGTGTGTGTGTCCAGAAATGATAGTTTCATCCTACAGTATATATCTGCTATATAACACAATATTTTGTAGTGCAGAGATTCTTTATTTTAGTGAATAAATATCTGCTGTGTATATATTTATTTTCTCATTAAAACCAAAGATGTTAATCCGTGATTGTATATCAAGAACAGGGACACATACCAATGGGTGCATTTTGTTTTGTGATTTCAACCGAATGAATAGTTTCCGCAACAGCGATCGATTGAAGCGCTAGTCAGTGCACCAGTCACCGATATTGAAAACAGCCACGAGCACTCTGCATGATTTCACAAACACATTCCAGTGCCAGATCGCCTCTTATGAAACTCTACTAATCAACTAGAGATGCTTAATTTGTATTACATACAACAACTCAAGGCGCAAGAAAAGCCGCTATCTGCCACCATCACTGCTGATACTTGGGGCTCGTCTCAAACGAATGCAATTACAGTGTACTGTAAACAAGTCACTTCTTTTGCCTTGAGACTGGGGGTTACCATCAACATGCCTAGCAGTCTGCATGTGTAATTGCATATTGACGCGGACAGCAACGCAAACGTATAAATGAAAACCAACGCATAACTTAAGGTGTATAGGATATGGCGTAGGTCCAACGCAGAAGTAGAAATCAGCCTTAAAGCAGGATGTTAACCGAAGCAACTCTATACATTTAAACATTTTAATTACGTTTAATTTTAGCATGTTGCTAAGCTAACACTACTCAAATGAGCATTAAAGGGTAATTTTTGAACTATTTTAATCAATATACAGTATGTCAGTGGTGAATAAAATATTTATAATAAGAATACTGCCCGCATTCTCCACCATCTTGCATAGATTGGACTGCCAAAAGCCTAACTTTCAATTACAATTTATAGAACTACAGCAGCAAAATCAAACTCTGTTAGCATACATTTGAAGAAACAAGCCCCTTTACCAATATTCGTACCTTAAAAAGTCAGGAGCCCTGGAGATCATGTTCTCAAAGTCAGCAAAGGAGAGCTTGCTGTCTCCATCCAGGTCGGCCTCCTCAATGGCCTTCTCACACACCAGGTTAACCTCCTCCGGTGTTAACTCCTCCTTTGTTAACCTGTTTAGAGTCTTTTCCAAGTCCTCCTTGCAGATGTAATTATCCACATTGAAGTCTAGGAACAAAACATGATGATAAGAGTTAACTACAGATAAGTTCATGTTGTAAATTTGCTGCACTGTTTATGAATATTGCAATATACATTTTTACTGCAACCTCCAAAACTGTGCATTGTTACAATCACATTGTAAATTATTTTATATTTTTGTCCTAGCGTATTGTACATGAGGTAATGAAAAATTACTTTTACCATATATTTTAAAAGCATAAATGGCTTTCAGTTCTCTAGGAGCCATTTCGCTGAGAACCGAAAACATGTCCACAAAGTCGTTGAAGCTGAGGTTCCCCTGGCCATCTTCGGAGAACGATTCCACAATCCGATTCCTGAATGGATTCTCCTAGAAAACAGAAATTGAGAGATTTCTTCTGTCACAATTCCGTGTTTTGTGTTCTTGGACATTTATTTTGTCCTGCTGTGCCTGTGTTTAGTTCCTGTTTGCCTTTGTCTCCATAGTTACCCTTGTAAGTATTTATAAATATTATAAATAGGCTTTTTTAGTTTAAGTTTTAGCAAATTTTTATTTACATTTTTGTTACATTTTATTTTCTAAAACTGAAGTAAAAATAAATGGAAATTAAATAGAACAATAACTATTTCTATTCAACATCCGTTCATTTTTACTCCAGTTTTAGTCATTTTAGTATATCAATTTAAACGTATGTCAGTTGAAATGTCTAATCATCTAATATTAATATTTAATTAAATTTCAGCTTTATTTGAGTTACCGAAAATCATATTTAATAGTATATTAGATTAAGTTAACAATAACAACTCTCTCTACATATATATCTTGATGTTCTTATGGAAACCTGTAATTTTTAATTGAATAGAACTAGGATTTTTATGTAAACATTTACAAAAAAGGATCATGGTATCACTATTAAAAAAATAAATAAAAATACGGAAAACCTATAAAACCATATCATTCTTTGAAATATTTTACAAAATCTTTCCCTTAAAATTAGTAGGGAAATGTGTAAAAACGTCTATAGATTGCATTTGGCCCTAGCTGTACATAAGCATGTGTGCAGCAGAGGGAGTTTTGCTGAGTGAGTCATGTATAAAATGTAGAATGGCTGACTCCCCAAACTGGTGCCCATATATTTCTTACTGGCTATTGGCCTAAAGGAATTTTTATGCCCTATGCGACTAGCTGACTCAACACCTCTGGGAACAGTAGCATGAACACAGCAGAGCAGGATCAACTCTAACATTTCACCACTCAACATCCTGTGCATGGTTATAACTACTTTTACATTTTTGGAATGTGAGTGGCGCTTTGCATTTAAATAGCTGTCATGATGTTCTTTATGGTTGTTAGGGCATTACAAGGTGGTTGCTAAGGTGGTTACTTTCTGGTCCAAGTCAAAAGAGACTATCCAGAAAATAGCAAGGTTACACATAGGATTTGAGGTAAAAAAAAAAATTTGTTAGCTCAAACTTCTGTATAATTGCTACTTCCCAAAGTTTAATAACTCAAGTTACACTTTTTTCAAGTACTTAACCCTTAGTATGAGCCATAGCAAGAGTAACGTAAGGCAGTAAGAGTTGTCCGTGTAAACCTCTCTCTCATTGCCTCAAAAGGCACATTAGCAGCCTTTAGCGTCCTTGTTAGCATACCTGGCTCCTTAGCCGGAGACCCAGGTTTGAATCCTGCTCGGAGCGGGTAGAGTAGGAATTGTTACATTTGGTGCCGTGACCCTGATTAGAGTGAGGTTCAGGGGGTGAGTGTAATGGGCGTAGAGCAGTAAGAGCAGTGCATGTAAACCTCACTCCCCTGATGTCAAGAGACACACTAGCGACTGCGTCCGTTAGCGTCATTGTTAGCCTCCTATGCCGGAGACCCCGCTTTGAATCCTGCTCAGAGTGGGTCAAGTAGGACTGGTTACATTTGTTGCTGTTGACCCAGATGGGAGTGAAGTTTAGTGTGGGTGAGTGTAAAGATGTAGGCTAGTAAGAGCTGTGCATGTTAGCCTCAAGAGGCACGCTAGCAAATGCAGTCTTTAATGCCCTTGTTACCTTGTAAGTGCCCTCTACTAAACAGGCGTGAATTTGAATTTCCTTCAGTCTGAGGCGTAAAAGGGCCTTTACATTTGCCAAAACCTTTTTTTTTGTTATTATTAAAAAACAAACAAGCAAGCCTAGCCCAGGTGAGAAAAAGTAACCCAAAAGTAATGCAACATTACCTTCTAAAAAAAGTAACAAAGTTACTATTTTAGGGAGTAATGCAATATTGTAATGCATTACTTTTAAAAGAAACTCTCCCCAATATTGGTCTTAGATATTACGAACTGGTCAGTGCAGGAGACTGAATATTCATTAAATATTTAATGAATATTTAACTTTAATGAATATTTAAATAATAATTAACATTAAATATTTAATGAATATTTTACTTCTGACACATTCTTTCTTTTTTATATGTTATGCTCATGGCAACTTCAGTGACATTATCGCAGTGGCTTCTTGAACATGATGTTTTGTTTAAAATACATGTAATGCACATGTAAATGAATATGGAATCAGTTTGCAAGGTTTAGAGTTCATATAAACAGAACTTTCAGATTCTGAAATCAGACTGGATTCATTCGTTTGAATCGAAGAAAATTAGGTTAGGCTGCATCATGAACAACAGCATAGAGAACATCCGTCCTTGTATAATGTCAAAACACTCTGAATGGGATTGGGATTTATGTTTCGAAAGGCTTAAAGGATCTTTTGAAACTGGAAGCTGTCGTAGTCCCATCAATCCCAGCTTGAGTGGTCTCCATCAGTATCATCCACCTCCCAGGGTTGGGTTTATAGCTCCTTCTTCCATCTGACAGCTTTAAAGGGCAGTAAAATTATGTTCCAACACGGGGCACATAATGGGGCTCATTCTGGAGCTGTAACATCTGACAAATTTTGACTGACCGAGGGCTGGGTCAGAAAAAGGAAAGGTGAGATCAGATCAGCGATACGACCAATAATAATAATTAATTTCTAGACTTCGATTTCTATTTTTTTACCCTGTAAGACTGACTGAATAATAGTCTGAATTATTTTTAAATCAAACATTTCATTCAACCTTTAGACAAATATTAAAAACATTGAATACATATCTAATCTAATTCAGAGTCTTAAACAGAGCAATTTGGTACAGTTGCTGATATGTATATGGCCAAACAGTCAAATTAAATTCTGATAGCTTTTAATACAAATCATATGCAAATATTTATAACAGTATAGCAGACTACTGTACTGTATGTAAAATGCATATCATATCAGTTGTCAATGCTTAGATTTATGATCAAATCTCTGTTGTTGTATTTGTGGAGGGAAAACCTATTCATTACAATTCAACGGAGATTAACGTTCCTCAAAAGCTTCATAATGTTAATAATCAGTAAAGATTTCGCAGCAAAAAGTCACACGTACCATGACTTGAAGGGGGATGTCTTTACATTCTCAATGAGACGACAGAATGCATGTAGAAGATTGAGCACAACAGGGTTTTCAGCCAAGTTTTGATCATGTTGATAATAAGAGGCCTTAGAAATTTGAGTATCAAATATAATACAGTTGGCTTTGGTTTAAAAAAAAAAGGAAATCCATCAGCACTTTGACCATAACCAGCATAGGAATGGTGCTAATAATGCACTTCCTCTATAATGTAAC
The DNA here is from genome assembly GCF_024679245.1 of Pseudorasbora parva. NCBI lineage: Eukaryota > Metazoa > Chordata > Actinopteri > Cypriniformes > Gobionidae > Pseudorasbora > Pseudorasbora parva. The sequence continues at coordinate 16,038,038 of NC_090196.1, read as the reverse complement.
ATTATTATGACTTGCATGCTAGCATAAAGCTAATGTTCTTTTTGGTTAATACCATAAACGATCCCTTGAAACTTTAGTCTGATTAAACGTATGCGTCTTTACAACCATGGAAAATCTAAAGCGCTAACATAATTTGCTGAAACGGCACCGTCTCATGGTGCGTTAACTTTCACAAGTGGTGTAATATCCCTCGCTCTCACCGCTTGTGCTGTCATATAAACAGCCCAGCCAGCATGGTCATTAAAAACCAATTTTGCCCTATAAAAACAAGTGTCTATTTGATATAAACTAAAAGTGCAGAGAAGGTCATTGCACAAGTATTCTGTTGCCAAAACAAGTGTCCGGGCATATTTCTGCACCCCTTATGCTGTTGTATCCGAACTGCAAGTTTATTTCCATGTAGTTAACACAGACAACTGATACAAACAGTAAACCATTCCAGTGCAGTAATACGAGATGAAATCTCTGAACGCAGCTGGACCAATTAGAACTTTGCTGCATCACAAAAGCAGTAAATGGCAAAGTGGTGAACTGTTAGAATTACCTTCAGTTCCGGCATGTTGACAATGAGAGCTAAAGGGATTTTAACATCTGGGTCATTGGTGTAGTCCATTGGAACCAAATGTGGAGCCAGCTCGTGGTATCTTCCATGCAAGCTGCAATGCAGAAAAAGTGAAAACTGGTTACTGGAGTTTATTACTGTTTCTCTGACTTACTTTTAGTTCATCCTTTGAATCAGACCTCATTAGTTTTATTCACTACTGCAAAATGAGAATGAACAAACTGGCCCTATAAAAAAGTACAATGATGTACAATATGTAAGTGTCAAATTTCAAATTAAAGTTTGCCTGAAATGGAAGTCAAGATAGTATTTTCTGCCCTATTTTGACATTTATCTGAATGAATCTGCTTTTCAAACAGTTTCATTTTTACTGACGAATATACACTCACCTAAAGGATTATTAGGAACTCTTGTTCAGTTTCTCATTAATGCAATTATCTAATCAACCAATCACATGGCAGTTATTTCAATGCATTTAGGGGTGTGGTCTTGGTCAAGACAATCTGTGAATGGTGTGGAAAGGGAAAAACATCCAGTATGCGGCAGTCCTGTGGGCGAAAATGCCTTGTTGATGCTAGAGGTCAGAGGAGAATGAGCCGACTGATTCAAGCTGATAGAAGAGCAACTTTGAATGAAATAACCACTCGTTACAACCGAGGTATGCAGCAAAGCATTTGTGAAGCCACAACACGCACAACCTTGAGGCAGATGCGCTACAACAGCAGAAGACCCCACCGGGTACCACTCATCTCCTCTACAAATAGGAAAAAGAGGCTACAGTTTGCACAAGCTCAACAAAATTGGACAGTTGAAGACTGGAAAAATGTTGCCTGGTCTGATGAGTCTCGATTTCTGTTGAATCATTCAGATGGTAGTCAGAATTTGGCATAAACAGAATGAGAACATGGATCCATCATGCCTTGTTACCACTGTGCAGGCTGGTGGTGGTGGTGTAATGGTGTGGGGATGTTTTCTTGGCACACTCTAGGCCCCTTAATGCCATTTGGGCATCTTTTAAATGCCACGGCCTACCTGAGCATTCTTTCTGACCATGCCCATCCCTTTTTGACCAACATGTACCCATCCTCTGATGGCTACTTCCAGCAGGATAATGCACCATTTCACAAAGCTCGAATCATTTCAAATTGGTTTCTTGAACATGACAATGAGTTCACTGTGCTAAAATGGCCCCCACAGTCACCAGATCTCAACCCAATAGAGCATCTTTGGGATGTGGTGGAACAGGAGCTTCATGCCCTGGATGTGCATCCCACAAATCTCCATCAACTGCAAGATGCTATCCTATCAATATGGGCCAACATTTCTAAAGAATGCTTTCAGCACCTTGTTGAATCAATGCCATGTAGAATTAAGGCAGTTCTGAAGGCAAAAGGGGTCAAACACAGTATTAGTATGGTGTTCCTAATAATCCTAAAGAATAAATAATAATAAAGAATAAATATATTGAAGGATAATCCTTTAATAAAACAAAAAAGCAAAACAAACAAAAAAGGAAAACACAAAAGGAAAACAAATATTTTATATTGTTTTGCTTGGCAATGCAATGACAGAACAAAACAAAACAAAAAACGAACAAGACAGCATCTCATTTATTGTTTTGTTTCTTTGTTGACTTAATGACAGCTAATAAAATAAAATAATACAAATGAAAAAGGAAATAAACAAACAACAACAAAAAAAAAATCAGAAATTACTACAATGGATATAAAACTAAATGCATTTTACAAATACTGTGAAACTATTTCACACTAGCCCATCATAATTATGCACTCATTGTAAGAGGAATTAGCAATGCTCTTGACTAAGGCCGTTTTGTCTGTTTGTTCCTCACAGAGATCAGAGATCTGGAGACTTGCCAGAAAACAGTGAACTGATGACTCATTCTGAGCAAGGCAACAAGACCGAGGAAAGTGGACACTGTAATAGGCCTGTGCAGCAGTAATGATAATAAAAAACTTGCACATAGATGATAGTACAGCAGGGACACAGGATGATGGAGAAATCTGATGTAGCTTTGTGTAAGCAACGATTAAATAAACAACTAACACCAATGCACCAAATCACAAAACATATTTATCATCTTTTATGCTTGTTGATTACTAAGCAAAACCAAACCAAAAGAAAGCAGAAACAAAAGAAAACAAAAAACTAAGTAGAATAATATAACTAAAATAAACCGATTAAAAAAAATCTAAATTAAAGCAAGCTTGAATTAAACAAAACAAAATAAAGAACGATAATAAACAAACAAACTAAAAAGGATCAAAGGAAGCTGATATCACAAAGTATACAGCAACATTCCTCTAGGCTCTAAAAACAATCTAAAATAAACAGATAAACAACAACAAAAAATAAAAGCAAGCATGAATAAAACACACAAACAAAATAAACATTGAAAAATAAACAAACAAAAAAGGATAAAAGAAGCTGATCTCACATAGTACACATCACCAAGCATCACAATCCTCTAGGCTCTAAAAACAAAGTAGAAAAAATAACAACAAAAAACAGATAAACAAAAAAAATCAAAGCAAGCATGATTTTAACAAACAAAATAAACATTGAATGTTAAACAAACAAAAAAGGATAAAAGGAAGCTGATCGCACATAGTATACAGCGACAAGCAACATAGGTCTCTAGACTTTAAAGGTCTTTGCAGAGTCTGAAATTTTCAGTTGTGTTTTTTCATATTCGTAATCCTCCACTTGTGTGATGGCTCTAATTTGTCAAAACACCTATCAAAATGCTTGCTACAGATGCGTGAAATGCAATCAAACCCGATACGAAATTTTTTATGACAGACAAAAGTTTCGGAGGCAGTTTATAAAGGTGGCCTTAAAGGGATAGTTCACCCAAAAATGAAAATTACCCCATGATTTACTCACCCTCAAGCCATCCTAGGAGTATATGACTTTCTTCTGTCAGACGAATACAATTAGAGTTATATTAAAATATATCCTGGCTAATCCAAGCATTACAATGACAGTAAATGGCATCCCTAAGCCCAAAAAAGTGCATCTATCCATCATAAAAGTAATCCACACAGCTCCAGGGGGTTAATAAAGGCCTTCAGAAGCGAATCGATGGGTTTGTGTAAGAAAATTATCCATATTTAAAACTTCATGAAGTAAAATATCTAGCTTCCAGCAGACCGCCTTGCCTTAAGTATTCAACTTGCCTTAAGTATTCAAAAGCGTAACTGGCGCGATAATGACGTTGGACGTAATGTAAGCATTTTGAACTACGAAAGGTGTTACACTTTCTTGTAACAGTTGAATACGGAAGGCGGTCCACTGGAGGCTAGATATTTTACTTTATAACATGTTAAATGTGGATATTTTTCTTACACAAACCCATCGATTCGCTTCAGAAGGGCAAACCCCGGAGGTCAGACATGTGGATTACCTTCAAAATGGGTAGATGCACTTTTTTGGTCTTCAAATTTTGGGCTGGCATTCACTGTCAAAAGCTTTGATTAGCCAGGATTTTATATATATATATATATATATATATATATATATATATATATATATATATATATATATATATATATATATATATATATATATATATATATATATATATATATATATATATATATATATATATATATATATAACTCAGATTGTATTTGTCTAAAAGAAGAATGTCACATACACTTGGATGGCTTGAGGTTGCGTAAATCATTGGGTAATTAAAATGTTTGGGTGAACTATCCCTTTAAAGAGATAAAGGCACTGCTAAAAAAAAATATTGAAAGAAAGAAGAATTTCTTATGGGTTAACAATTTTTATTCATAAATGTAAAAAATATACTGTGACGCACCAATTTGACACTTTAAATGATGTTTTCCCAACACCAATACGAATATTATACTTCATATGAAACACTACTTTGTAGTAGGCTTGTGATCAGTAATTGCTCCAGCTCATAGAAGTCAATAATGAACACGTACATTACAATAACTGCGGGTCGTTATATTTATATTATGACATATGATAATATGTTTCAGACAAAAAGCTTTGCTGTTAGCAGAGGCTGTGGAGATAGTTGTAGTATTGATGATTGTGCACTACATACTGTATCTTGTCCCTCCCGTAGTTACAATCTCATGCTCCACCACAGGCATCCAATCAGGATGCAAGGAAATACAAGCTAATTCATAACGATTGCCGATAACCCTACGCTAACCTTGCATAACAGTGTGGCGGACTGTGCGGAGAACAGGAGAAACTGAGTGTTTTATGAAGGTGATAAAGTACAAGACTCTATTAGGTTTGCCAGTGATTGTCCATTTTGTTTCTCGTGCTCCGCTGGCCCTGTTATCAAAACCAATCTCAGTGCCATTGCAGAGGCACAATCCATCCACATGAATCAAGATGGACTGACACATCTTATGCAAGAACTGGAACTACTTATATGAAACACAGGATGACAGCAAAATAACATCCCTGAAAGAGCTGCAAGTAAGTAAGAGTTCATATGCAGATTAGGTGAGGTTTGCAAGACGTTTTGAAACCACAAAAGTAAAAGTGGTAGATGTAATTCAGATAAGTTATTCCTATGATCGCTCATCATCACAAAATACACAGCTAATAGAGCTGATCCAATGACAGAAAGACAACAATTTGTGAACCTATAACCATCCACAACACCTTAGCAACCACATGGCAACACTAAAACACTCAAAACACATTGGCAACCACATAGCAACACTCTAACACACTCAAAACACCTTGGTAACCACATAACAACACTCTAACACACTCATAACACGTTAGCAATCACATAGCAACACTCTAACACACTCATAACACGTTAGCAATCACATAGCAACACTCTAACACACTCTTAACACGTTAGCAATCACATAGCAACACTCAAACACACTCATAACATGTTAGCAACCACATAGCAACACTTTAACACACTCATAAGACCTTGGCAACCACATAGTAACACTAACACACTCAGAACACCTTGGCAACCACATAGAAACACCCTAACACACTCAGAACATGTTAGTAACCACATAGCAACACTTTAACACACTCATAAGACCTTGGCAACCACATAGTAACACTCTAACACACTCAGAACACCTTGGCTACCACATAGCAACACTCTAACACACTCAGAACACCTTGGCTACCACATAGCAACACTCTAACACACTCAGAACATGTTAGTAACCACATAGCAACACTTTAACACACTCATAAGACCTTGGCAACCACATAGTAACACTCTAACACACTCAGAACACCTTGGCTACCACATAGTAACACTCTAACACACTCAGAACACCTTGGCTACCACATGGCAACACTCTAACACACTCAGAACACCTTGGCTACCACATAGCAACACTCTAACACACTCAGAACATGTTAGTAACCACATAGCAACACTTTAACACACTCATAAGACCTTGGCAACCACATAGTAACACTCTAACACACTCAGAACACCTTGGCTACCACATAGTAACACTCTAACACACTCAGAACACATTGGCTACCACATAGCAACACTCTAACACACTCAGAGCATGTTAGTTACCACATAGCAACACTTTAACACACTCATAAGACCCTGGCAACCACATAGCAACACTTTAACACACTCATAAGACCCTGGCAACCACATAGCAACACTCTAACACACTCATAAGACCTTGGAAACCACATAGTAACACTCTAACACACTCAGAACACATTGGCAACCACATAGAAGCACCCTAACACACTCAGAACATGTTAGTAACCACATAGCATCACTTTAACACACTCATAAGACCTTGGCAACCACATAGTAACACTCTAACACACTCAGAACACCTTGGCAACCACATAGTAACAATCTAACACACTCAGAACACCTTGCCAACTGGATGGCAACGCCCTCTAACACACCCAGAACACATTGGCATAGCAACACTAACACACTCAAAACACTCTGGCAACCATATAGCAGCAAATAAAACCATTTAGAACCTAACCCCATCCTCTCAAAACACCTTGCCAACTATATAGCAACACTCTAAATCACCCAGAACTCATTGGTAACTGCATAGCAACACTCTAAAATACACAGAACACCTAAGCAACCACATAGCAACACTCTAAATTCAGAGCTGCCAACTTTTCAAAAAAACTTAGAGTGAGATTTGGTGGTGCCAACCAAAATGTTGCCGTACAAAGCAAAAATTGCAAAAAATAAATAAACAAATAAATAATAATAATAGCTCTCTCTATATATGCATCTGCATTTAAATGGGGTACTATTGTTCGTTTGTTTTTTGCATCTATATGGCGGTTTGTATACATCCTATAGACACACACAATTTTAAAGCACTATAGAGACAGTGGCGTAACTTAGTAATGACGGATCCAGTGAGGGTATGACAAAAATGGTAAAACTTTAGTTTAGGGTCCAATTCTATATTAGGATATTGGCTGTTTATTGCTACTTATAAATCAAATATTAAGGCCTTATTCTGTATAGGACCTACATCCCTTAATCATAATAAAGGCACGGTTTTATAATCACTGAGATTCCAAATGTGAGGTAGTTAGGGGGGTTCGGGGGCATGCACCCCCGAGAAAATTTTGATTTCTATGATCTACATATGTGCATTTTAATATGTTCTGAAGACCAAAAAAATTTGATAACAATAGCTTAAAAACCATGTCAAGGACAATTTTCGTCAGTGAAGAAAGTAAATCTGGTTAACTGATATTTATGTTTTATGAATCATTTTTGCAGACACGTTAATTTATTGAAGGCTACTGGGAAAGGTGACTACGTTTATTAAATTAATTCACAATATGCACACATTCATTAGGCTACTAATCTTATGCCCAATACAGGCAGAAAAAAAAACTGAGCTATTTAATTTACTGAAGGCAACAAATGGAATTGATTTAGACCATTTTAGTTGGCCGCCCATGATTCAGACCAACTAAAATCAGTAGCTTAGTTTGGTATAGTTCTTTTTGCGTGCATCTCTCTCCAACACACACAGAGATTCGCGATTGCACTGGACACGTTTTAAGTGCAGGCATATTCTCTGAGTGAGCCCAGAGAAAAATCTTCCAAGTGCAGCGTATCTGAGAGCGCACGCAGAGTTCTCGCGTACGAGCAGGGAGATTCGCTCTCGGCACATTACATTCCGCGCGCGTGAAGAGAGAAATTTGCGCTCGCGCATTATATTCCGCGCGCGAGCAGAGAGATTCGCGCTCGCGCACTACATTAATGTACTTTCGCGCTGCAATAATGCGCTCTCGACGGGGCCTCCCAAGATAAGGCGGGGCCCTAGGCGACCGGCTCTGATTAAGAGTTGCTCATCAGGTAGATCTATAGATAAACTTATCTTTCAGGCATTTGACCGACAGGGTTGACACTTCAGCGTGAGAAATAAGGGGTGTGGCGTGTGAGCGTGTGAAACCAATCAAATGCGTGTGTCTCACGGCCAATGCGTGAGAGTTGGCAGCTCTGCTAAATTACACAGAACACCTTAGCAACCACATGGCAATGCCCTAGCTAGCAACCATTCACAACACCCTAGCTGTTGCACAAGCAAGTACTACACAAATTAGAACCAAAAATTCAAGTTCAGGTAAAGTATACTTTGTTAGAGAGACAAACATCAGACAATATTTGATTTGACGTTAGCAGCAGTAGCTCTAGCATGGTATTATTATCCAGAGCTCCAGGCATTTAACATCAAGCTAATTTTTATGTGGAATATGTTGCAGTTTATTCAAAGCATCCTGGTGCGTTACAGCACCCAGCGAATGGGTAATAGAAGCAGAGGATTACAAAGCACTCTGGGGACATGAGATAAAAGCCAGTAATGGTTCATTGCTGAAGAATAAGCGGAGCCTATAATGGCCATTAGAGAGTAATGCATTAAACATCTCATTAACCCCTTTCATGGACGCAGCCTCCATGTTACACTTTATCCCAGTTAATAAACGCATGGATTTTTTTTTAACCCACCACATGAAACACATAGCCTACATGAGAAGTCTGGTGCATCTTTTATAGAGAAAATTCATTGCGGTTTCTCTGATTGCAGTTTAGAAGGGCAACAACCCAACAACGTGTGATAGTGATAAGGTCACCTGATTTGTTGATATGACAGGAAGATGTTTTTGCAAAGGGAACCTACACACCACAGGAAAGTCCATGAGCCCTCGTGAGTCACAAGGGGACTGTTGGATGGGTTTCATTATGATAACCGAGGCCTTTCATTACTGACTCTCTTATTAGATGAGTATCACAGCCACACAAACACAATTAATCCCAACCAGTACTGATCAACGTGAAGACCACCAGCTGCTCATGTGAGCTCAGCAAAATGCCTTTGGAGGAATTCAGGGTAATATAATATAAAGAATTTTTAATTAATAGGGTACAAAAAAACATTCTTGTCTGTAACTTTTATATGTAGTCTTTATTTATTTACATTTTTTTTCAGCTAATGATCAGACAAATGATGGGCTTAAAATGATGATCATTAATCTAAAGAGTTCAAATTAAATATGAGCAGTTTAATTTTGGATTTATTTTATTAGTTTTGTCTAAATACATTTTAAAACATGATTTTTATTTTTTAGCAGTAAGCATTATATAAACAATATATATTAAACACATATTAATACAATTATTTTTTTATTTATTTAAAATGCAGATTTACTTAAAATTAAGATTTTACTCAGTACAGTTAACTTTTTTGGAAAAATAATTATGGGTAAAAAAAAATTAGACATTCATTCAAACAATACATAAAAACAGACTCTCAAGATTATAAGAGCATTGTGTGATTTTAAATGTTTGAAGACAGTTGAGAGATTAAGACATCTGAGGCATTAATCTTGTTACTTATTATGCTTTTTTGTTTGTTAATGTAAAAGGTCTGCAAAGTTTAAATGGTGCACAGTAAAAGTTATTGTCTCCCAAAAGAAATAGCCAATCTGGAGCTGAAACTCAGAACGTAATAAGTTATTAAGTAATTACGTTTCTGACACGCAGTGTAAGGGGTCAACCAATCACAGTAGACCAATAAAACCGACTGAGCCATTTGGCCAATCAGAGCAGAGTAGACCAATCACAACAGACTGGGCCATCTTACCAATCAGAGCAGAGTAGACCAATCACAGCAGACTGGGCCAACTGACCAATCAGAGCAGAGTATGCTCTCAGAATCGAGGGGTTTTAGAGGGACTCTAAACCGTTTCAGACCCTGTGAGAATAGAGGTAATGTATATTATGAGAAAATGGTTTTTGTACCATGGATGCATGTAAACCAATTGCAGGAGCCCTCAAAATAGCATAAAACAGATCCTAAAATCTCCATCTTAAACACATCTTTTTCTGTGGGTTTATTTAACGCCTGCAATGCGCACAATTTTAAAGACTGCATTATAGAAGAGCATCCACATAAACGTCTATCAGAATCATAATAAAATTTTATTTAACGTTTTCTACGTCCACAACCAGGGACTCGGACAGACATGGCCTAGAAAACAGCAGTAAATCATCTGCACACGATGCAGCGCAGCATCCTGAATCATGTCATATTATCCCTTGCACACCAGGACAAACATCACACAAACCGTTCAATCTCAAATGACACATAATGCCTAGAAAAGAACATTGGACTGAACATAATACACTTTCAGTTGAAGAGAGAGTGGTGTATTTTGCATAGCCTTGATGCATAGATTGTTTTGGTAAAAGATGGAGATGATATTGCAATAGAGGGTTGAATGCATTGGATAATGAAAGCTTTGAACATCAAGAGAAACTAGAGCATTGTGGTTGGGAAAAGTGGCATGAGTTGCTGTTGATTAAAGATCAATCATATTTCCCATAATCAATGTCATGGCAAGTCACTAACGTCAAAACTCTGATTCTTTCTTACAAGCTCCATAAAATCTAAAAGCTGAGTCACAGCAAAGTAAAGGAGGCAGATGCCTACTGAATTGCCCACACAGAAACCAACTTAACAGAAAATATAAGTGGCATGTATAGCATTGGAAATGGCCTGGCCATGAGTCAGACTTGGGGAAGTACACTAGCTAAAGCTCAGCCAATCAGAGCCTGTTGTTGGGCTTCTGTATTACCGTAATTGGGTCGTTTGACTGTAACCTGACACTGTACCTCTTTCTCCAGTATCTGCTTTTAATTTCTTAAAGTAGACACTTGATCTTCAAACGACAGCGATTAACAGCATATCCTGAAACCCGAGAGCAATATGTCAATCCTATTAGAACAGAAAGCCGGCAATCTGTTTTATTTATACCTAATGCACAGGGAATGGACAACAGCCAGGTCCAATAACACAACACAAGGCTTTATTTCTTTATGTTATCGTGAATGGGACTCTACAAAGGAATGAACCAAACCTGATGTGACACTTTGCAGGTCTGTGCCTACTCAAGAGATTGGGTTCCAGGTCTTTCGTGAGGGTTGAAAAGCGATCCTACGCTGTGAGAGGAACAACTGCGTTTACCCGTAAAGTCTCAGTGAACAACCATCATAAAAGCATCTTCGGAACACAGAGTTTGTTACAATTTTATTTACAAATGTTTATCTTTCTCAAAACAGTAAGAATTATGACAAGTATTCAAACCCTCTCATGACAATTCATATCCATTTTACTGGTGATTTTGGCTCTCGTTTATTTGTTTTTGTGCAATCTGCTCACATGGGTTAGGTTTAGGGGTTGTGTTAGGGTGGAGTTTCATGCTTCATTTTTATATAAGTCAGCAGTTCACAAAATAATTCCATTTTCTCATGTGATCGGGTTGGGCATTCACACGTTCTAGTAGCTTTTCCTACAATTGGATAGACATTGCAGCATACACAAACCCTTTCATATATAACCTTTCAACATGGTTTGAGTACTAGTTGCAAAATTGTATTAATTCATATCATTTAGTTGTATGATATGAAATATGTATGACCCAAACCTAAACTTAAAATAATAAAAAAACATAAAAGTTGGATGTTTTTGTACAAATCCAAGCGGTACATTATTGTATGATTTTACGTATTAGATAGCCTATATTAAATAAACTTTGCCGAATAACTTATTATATGTATTTAACCTCTTTACGCAATTACCTAATTTCACATTGTAAGGATTAAATCTGAAACGTTTCTCCATCATTAACTCATAAATGAGTCTCTTACATTGTAGACCCCGTAAATAGGCTGTATTGTACGTATTCTTGTCTATACAAAACTGCACATGTAATGTATGTGTAAACTTTACATTAATATAGCTATAAAAATGAATGAGATCGCACTGGTTATGGGTATATAATGCACCAAAGCAGCCCTGGGATGCAAGATAAAAACAACATTGTAAAATGTTTCTTGGTAGCTGTAACTAATGGTTCGCCCGCTTAAGCTGAGCTGTAAAATACGGCTGAGTCAATAACTGTGACTGAGCCTATTTGTGTTTACAATGCTACTAGACTACAGCAAAAAGAAATCACTGTGGTGTGCCAAAAAAAGTGAGAGATTGCTTTAGAAAATCCCATTTTTGGGGCTTAAAATTATTTTGTGAAATTCTGAAATATAAAATCACAAAGAAAGATAAAGTCCCGACAGTAGCCAGTTTTCTACGCTAAAAATTATTTCTACCTCCTAAGCAGAGGCCATTTACACAGAACAGGTTTAACTGAATGACACAAGATTTCAATTTCTTTTAACTACATTTTAAATCAAATTTTCCTTGAGCTTCTGACATATGAGGTCATCATACTTTAAGAATATCCTGTAAGTTTCAGAACATAAAAACAGCTTGTAACCAAGCCCAGAGAATGTGCCTATAGATAGGGGAAAGACTTAGCCTGGCTCTGCCCTCCTAAGTTCTTCCCCTCAATTTTCATTTTCCTTCAGTGCTATGTCTGGGACTACGGTGTATTCTTAGGTTTTCTTCTAACCAATTTTTACCGGTCCAGTCAGCGAACAGAGGGAGTGGCTGAGAACGATGACGTTGATGTCGTGCGCTAGTTCGAGTTGTAGTTCAGTAATGGCGGCGGAGAAAGATGCGAGCAAAACCATTCATTCCGTTGTGGCACCGCTGCCGAATATCCAGCAGTTAAAGCCGGAACAATCTTTGCTGGGGTTTGTTGGTGGCCATGATGTTGTGGCCCTCCAACAGGGGGAATTCAGGAAAAGTTAGATTTTCCAGCTCGCTCCGTTTGTGATGAAGGAGTTGCTGTATTCTGATGGTTACTGTTTCTCGTGGGGTCGGAAGGTATTGTCATCATTTCAGTTACAGGGGCTAGTCAGTTATTGGATTGCCGTCTGTCTCCCACCGCCCACGTAAAAATCCCCGGCAGTGTTACCTACTGCTTTCGACAAACACCAAGTTCATGTCGGGATGTAATAGCTGTCCGAATCCACATTTCTGAGTTTTCAAGAATATATCACTTCAAAATTCACTGTTTATAATCATTTTTGACCACTGCAGAACACCATACGGTTGCTTTGCTGTTATTTGGATGCATTTCTAGATTTGTATTCATTTAAAATGCTGGCAAGTATTTACAAGAGCAATATATTTTATCACCGCTCAAACAAATTAAAATAAAAGCACGTAAACATTTGAATTGGGCCGTTATTTACGGCAGCATTTATTATCATACCAAGCATATGACATTTTATTTACAGCAGGTAATGGGCCACCTGAGCGGCGCGTTCCCGATCACAAAACTCTCCCCTCCACCGTGGCGTGAATAAATCACAATCCGAATGCACGAGTTTTAGGTTTAATCCTATGGTTTTATCACTGAGGTGGCCTGCACATTTATTTTGACGGATTTGTGTGAAACGGGTGAAGGGCGCATGACATACGTCACGACCAAATGTTAGCGATTGGTTATGGCAGATCCAGAGTGGCTCAGGGCACATCCAATAGTTTTAAACCTCAACAGAGTTCCCGCCTTCGCGGAAATAAACCCTTGTAAATGGAGAGTGGCCAGACTCTATGTACAAATGAAATGTATGAGAGTCTGATAAGACCAGGCTAGGAAAGACTGTTTCTGAAGAAGAAAATTAACGCCCCGCCCACTGGTGTGTTAGTGAGATGATGAGGAGAGAAGAACGATAAAAGATGGACTAAAAATTTTAGGAATTTTGTTATTTATTTTTAACAATGTGAAAGTCTCAGTTGAGCATTATTTATTTGTATTCAGTACATTTCACTGTGGACTCAGTCGCAATTTCGTAGGCTTTCCAAACATAATTTTATTATATGGACTCGACAGTAATACCCCAACATGTAAGTAACTGTGATAACTGTGTAAATTCTATTGCCTGATCTGTGACCAGTGATTTCTGATATGTAATGATTCATGTAGAGTCAGACGTTCTTTGTCTGTGTCTCTAAATCAAACCAGAGACTAAACGGTCAACTCTTAGTAGGATGAAAATAATCTGTTATTTAAACTGTGATTAAATTATATATAGAAAGCGATCAAAGTACTCTCCCTTTAAAATCGCTGGAGCTGTCAATAAAACAGTGAGTTTATCAGTGACTGAGTTCTGGACTTGCGCGAACTCCCGTAAGCAACAAATGTCTTAATTACATTGTGTTTGCACTGTTAAGTTATGATGAAAACATTTGTTAGTGTGCAGAAACTGCATTCATGAGCTCAAAATCGGCTACAATGCTCAAACTTTCATGCCATGTTCTGAATTTAAATGCCATAATCAACACTTGTCACAAATAGTAAACGTTTAGAGCAGTAATAGTAAGAACGTGCTAAACGTTTTCGAGAGTTCCACATGTAATACATAGCTATTTCATAAGCAAAGATGTCAGCCAATCACAGCAGTGGGGAGTTTAAACTTAAAGCTACACTGTGTGATATTTTCCCCCATCTAGCGGTGAAAAGGTATATGACCATCCAGTTATAGTTTCTGTTCCTCTCAATTTCGATTTCGTTTCAACTCCTACGGTGGCCGATTTAGTCATGGCTTCCAGTTCGACCTCTTCGGTGAGTGTTGCTTCAAGTGATGAGGTAACTTTTGAAAACTATTATAATTTGCAGTTATTTAATTTACCAAATGATCTATGATCAAATTAATCTATGGAAAATGAATAATAGTTTTACGTTTTCGTTATTTTTAACCAGTTCATTGCTAACATCAGCTATCAGGTTCCCAGACGAATGCAAGCTTATCTTAGTAAAGTAACTTTTATCAGTGCTATCGTTATTCTGTATATTGTACGACATCACTAGCGTAAGGCAAACAAATTATAATGCAATTAAAATATTAATCTCATGTCATAGAACCGTCATAGAACACGGATTTATGTTATAAGGTAAACAATACTTTTTCATAATTGAGGCAACGTGGGGGAGAGGACGCTGGCGTTGTCTGTTCGCCGCTTCTCCACCCACAAATCATGTTAATGTACTATTAGATTTAGATTTTATTTTATTTCCTTATGTTTGTGACTAGTCTAACAGTCAGAGCTACAATTGGGACTGTTGCTGATTGCTGGCAGCCACTGAGAGGACGTTGTTCGTCGTTTCGCCGTTTTCCACCACTTCTCTAATGTTTATGTTTGAATTGCTGCGGTTGGTTCTGGTTTGGAGGACATTTGATGTTTCTCGCCGCGACTGCTCACTGGTAGTCTCCCTTGGGCTTAAGCTGCATGGTGGCTGAAGTTTGCACCGGGCTAGCGTCATCTGGGCCAGCGTCATCGGCGTCCGGCATGATATTGGGATGTTCCGCTTCTCGGCTGCGCCGCTGTTCCATCCTGCATTGCGGCCGTGGAGCCGTGGAGCGGCTTGGACTTCTGCGCCGACCCCGGTGTGTCCACAAAAGTGCCCAGAAAAATGTTCTGCCTCCTGCATGGTGCTGCGGCGATCCCCATCGTTTGAATCGTCATGAAGACCCATCATCTGGTCTTCAGCTGTCATGCCTCGACGATGTCATCAGGACACTGCCGCTGGGAGAAATTTAAAACATGCAGTGGACCACAGTGTGTTGCGGAGCTAACAGAGACTTCCACCATCAGCTCTGTTTCTGTTCACCATCAGCTCTGTTTCTGTTTACCATCAGCTCTGTTTCTGTTCACCATCAGCTCTGTTTCTGTTCACCATCAGCTCTGTTTCTGTTCACCATCAGCTCTGTTTCTGTTCACCATCAGCTCTGTTTCTGTTCACCATCAGCTCTGTTTCTGTTCACCATCAGCTCTGTTTGTGTTCACCATCAGCTCTGTTTCTGTTCACCATCAGCTCTGTTTCTGTTTACCATCAGCTATGTTTCTGTTCACCATCAGCTCTGTTTCTTTTCACCATCAGCTCTGTTTCTGTTCACCATCAGCTCTGTTTCTGTTTACCATCAGCTCTGTTTCTGTTCACCATCAGCTCTGTTTCTTTTCACCATCAGCTCTGTTTCTGTTCACCATCAGCTCTGTTTCTGTTTACCATCAGCTCTGTTTCTGTTCACCATCAGCTCTGTTTCTGTTCACCATCAGCTCTGTTTCTGTTCACCATCAGCTCTGTTTCTGTTTACCATCAGCTCTGTTTCTGTTCACCATCAGCTCTGTTTCTGTTCACCATCATCTCTGTTTGTGTTCACCATCAGCTCTGTTTCTGTTCACCATCAGCTCTGTTTCTGTTCACCATCAGCTCTGTTCCTGTTCACCATCAGCTCTGTTTTCTGTTCACCATCAGCTCTGTTTCTGTTCACCATCAGCTCTGTTTCTGTTCTGTTTTCTGTGTTGGTTGATTGTTTGTAGTATTCTATATTTTTACTTGTTATTCTTTTTTGTTTTGTTATTTTTTCCCCCCTTTGTTGCACTTTGAGATTCTTCGGAATGAAAAGTGCATTATAAATAAAATCTATTATTATTATTATTATTATTATTATAATTGACACGAGGAAAACTATCCTAGACATCGTTCTAGTGTTATGCACAGCACACCATAATATAATTAGCCAAGCAACAATAAAACTTCCAATATACACAAATAGGCTGAATTAATATTACCTGTCAAGAAGAAAGCAGGCAACGTCGGCGTTCTTTTTAAAATCGTTGCTCCTCATGAGCTCTTTCCATCTTGGAAAGGCCACTCCAATATTTACTTTTGTCTTGTTGATTTGCCTGTTGCGTTGCCGTCTTAATAATTTTCCGCTTCCTTGGCGACTGTGATACATATCCCGCAATGTTACTAGGTCCCCGACCCGGGTCGAATTCGGTAATCAATTCCGGGACGTGGTTGCTTTCACACAGAAGGCGACCCGGCAATGTTCCGGAAATATTGCGGGTCCGACGTGCAGTGTGAAAGGGGCTTAAGAGTGATCCTCCATCATCATATAGCAGCCTCAAGCAATCCTCCTCTTCACATTCGACACAGTGCCATCGAGTGTAAAAACGTGAAAAGCGAAGCTTGAATTTACGGGTATGTCCCTCTTTGGCAAATGTACTTTCAAGAAGGAGGAGCAACATGGCGACCAGCATTCGAACCCCTCACCCGTATGTATTTTCAATGGTATATTATAAAATTACGAGAATGCATTATTACTTGAAAGAAGTAAATATACATTAATGAGCACATATATTTTTGAAAGAACTAAGTGATTTTAGCTAAGAATAAACTAAAAAAGTTACACAGTGTAGCTTTAAGTCTCACAGCAGACACGCCCTTTTAAACAGAGGGCTAAAATCAGGGTACAGAAAATGTCTTTTATTTCTAAATTATTAAATAAATTATGCAAAAATCATACTAATATTATAAGTGCACCCCAGGAAACATTATAAAACAATACAGTTCATGACCCCTTTAAGAACGCTGTATCATGCGAGGTGCAAGCAGTCAAACATGTCTGTCTATTACATGTTTAAATTGAAACACAATGGGAAAGAAGCGCAGTGAATTAGGGGCTGTTCTGTGTGAACAGTAGCCTAGAAATCTAGACGCACCCTAGCGGCAGCAAATCTAATCTGCCTGCGAGTGTAGTCTAGCAACTCTCAATACCCTTCTGAGCTGTATTCCCCTAACTCTTGCCGGGCCAATCACATCGTGTATAGAGTTGTTGGGCGGGGGCCATAATGACGACGGCCGAGTTGCGTTTGCGTGCTTCTAGTAAACACAGAAACTGGCGAACGGCGGCGGTCTTTCGAATCAGCTTTGTCCACGACTCTGGAAGACTTGGAGTAAAGCTTTTCTCTGAGAAAAGAACAAAGAACGGCACTGAAGTCATTCTTAAGAAGGGAAGATGTGTTCAGAGTTTTGCCGACCGGATACGGCGAATGTTTAATCTATCAACAAGCTCTGTTTCACCTTCGTTCCTCTGGTTGGTTGTAGCGCTATCCTATCGCGTGCAGAGGGAGTTTGAAAGACAACCGTTTATCCCGCCCCTCGGATTGAGCCCTGTCAATGGTGAGTTTCCAGACCAAACATCTTGATGTGGCTCTGGCTTGTCAGGCTATGTGAACAGCCCCTAATTGTAATTCAGATCAAGCTACGTTTGCCTCAATTTATTACCAATAATTTCACTAGATGCAAAACCAGCAGCCATTGTGACATAAAACCTGCCTTATAAACAGCAATATTAGACTATTTAAAATTAAAAGTTGAAAAATGTCATCCTGTTTGATTGATCTACTACATTAAAACTTCACTGCAGCTGTGCAGCATTTTTAGCATTTAATCTACTGTTTAATCACTCAGTTATCCTGTTACCATTGTTTATATATATATAAATCTTATATAACTTACAAGAGAAAAGTCTCATTCTGGAGGGCAGCCACATGGTCTAATTTAGGTTGGCAGAGAAATTGAGTCATGGAGCTCATGCTGATTAATATCCGATTGATTGAAAGCCGATAAGTAAAGCTACACTGAACGCTGCTGCATTGGTCCAAAAGTACAGCGTTATATATGTATATACCAACGGGTTAGAACAAGGCAATGTCATGTTAGTGGCTGAAGACAATTACACGCTTTGCTGCTTGCTGCATGGCCTGTCAGAGAGAGATTCTGATAGAGCCACAAAAAAAGCAAGAAAGAAATCACATTCTTGCAGACAGCGCGAGGCTATAAATCTGAATTGGATGGGATGTAATCTCTCCCTCTATTTACCAGGACAAATGTTTCTCGCTTTAGAACATTGGCTTCTAATTCAAAGAATGCCTTTGTAGAGCATTCCAAGAAAACAGTTGGCTAAAGATATACTTACATTTTACTTAAGTACTGAAAAGCTGTGATGAAAAGGTCAATCCATGATATATATTTTATTCAGTGCTGAAAAGCAGCACTAAAAAGTACAATCTCCTATTTTAATGTATAGGTTAGCTTAGAATTGCTGACTGTCCAAATGCCTAAATTGAGCAAAACTTGGCTATATACACATTTCAATCAATACTGTAGCATTAAAAAAGGTTAATTAACCAAAAATGTATTATTTTAGTACCGCTTGTTAGAGTATTAGCTTAGCTACATGCTAATGTTGAACAGATGAAACCAATCGTGGGCCAAATCTCATTTGCTTCATGTGAATTGTAGCGGCACGCAAAATACATTTAATTAAAAAATACAGCGACAGAAAAGTTTGAGTATCACATTGTTAGCTTAGATGCGTTTAAATTAATAGTTTGTCGAATGTCTTGTGTGCTTCATTGAATTGTGGGGATGCAAAAAATACATTTCATTCAATACTAAAAAATACAGCGAAAAAAAAGTCTGAGTATCACATATCATGAATCGAATTTTGTGCGCTTTATCTGACTAGCGCTATACTGAAAATTGTTTTTAAATAGGTAGTTTATTAAAAAATTAACTATCCGATTCAAATTTTACTATTTTACCCAATATTTCTTGGCAACACGTAGTTAACATTTCAAAACTCTTGTGTGTCTTACATTAATTTATGTAGAATGACGCGCAGAATTGCCTATGTAGAGCGTCCCAAATTACGAAATCGAGAACTACCCAAGTTTTACCTAATATTTGTGTTGCTGCTGATGTAGAGCGTTCCAAATCAGTCACTTGTGAGGTTCCTTAAAAGGCAACTGCTTATGTAGACAGCAGAAAGCAAGTGAGCTCACTAGATTTGTAACAGAGTTTTAGATTAGAGTTCAGGACTCTCAAATTTGCATAAATGGCGCTCACATTAAGGGCAATTCTCATAAAAAGAACCTTTATAATGGTCAGGATCTCTTTATTAGATCTCGGGTCTCGTCTGAGCAACCGTATGAATTTCAGTCAAACAAATGGTGCACAGCCTGTGAATGGAATACTAATGAAGCCAGCGGACTGTTAAATGCAGGTTGGTCTGTATGAATGAGCATGGATGAATATCACTGGAGCTGAACTGCTGACAGGGGAAATATCAGTTGAATGAATGGAGTGAGAGTGATATATAGATCTTAGACATGGTTAGTAAGAGCAAGTGGAATGCAGTGGAATTGAACAAACTGGAAGAACACACAATACCAAAACACAATAGCTTCTAACACAAATTTCTACTTGTATTGATTATGAAAGTAGTTAAGTTCAGATTCATATTGTACTCTAGCTGGATTCCACAGAATTCCTTCCCAAAATTAGCACAGAAAATGCCACAAAAAAAGGTCTATACTCACCGAAGAATCTCCTTGCGGGTGAAGAAGGTGCAGTCCTAAGATGAAAAAAACCCAAAATCACTTCTCTGAACACACATGATAACTGCATTTTATAATACAAAAAAATATATAATAATTAATAGTAAAAACATCTGGTTTAAACCCAAGCATAATTTCTACATGCTTTTGTAAGTAGCCTATTACCGCTTTGCTAACTTTTGCAAGACTGCATAATTAGGCCACACTCTCTCACCAAAACCCCACCCTCATAAAGTATCAGCCAGTAAACAAAAGCACACAAAATGAATCCCATGCAGAGAGAATTTCTGATTGGCCGAAACCCATTTTTTTTTTTCTATTTTAGTGATAGCTCAACGGGTAGCACTGCAATATTGTGCTTAATATAAAAAAATCACAAAATAAAAAATCACATTAGGTGAGAGAAGTAAAAAATTGAGAAAAGTAATATTATTTTTTTTACATTTTTTGAAAGTATTTTACACTCACCAAGGCTTCATTTATTTGTTTTCTATTTTATGTAATTTATTCATGTGATCAAAACTGTATTTTCAGCCCCAGTCTTCACTGTCTGGTATGATCCTTCAGAAATCATTCTAATAGGATGATTTTTTTTTCACAAAACATTTCATATTATTATAAATACAGAAAACATTTGTGCTGCTTAATAATTTAGTAGAAACCGTGATAATTTTACTTTATAAAAAAAGTTGCTGCCTTAAATTTTGAAGTACACTCAACTTGGTTGTTTAAGTAATTTCAACTCAACTTACATTACAAATTACATTTAACTGACTTAAGAAAAATGAGTAGAAGCATTAAAGTTGAACATTGCTTAATGTAATGTTAAAGCATATGTTGTCATATCTTATGGATCATAACCATGTTTACTAGCCTGACGTGGTCATACTCATTTCTAGTCAGAATATGAGTCTGAAACTGCTCCATTGGGCAGTGATTATGAGGCGTGTTTCAACCGAACCAGGAAAGACCTCAATTGGATAGACCTACAACCAATCAGAGCAACGAAGCGACGTCAACATAGTTCAACTGCACTGTGTTGCCAAGTCCGCGTTTTTTTCCCTCAGGTTGTTTTCTATGTCCGCGGGTTGAAGCGAAGTCCTATTATGTGATATATAGACCCATGAATGCGAATTTTAGCGGGCAACCTTGCCATACCCCCCCATTTTACCCCCCAAATACAATTTTTTTCCGGAGAACCCCCCGAGAAGCTATTGTTTTTAGGGATAGTAGTTGGCGGATTTTGTTGTAAAAACTTGGCAACCCTGTCTGCACACGCGCTGGAATAAACGATCTTTGCCAGTGTTGTAAAAAAATAAAATAATTTTATGATACACAGAGTACTTACCCAACATGATCATCATTTCTGAGAGAAATTGTGAAGGTGAATGCATATACAAACAAGCTCTCCGTTTAGGATTTGAACAAATATAATCGCCCCTTTGATGAGGTGGATGATTACGTTACTGTTGATCATCTGTCCGTCATCGTCTAAAGCCCGCCCTGATGATTTCATTGGTCCGAACAGTTTCTGTTCGAAGATAATTACTCCTCTATGGAGCGAGGCCAGACCGAACTGCCCGACCTAAAAAAATTGTGGGCGGGGCTAAGTTCGGCTGAGATCCAGGCTACATTTTTACAGTGTACAAAGTTAAAAAATAGCAGCATTTATTTGAAATCTTTTGAAACATAAATGTCTATACTGCCATGTTTGACTAATTTAATGCATCCTTCCTGAATAAAAGTATTACTTTCTTTTGAATGTACCTCAAACTAGAGTACAGAAACTTGTATGAGCCAAATCATGTGAACTGTGAATCTGACACGTTAAGCAACAGTTTTTTCATTAACACTGCATGACTGCACGTGGATCAACGCCTGAGCTCCTTGTCTGCCTTTTCAACACCTTTTGTATTGCCACACAAAGCCTCTTAGGTTTCACTGTGTATGATAAGTGTTACCCATCACAAAAAAACACACACATGAAATGAGCCCTGGCAATATGACCGCAGGGAATGGCGACAGCTGTCGGCCCACTGTAGCACGAATCGCCTAAAAACCCATTATGAGACTGTTCCCAGGTCTGTGTATCCCACTGTACTCACTGTAGCCTTGCTGACCTGAGCCGACAGATTTATTAGCTAATGATTAAGCTCTCCTTTATGATGTTTACCCGAACACCCAGCCAGCTCTATGCTAAAAAAAAAAAAAAAAAAAAAACATCCTCCAAATCAACGGAGCAGCCTGGAAGATCGTTCCATGATTTATGTGCATAAGCCTTTGAGTACTGTTAATTGCTCGTTAATTTGAAATATTGCGGCTTGAATCTGTGAAATGTGAGGTAAGGCCACAGCTGCGAGTTATTAGCCGAGAGGATAGATGACCCGATGTTAAATTATTACCATAGATATAGCTCACATATCTTACAAAGAAATGGCTTCTTTATAACTTCTTATAATTACGTCATAGAGACATAATATACAGGTACAAGCGCAGCAGGATTTTTCTAAAATCCTTCTCTCTGCTTCCTTACATTGTTATAAATCCCAATTGTACAGTAGGCAATAGTCCTGCACTCTAAAAATATTATTATAAATAAACAGGGGTCATCGAAATGTACCTCGTTATGAGATGTCTGGCAAAATGTTATGCTACTCTTTATGGCTGTTTTTTCTATTTTTAGTAGAGCTGGAAAACGTCACCATTGATGAATCTTCAGTTAGCATAATGCTGCGAGTTAGCATTTTAGCACTTCCGGTTCCCTCGTTTTTGGGTTTTTTGAACGAGGTTTGGTTAAATGGCTGACACAATCTCAATACACTTTCACATTTTATTCTACAGCATAAAATACAATACATAAGTATTACCCCACTCATGATTTTTTGAAGCTTCATGTGTCTTGAAAAAGGCGGTTGCTAACAAGTGGCTAAATAGGACTACAGAGGCTGTTGGGGAGATTAAACATCTTCACACCGACAAAGGTAAACACAGTCGGCTTTTACAGCCTCATTATGCTCATAGTTGTGTTCTTGTAAACTATTCTAACTCAAACTTTCTGTAAAAAATGTTTTTAGATAAAACTGAAAGAGTTGTCGGAATTGTAGTGATGGTGACGTTGTAGTTCGTTTATTGACTACCTTTAGCTTTTTACTTCTGGCGACTGCATTTAGACTTTAAAATTCATAAAAACTGTGTTCGTCTGTGATAATTATCTTGATGGACAAAGCGTGCAAGTATCAAAAACGTTTGTTGATCACAGAGCTTGTTTTTAGCAATAATCCAAAAGTCTATGGGGAAATCCTATTGTGTTTTTATCGAGGGAACCAGTATGATGCTAACTGCCGGTTGGCCTACAAAGTGATGTCACACCTGCTTCCCTCTATAAACCATTTTTTAAGTAAATCATTCAGTGTGATCGGAGCCTATGTGAGCGGTAAGGTTGTGGCACCCACCAAAGCTATTTAGCCAGCTGAAACAGACCGTTCTTGTCTGTGCCTCACATAATGCAGGTCTATGGTCACCACCTCAAAGAGCATACACAGAGAAGTCCAAATTAAACAATCCCCCATCGTAAGTACACACTGATGGCCTAAGACACGAAACGAGCGGTTTGTGTGAGAAAACAAACAGTATTTATATCGTTTTTACCTCTTGCACACCACAGGAAACACGCACGCGCGCCCTCGGATCAGTCGGACGTAGTGGTGTACAAGAGGTAAAAACGATATAAATACTGTTCGTTTTCTCACACAAACCACTCGTTTCGTGTCTTAGGCCATCAGTGAGTACTTACGATCGGGGATTGTTTAATTTGGACTTCTCTGTGTATGCTCTTTGAGGTGGTGACCATAGACCTGCATTATGTGAGGTACAGACAAGAACGGTTTGACCTAAAATGATCAAAATTAAAACTACTGGGGAAACAAATACTCCTACATCTCGGATACCCATGAGGTAAGCTAAAACATATCAACATTTAATTTCAAAGTGAACTATCCCTTTAAATGTATAGGGTGAGAGTTTCCTTATTAAGAAATGTTCTTATTCCTTATTAATAAAAAGAAAAAGAAAACTATACAGCATGGCCAGTGTAGCCTATTTCTGAAATCAATAATTATTCTGATGGTTCTTTAAAGGAATAAGAAAGTTTGAATAATTTTGTCCTGTATGTTCATATTTAAAATAACATTAAAACTGAAATATTCCAAAATGAATCTGAATCAAGTCAAAGTGAAACTGGAATGGAGTTGACTGTTCACCATTTGATCACCATTTACGAAACATCTACTTTAGAAAGAAAGAAAAAAAATCCATGCAGAATTGAAAACAAGGATATGATGACAGAATCCTAATTTCTGGATGTCTCCTTTAAGACATGGACTTGTTTATCATTGCAAACAAAATGTGCCTTAAAAAAAATGATTGTTTTAGGATTATCTACCAAATTTGCTGCAATATTCTCTCCCACATGCCTGATTCACTTTTACAGCACAATGAATGACTTAATAAGGCTTGGCTGCTCTGAGAAATGAGTCTATCAGCCAAATGGCCAAGCTCCACTGATCCAGGTACATCCAACCCAGTGATTAAAGAGCACAAGGAGCGGCGGCCATTGTTGCTAACAGCCATTGATCTCCTTAATGGACTTTTGATGATTGGCAGATGGGAAACTCAGATGCTTACTTCAAATGTCCCTAATATCTGACTCAGTGAACCAATGTTAGTTCACAAATCTATTCCAAGACTACATCTCTCTCTCTCTCTCTCTCTCTCTCTCTCTCTCTCTCTCTCTCTCTCTCTCTCTATATATATATATATATATATATATATATATATGCATTTGTTTGTCGTAATTATGTTTCATGCTGCTAGAATAAAAAACAGGACTTCAGAAAGTCCAACAGCTTAATATTACTAATCAGAATTAGGTTTCTTAGACTTGTATTAATATTTAAGACTATCTGAGTCCTTCTCGAAGCAGTAGATGATGTTTCGCCAAAGCATGGCAGACTACGGTTACCGAAGACAAAAGCATCTTCTCTTCTCACATGTTCACGCACGAGGAGGAGAAGCTCTATGGAACAATATGATCAGATGTCCTCAGATATGCCTCAACGCTCAGAGGTTAAGTAATAATATATGATTCATGCTATATGATTATAAGTGGCTTGCTTCTGTGTGTTGACCAATATGGTGCATGGTTTTAAAAACATCATGAAGATTTACAGAACTAAATACTGACATTTTGACTAGTTTAGAGTTTAAAAGGCTCAAAAATGTGC
Source organism: Pseudorasbora parva (assembly GCF_024679245.1). Lineage (NCBI taxonomy): Eukaryota > Metazoa > Chordata > Actinopteri > Cypriniformes > Gobionidae > Pseudorasbora > Pseudorasbora parva. Next base: position 16,012,524 of record NC_090196.1, on the reverse strand, counting down.
AACAGCTATATATGACAAACTCAGAATTTCCTTGCAAAATCATACAATCTGCACATTGTGAAAGACAATAAATTGACTTGTATGCCGCAGACAATAAAATAAACTAAGAACAAGGTGAAGCCCCATATAAAATCACACAGACCATCTCTGGGATTAAACACTGATGCCAGCTTTTATTTATCAAAAATAGTTTTTTTCCCCCTTACTGTCTTAATTTGTATTTATTTATATTTCATATATATATATATATATATATGATGTTAATCATTTTTTATCATACTGATATAAAGAACAGGACTGTAAAGGCATAGATGTACATGTTTCCAAAATAAGCTGTTTTCTTTCCTGTTTTTATTTTTATTTTATTTATTTGGAGATAAGAAAGAATGTCAAAACCACAATTCTGTTCATTCTTTCAGCTAAAACTTAATTGTGTTGCTGTTCTCTCTATCAAAGAATGATAAAGCCTAGTCTCTTACCTGATAGGCGTCTAGCTGTTCATCAGTAAATATCGTTTGCTTATTACCCATCTTAGTCGAGTGATTTTCCTCTCGTGCAGATGCATCACATTGGTCTTCTCTGTTCTAGGCATTTATGTCCACGGTTTGGCCAGCCGAGAAAATTGGGAGCCAGCATGAAATTTCAGTCCTTCTTGAAGTAGCCTATGCCTGTTGGTGGTAAAGGCGACACTCTCCATAAATACTTAAACAGCTCAAGAAACGTTACACTTGTTTGACGCGCACCGTTCCTGACGCGTGCAGTATGTACTCGCACTGTCGCTGTTCGCTCTCACTATGACGGAATTCTCAATGAAAATGATTCTTGAACCAATTAACACCTTTACACCACCAGGGGGCAGCCTGGAACACCGAGTATATGTTATTTTAAAGGCTAAAATAAATGAATCCTAAACTGCAAATGTTACGTTTTATTTAGTCTAGTAATTACTGTAATATTAATTAACAAAAATCAGGTTGATCAACCTGAATTCACCACTAGTTGTACAGTAGGCTAATTACTAAAAAACAAAGCAAATCTTAACACACACACACGCACGCACGCACGCACGTTGTGTTTTTGTGAATTGTGGGGACTTTCCATAGGTGTAATGGATTTAACACAGTACAGACTGTACTTTCTATCCCCCTACACCCCTTACCTGCCCCTATCCCTACCCATCACAGGAAACATTCTGCATTTTTACATTAAACAAACAAAAACAAAAAATAGCCTATGTTTATGAATCCATTTACATTGTGGGGACCGCTGGCTGGCCCCTACAATATAGGTGATCTCAGGTTTATATTTCATTGTGGGGACATTTGGTCCCTCCCCACATTGTAATATAAACAAACACACACACACACACACACACACACACACACACACACACACACACACACACACACACACACACACACGTTGGTTCCCCAAAGAACCTTTCAATGAACAAATCATAAAATATAAAATAACTTATTTTTTTCTTTTCTCAGAATTTTTTTATTTTATTTACTCACCCACAAGTTGTTCCAAACCTGCATGGGTTTCTTTCTTCTGTTGAACACAAAATAAGATATTCTGAAGAATGTAAGTTGACGGCATTTTCAGTAGGCCTATTTATTATATAGAAGTCAATGGATGCCGTCCCGTCAACTTTCCTTTTTCGGGAAACTATAATTTAATTATACTTTAATATAACCTTTTTTCAACTTTAAATAATTGTTTTTGCAATGGACAGATTCCATGAATGTTAAAGTTCATATATATATATGAACTCAATTATTACTTGAGTTCATATATATATACGTATAAATTACTCAATTATTTGTTTAAATTATTCTTAGAAAATGCTTCCATGAAGAACTTAACATTCATGGAATCTGTCCATTGCAAAAACAATTATTAAGTATTAAGTATAAAGAAATGTAAAAAAAAAACTTTAGAGAAGCATTGATATAGCATATATATATATATATATATATATATATACAACCCCAAATCAGAAAAAGTTGGGACAGTATGGAATGTGCAAATAAAATAAAAAAGAAGTGATTTCTAAAATTACTTTGACTTGTACTTCATTGCAGACAATATGAACACAAAATATTTCATGTTTTGTCTGGTGAACTTCATGTAATTTGTAAATATGCATCCTTTCCTGTCATTCAGACCTGCAACACATTTAAAAAAAGTTGGGACAGTAAAGCATTTACCCCTTTGTAATGTTGCCATTCCTTTTCACAACACTTAAAAGACGTTTAGGGACTGAAGACACCAAGTGATGAAGTGTTTCAGGTGTAATTTTGTCCCATTCTTCCTGCAAACAAGTCTTAAGGTGGGCAACAGTACGGGGTCTTCGTTGTCGCATTTTGCGCTTCAAAATGCGCCACACATTCTCTGTTGGAGACAGGTCGGGACTGCAGGCAGGCCAGTCAAGTACCTGTACCCTCTTCCTCCGCAGCCAGGACTTTGTAATGTGTGCAGAATGTGGTTTTGCATTGTCTTGTTGAAATATGCATGGACGTCCCTGGAAAAGATATCTTCTTGAAGGCAGCATATTATGCTCCAAAATCTCTATGTACTTTTCAGCATTAATGGTGCCTTCACAGAAGTGCAAGTTACCTTTGCCAAGGGCACTGACACAACCCCATACCATGACAGACCCTGGCTTTTAGACTTGTTGCTGGTAACAGTCTGGATGATCCTTTTCTTCTTTGTTCCGGAGCACACGGCGTCCATTCCTCCCAAAAAATACTGATTCATCTGACCACAGTACACATTTCCACTGTGTGATGGTCCATCCCAGTCGACGGCGCTTCTGGACACTGTTAACATAAGGCTTCCTTTTGGCACAGTACAGTTTTAACTGGCATTTGTGGATGTAACTACGTATTGTGGTACTTGACTAAGGTTTGCCAAAGTAGTCCTGAGCCCATGTGGTGATATCGCTTATAGATGAATGACGATTCTTGATGCAGTGCCGCCTGAGGGATCGGAGATCACGGTTGTTCAGCTTAGGCTTGCAGCCTTGTCCTTTACGCACTGAAATTCCTCCAGATTCCTTGAATCTTGTAATTATGTTATGCACTGTTGAATGTGAAATATCCAAATCTCTTCCTATCTTTCTTTGAGGAACATTGTTTTGAAACATTTCAATAATTTTCTCACGTATTTGTTGGCAAACTGGCGATCCTCGGCCCATCTTTGCTCCTAAAGGATTAGATCTTTCTTGGATGCTGCTTTTGTACCAAATCATAATTTCAATCACTTGTTGACATCACCTGTTTCAAATCACATCATTATTTAACCCTTTTACCTCATTACTAGCCCTAAATTGCTCCTGTCCCAACAATATTTGAAATGTGTTGCAGGTCTGAATGACAGGAAAGGATGCATATTTACAAATGACATGAAGTTGACAAAACATGAAATATTTTGTGTTCATATTGTCTGCAATGAAATACAAGTCAAAGTAAATCTAGAAATCACTACTTTCTTTTTTTATTTGCGTTTTCCAAACTGTATATACTATATATATATATATATATATATATATATATATATATATATATATATATATATATATATATATATATATATATATATATATATATATATATATATATATATATATATATATATGCTATATCAATGCTTCTCTAAAGTTTTTCTCTTGAATTTTTTTTTTTTTTTTTTTTTTTTTTTTTTACATTTCTTTATACTTATTTCTTTTATAAAACAAATTTTCCATGACACAAATCCTAAGTCCTACATTCCAGTCCCCGTTTCCATGACAATATCCTAGTAACGATTGTAAGCACACAAAAAGGCTGAAAGGGCAACTTCCGCCTGGTCGGAACTTTAAATAAATAATTTGCACTAGCGTTAACAAAGCCAAGAGATCGTTTGAAATGAAGAAAAGCGTCGGAGCAGCAAAAGAGCAGGTGGGCAAACAATCCCTGCATTAAATCATCGCTATATAGGGCAGACATTACAGTGAGGCTAACCGCAGTGCTAACAGTCACACCTCAGATCTGCCCGTGCGCACTGCATACTGTAAATGCTCACCAGCATTTATAACCAAAACATCCACCCCATGCTGTAATCTGCGAATGACTGCATAAAGCTCAGCGACAATGGACTCTAAGAGGGAAAGGGATAATGGTGAGTGTGTGACTTGATAAAGCGGTATTTAATACGTTAGCGCGTGCTAGCAGCGGTAGCTGTCCACACACTGGTGCTGATTCACAAAGCTACTACCGGGACTAAAATAGCATGCATTGGTAGGCTATTGAATCTATTTTGTTGTACATTTCCTTTGTTTGGCAGCATAATGAACGCAGCATTGCATAATCATTTTTAGTAAAACAGCATGGCGTCTCCTTTAGGGCATTTCTTTTTTGTTGCTCCGCATGTGCGCTACGTTTGGGTTCATTAAACACATGCTTTGACTCCGTTGATTAAACCAACTGTTGGTTTGCAACAACTTTGAATGTATCCACTATAGACTGGTATCCACATAATCTCTGCCATTATATTTTAGCTCGCAAAAAACTCTTTCATGTGGGTGCTGTGCGTATTGTCATGATCGATTTAAAGTGGATTAGTATTGATTTATTCATCTATTCAGTTAGGTTAAGTAAGATTATTGTTATAGTTACATGATTCTGTACCTTTTTAGAATACCGGGTTACAGTAAACCAATCCCATAACCACCCCATGTGCTCTTTTATTTATAGGCTATACTATTGCATTCAGTTTTCAGCAAATACCCAAAAAAGATTTTTTAAAAATCGAAATCTGATGGCCTCTGCAAGAAATCTTATATTGAGCCGTGGTTGGATCTTCCATCAGGATGACAATCCCAAACAAAGATAAAAATCAACAGACAAATTTGTCACTGAGCACAAAATTAAGCTTCTGCAATGACCATCCCAGTTCTCTGACCTGAACTCCATAGAGAATCTCAGAAAATTTGAATATTACTTAAGACCAATACAAAGAAAGGATTTTTAGAAATCTTGGCCAACTAAAAAAAGTATGAAAATGAAGAGGTGAAATGAGCATGTACAGCACTCAATACTTAGATGTAGCTCCTTTTGCCTGAATTACTGCAGCAATGCGGCGTGGCATGGAGTCGATCAGTCTGGCACTGCTCAGGTGTTATGAAAGCCCAGGTTGCTCTGATATTGGCCTTCAGCTCTCCTGCATTGTTGGGTCTGGCATATCGCATCTTCCTCTTCACAATAAGTTATGGTCAGGCAAGTTTGCTGGCCAATTAACAGCAGGGATACTACAGTCCACTCTTTGTGAATCTCCCACACATTTTTGAATGGGTTTTGTTTCACAATCCTCTCCAGGGTGCGGTTATCCCTATTGCTTGTATACTTTTTTCTACCAAATCTTTTCCTTCCCTTCACCTCTCTATTAATGTGCTTGGACACAGAGCTCTGTGATCTCTGAACAGCCAGCCTCTTTTGCAGTGACCTTTTGTGTCTTGCCCTCCATATATGCAAGGTGTCAATGGTCATCTTTTGGACAAGTGTCAAGTCAGCAGTCTTCCCCATGATTGTGTAGCCTACAGAACTAGACTGAGAGAACATTTAAAGGCCGTTGCAGCTGTTTTGATTTAATTAGCTAATTAGACTATGGCACCAGGTGTCTTCAATATTGAACCTTTTCACAATATTAATTTCCTTAGTAGTCAGTTATAATTATCAAAATTAAAAGAATTAAGCATTTTAAATATATCCGTCTGTGTATAACGATGAATGAATATAATATACAAGTTTCACTTTTTAAATGGAATTAGTGCAATAAATAAACTTTTTGATGATATTCTTATTATATGTCCAGCACCTGTAGAAGAATACTCAGAGCTTGTTATCTTCGGGAAAGGACGTTGCAATAATTGGTTGCCAATAATTGTGGCCAACGTAAACTAGAGAAAGACATTTATTTCATAATGTGATCATATTAAAAACTAAATGTAAGAAAACAAATGTTAGTGTTAAAAATTAATATTTGTAGGACATTCCATTAAACCCAGAGGGAGCTACAGCTGTAATCCAGTCTTTAAGAGTTAAAGAAAAGCAACACATAAAGGGAGATTAAAACTGTAATCACTGTGGATCTTTTGAATCATGTAGATCCACGTTTATAATCTCCCCACAGAAAACACTTAGACTAGAAAGAGCCCTAATACGGTTTGGGCTATCAAAAAATGCTATATAAAGTATAATCACATATTTTCTCCTTATATTCCAGAAACAGAATGTGCAAAGATCACCACTGTGCTTCTGAAATCCCGCACTGGGGAGTTTGATTTGGAGTCCATCTTATTTCTTAAACTGAGGAATTTAGGTAAAACTACTAGTGTCTTTGCTGAATACATTATCACAGTCGCACATAAACATAATCTTGCTTACACAACCTGTTTTTGTTTTGTTTGTTTTTTTGGCAGGAATTTATGATCTTGGATGTATAGGAGAATGTGTAAACCTGGAGAGGCTGGACCTCTCGGGAAATAACATCACAAATCTGGGGCCTCTTTCACCTCTACGGAGACTTCTCGTTCTTAACTTGTCAGCCAATAGAATCTCGAATTTAGGTAATGGTTATTTCATATGTAGAATTCAGAAAACCTTGTTATTAGTAACATCGGTGGCTGTTAAGTGAACTGCAGCCAACAACTTGTGTAGATGCATATTTAAATCAATAACAAAATAAACACTACAAAAATAACAGCGGTGTGAAAACAGCAGATTAGAAAGCATCTGATCATGATTTGAATATGTTTGCACCAGCTCTGCAATTCACTGCCATCATGTAGATAGATGATGTAACTTAATACACGGTTATGATAGTTATATAGTATATTTAAGACTATAGACTTTATAGATCTGACTATGTGAGACACTAGTTTGAATTAATCCATTTGCTTTGCATTACACATTGACATTACAGTACAGAATAGCTCTTTCAGCATTACCCTTAACTTTGTTAGCATTAATTTCATTGAATGAAAGAGCACATATAAACGGCACATCCTTTTGATTTTCCGAGTTTTGAACATTCAACAGTCAGTCTACAGGCTTTCATAGACAACCTAGGAAGTCTGGGAAGGTCTCGTTTTTTAAGTTTTGTTACAAGCTGTTCACACATTGCCAATAAATAAAAAATATTAATACATGAAAATTATTTTATATAGCCACTTTAATCTGATAACACTTTATATAAAAATCAGTGCTATTATATCTAACTTTTGGTGTTGATCATGTCTCTTTTCAGAACCCCTTTCCAGCTGTGAAAGTTTACAGAGTTTGAATGTTGCTGGTAATGTGATACCAAGGTAAGTTGCCTTTTTTAGTTCCTCGTTATATTTATCTGCCTTCCTATCCACCTTTCTATATGACAGATATTGCTTTGCACCTACAGTGTTGATAATCTTAATGCACTCAAGTCTTTAAGGAAGCTGGAGAGCATCAGACTGAAGGACAACACCTATAATTACACCAATCCAAGTTAGCAGTTTCCTGACTTTCATTTATTAAATCTTTTTGGCTCTCAAAACATTTTCCTAAATTCCTATTTATTTTGCTGTAGTCTGCAAGAATTCAACATACCGAACTCTTATTCTTGAAATGTTCCCAAACTTGAAAGTGTTGGATGGTGAGTTAATTTTTTACTAAACACTTTATAAAAAAGTTATTTAAAATTTAAAAAGTTATTTTTTTCCATAAAATGTTGTATGCAGTCTAGCGAGTTATCACATTCTCTTTCAATGTGTTATTTAAGGTGAAAGGGTGGTGGGACGTGGAAGTGACTTATATCAACTATGCAAAGACATTGATGATACTATTAAAGGTATTCACTGGAATTAAAATATTTTTATTTAATAGATTTTATGAGGTGATGCACTTGTGTATCATTTGGTACTGTAACACTGAAAACAAAATAAAACTGACACGATATAAACATTTTTGGGGTCAAATATATTTTATTTAATTAGTGCAAGTTAACTATGACAGCCCTAAAAAAGTTTGCGGTCACTAAGAATTTTTCTTTTTAAAGAAATTAAAACTTTTTAGCAAGGATACACTGAATTTATCAAAAGGGACAGTAAAGACACTGATCATTTTACAAAAGATTTCTACTTGAAATAAATCCTGTTCCCTTTCTGTCAGTCAAGTTTGACGTAATGTCGACTGACATATGGGGTCTCACATGGGAGCCCCACCTCTGAGTTTTAGAAAAATGGTCAATGAAATTGGTGTGTCATTTGCACTCCCCCATACATATGGGTATATAAGATGGTGGCATGTATTCAGCTTCGGTTACATTACTCTTCCAATCACCATAGCTAAATGAGCGTTATAAAGAGGAGATCCCTCTTGCTGGAAGAGTCTGTGGCGCATTCAGTGGTGTTTCACAGTTACTGAGTGCACAGTTAAGTACAGCGATTCCTCTCTGGGCGCTTTGACATAAAAGAGCAGATGGCCCTAAAAGAGCAAGTACGGGTGCTTTTTTAAAGATGCCCACCTGGGGTGCTCACTCAAGCTAAGTCAGATTCATAGTTGATGGCCATGCTTTACTGAGGTTTGAGTGGAGCGCTCTGCTTTGCCCTGAGCATTCGCGGTTTGACAATTGCTTCCTGGGTGCGTCCTGCCCAATTGCCTTTCCTTCCGGAGGTGCATGAGGAGATCCAGTCGTGGAAGGCACCTTTTACTCTCCGAAGCCTCCTTCACGGCCTCCTTCACTCTCACTACCCTTAATGGTGGAGCTGCAAGAGGGTATGTTGAGATTCCACAGGTGAAGTGTGCAGTTGCATGCAGCACACTTGTGCCTGCAAAGTGCAGGAACCTGGAGGACCTGTCTGCGGCTACTGTCCAAGGCCTGTAAGCTGAAATCAGCTCTGTCTGCAAAGGTTTACAGTGCCTTTGGACAGGCCACCTCGGCCCTGCATGTGATGGCCATCCTGCAAGTTCATCAGGGCAAAGCACTTAAAAATCTGCATTAGGTTATTTCTGAGCCGGGGTTGATGCAGGAACTGCACCTAATGACCGGCTTCACCCTCTGGGTGAGCAAGGTCACGGCACAAGCCCTCTGCCAGACGATGTCCACTTGGTGGTTGAGAAACGTCACCTCTGAACCTTGCAGAGATGCAAGATGCTGACAAAGTTTGCTTTTTCTATGCCCCCTTCCTTCGCACACTTTCAAGAACTTTGTCCAGCAGTTCTTGGCAGTCCATAAGGTGATGGAGACCATCAGACACATCTTGCCATGGCATGATACCATCACCACCAGGACTCCGAGGACTGGTCCCTAGTCTGCTCATCACCAAGGGCTCCGGCGGAGGCAGAAACAACATCCCGGCCGCAACATCGAGCCCCCAGCAGGAAGGCGCTGTAGCCTGTCTCTCAGACCGCCGCTAAAACCCCCATATGTCTATCAAAGCAGCCCTGAGATGGCTAACCCAGAGAACCAAGAGGTGGTGATCACACCACTCCATCCCTAGTTTATTTCTGTTCTTAAAGACCCCAAGTATTTTGTTTAATTGCTTTATATATTACTTTTAGCAATAATATATTACTTGATTTTTTAATAAACATTTTTCTCTGTTTATGAGACTCTGCCCATATATCTATATGTTCTATAATTATTATTTTCTCTTTCATTTGTAGCAGGCATGTATAAAAATGGCCAAATGCCTGAGGTGCCAGAGACCAAACCTTGGGTGGATGATGGTTTTTGGGAGATAAAGAGATCAAACAATGCCATTGTTGATGAAGCCTATAAACAGTTCAGTGGTATGAGATAAACTCATCCACATTAATCATAACCATTTCTAAAACATTCTTTAAACAACTGCAGTCACTCTTCCAAACCATAGATTTAATGTGCTTTCTGTAACTATCTCAACAGATGTTTTGCATGAATGCAGGCTGCTGAACAGTCGAGCAGCACATGTGATCTCACAAAACGAACGGACCTTCAGCCTCAAGAACCAACCAAAGCAGTATGCCGTTTGAATCTGGGAATCCCTCAATTGAATTATGTTTCCATAAGAATGCATCTGTTTTTCACAGCTTTTTCTATGTTTCTATTTTCAAATGTCCATAAGCTTGATGCATCACCGGTGCCAGAAATCCTAAATGCTCCGTGTTGCCTGCAGTGTGAGGGTTTAGTTTTTGTAACTACACTTGAGTTCTTTCTGATTTTCCGCTGCTTAAAGCAGTGGTTCTCAACCAGGAAGCTTCCAAGGGGGCCTCAGATGACTTGAAAATAAGAAACACAACAACACTAAAGTCAAGATATGTCTTTGTACTTGGTTATTTTTTATAATGAATGCACACAGATGAGCCAAAACATGAAAACCTGCCTAATATGTTGTTGGTCCTCCACATGCTGCCAAAACAGCGCTGACCCACAAAGCATGGATTTTACAAGAAGGTGTCCTGTGGTCTCTGGCACAAAAACCAGGACCAAGATCCTTCCTGTAGGTTGTGAGGTGGAGCCACTGTGGATCAAACTTGTTGGTTCAGCACATGACACAGATGCCCGATTGGATTGAGATCTAGGGAAATTGGAGGCCAGGGCAACATGTTCCTTAAACCATTCCTAACAATGTTTAGTGTGTCACTGCCATTAGGGAAAACCATTGTCTTGAAGGGGTGTACCTGGTCTGCAACAATGTTTAGGTATCCTGGTGAATTAATCCTGGTGCAATAACTTCCCAGGTAAACGGCACACATGTACATGGCTGTCCAGGTGAAGAAAACAGGACTCAACGGATCAGGCAACCTTCTTCCACTGCTCCAAGGTCCATTTCCAACGCTTACGTAACCGTTGTCGAAACTTTCGACTGTGGACAGTGGTCATCACATAGCCTAGAAATCTAGACGTACCCTAGCGGCAGCAAATTTAATTTGCCCGCAAGTGTGGTCTAGCAACTCTCAATTCCTATCTGAGCTGTATTCCTCAGAATCTGGACGGCCCAATCACATCGTATAGGCTATAGAGTTGGCGGGCGGGGCCATAATGACGACGGCCGAGTTGCGTTTGCGTGCTTCTAGTAACACAGTCTTCTAGTCAACACAGAAACTGGCGAACGGCGGCGGTCTTTCGAATCAGCTCTGCCCGCGCCTCCGGAAGACTTGGAGTTAAGCTTTCCTCTGAGAAAAGAACAAAGAGCGGCACTGAAGTCATTCTTAAAAAGGGAAGATGTGTTCGGAGTTTAGCCGACCGGATACAGCGAATGTTTAATCAGTCAGCGAGCTCCCCTTCACCGTCGTTGCTCCGGTTGGTGTAGCGCTATCCTATCGTGTGCAGAGGGAGTTTGAAAGACAACCGTTTATCCCGCCCCTCGGATTGAGCCCTGTCTATGGTGAGTTTCCAGACCAAACATCTTGATGTGGGTCTGGCTTGTCAGGCTAGTCATCACAGGCACTCTGATTGGTTTGCGACTATGCAGCCCCATACCCAGCAGAGTGCGATGCACTGTGTTGTGACCCATTTCTCCCATTTTATGTGGCTTGTGCCATAGTAGACCTTCTTTTGGCTTGTACCAAACGAGATGGCCTTCAATTCCCTTGTGCATTATTGAGGCTTAGGCACCAACATCACTGTTGATAAATTCTCACCGTTGCTGACCGGGATCAACCCACAAGCCTTTTCAAAAAGTCTCTCAGATCTTTATTCCAGCCCATTCCTCCTGCATCCAACACATTGATTACGAGAACTGATCAGCTGTGTTCGGCTTGAAGCGGCACTACGCAGGACGATCAGTATATGACATCAAAGTACCACGAGAGTGATTCGGAAGCATACAGAGCCGTCTGCTCTCTAATCCGCTCGTCGTACTTTGTTGTCATACTCCGATCGATCGACACAGCACCACTTCAAATCGAACAAACTTCTTGTTACCATCTAATTTACCCGGAACTTAACATGTGGCCTTGTTAAGAGATCATCAAGGATATTTAATTCACCTGTGACTGGTCATAATGTTTTGACTCATCAGTGTACATCTTTCTAGTTCTGTTAAGTGCTAAAGCTTTATATTTTGTGTTTGTGAGTGAGGGGGGGCTTCAAGTATTGTTGTGGACAATAGGGGACTTGAAGTCAAAAGGTTGAGATCCACTGGTTTAGAGAGACCAATACTGTAGTTACCCCTAATCCAACTTGATCACTGTCTCAGGATGTTCCGAATCAAGACAATTCCTCTTTGCACTCCTAAAACAATGCTGTATTTAACTTTATGCTTTAAATCATGCTTTAAATGCTGCTATTTGTATATTTCATAATGGTGAAGCACTTGTATTGTTTAACCATTTCTGATGCGTTCCCATGTTGCTCTTCTTGTTTACAATTTTTAGAGAATGCTTTTTGCCTTTTATTCTATGCCTAATGTGGACAATTTTTGTAAATTGCTTGTTTCATATGACTTTTTTTCCCTTTTTATTTGCTCAAGCAAATCTTTGTTTAAATTACATCCAAATTGTGCGCAGCTTAACCTCTTTGTATTTACATTTTGTTAGATTAAAGTACATTCATGCAAAAAAATCCTGTGTCTGTGTTTATTCATCTTACATGTAAATAAGCTGACTATTAAAAAGATTCAGGCTATATAGTCTTTGATTAAGCAAGGAGTAGTTAAATTAGGACATTATACCTTTTACAAATGTAAAGAAAAAAAAAACATTACTGGTGTGCGTCTTGAAACAAAAAAAAATGGCAGTGCAAGTTGCTTTCATTTTAGTCTAGGTCTAGAACCTGGCATCAGAGTGTTTAAATTGTTTAAGTGATGGTTTACTAAAAAACAAACATTCTGTCTGTCATCATTACTCTCCCACATGTAAAGGCTTTCTTTCATCCATGGGGTAGGCCTACAAAAGGCAGAATGACCTGAATGGTGCAGGAATTTTCAGTCTTTGATTGAACTATACCTTTTTCGTTGCACAAGTAAGGTATAAAATATCGTTCTGAACACATTCAAGAAAACATCTCCATCTTGTGGTCTCTACATGCATCGGTCTAGTCAATACAAGTATTAAATGTAAAAGCTACCCACCTCACGAATTATGTTTTCCTAAAAGTAAAAAAAAAAAATAATGGCAAAAGATTACCTTTTGATCACAAAGGGAGAAAAGTCACGGTGCGAAAAGAAAATAAAATCGTGAAAAATGTACCGTGACATCCAGTGCAGTAGGGGGAGTGCAAAAAAGCATGTACGTTCAGAATGTCAGAGCTCTCATCTTTACAGCTGCATGCAGATCAGCGGGTCTGGACACATGGTTGCCAGGTTTATGTAAATCCCGATTTCTGCGGTCTGCAATTTTGAAAATTGCTAATTTCAGATGTGATTTTATAACTATTATTTTGAATTTTTTTAATTCATAAAGTATAGCTTACACCTTCTAATCTGTAAAAACTTGTAACCTTTTGTAACGTTTCTGTTTGAATGAAAAACAAAATGCATTTATACTTCCTATTTTGTATCCGATTATAAATTAAATTCAATATATATATATATATTCACTGTGCTCAGACTCTAAAGCTGCTGGAGTTTACTCTCAATTTCTACATTTCATTTCTACATTTTTATATATATATATATATATATATGTGTGTGTGTGTGTGTGTGTGTGTGTGTGTGTGTGTGTGTGTGTGTGTATGTATGTATTTATAAATACCGGATAAAAAAGATTCTTGTTGAGACAAACTTTAAGTTTGAAAAGTTTTAAAAGCTTAAAGTGCAAAGGTTTTCAGTGTGAAGTAGTTTAAAGTTTAAAGTAGTTTAAAGTTTTTAAGTCAATACAGTCAGGAGATTAGATAGATAGATAGATAGATAGATAGATAGATAGATAGATAGATAGATAGATAGATAGATAGATAGATAGATAGATAGATAGATAGATAGATAGATAGATAGATAGAGTACTCTCAGGATGTTGTTAGAGTACTCGGGGATTGTAAATAAATTTAATAAAATAACAAAATGAACACATTGATTAAAAATAATACATGGCGAGTAGAGTAGAATACATAATAATGTAACAAACTAATATAAAATAAAATATATTAATTTAATTTTGTCACTTATTTGTCTCTCGCACCAGGATGTTTTGCGTTTCGTGGAATCTAAAAGATTGAACACTACTGCCGCAAGGACAAGGTTAATCATAGATATTTTTTTTTGTGAAATCTGGCAACCCTAGATACTCATAGTAGAGGATGAGACACCGGATAGCTGCTGCAGTGCGTTGAGTTAGTAGTATCACGATTAGCTCAGGATGGCTGGAAACGCGTGGAGGTCAACGGTAAGGACTATATTACATGACAAAACTCAGATTATAGCAGTCCGTGTTCTCGTATGCCTAATATGAATGTGTATAATGAATTCAAGTAACGTTATACTTTCCATGCGCAGGAGAAAAAAAAATCGTTGCGTTGCATTAGAGATGCCACAGCGGCCCTGTACTGCATGCCCTTCACACCGGCACTTACATGATTAACACATTTAACAGCTCTCAATCAACTCATACACTAGTCTTTAAACACATATAAGTGAAGTTAAGAGAATAAGACGACGCGTTCTGACCTCAGTGGATGAGTCAAACGCCACAGATGTTCAAGACCACTGCAGTCATCCCGAACCACACATTATTGTGTTTAATAACTAGAAGAGTCAATAAACTCACCTAGCAGGACAGTAGGGTCAGGTTGTTATAATTAAAAACGACATTCTTGCCTTTTCAGCTCATAAAACTTCTCGAGAGATGCGGCGTGCGGATAAGTGACGCGAGCGGGACTCCGGAAGTAAGACGCGCATCTCAGTTCAGTCAGTTAACGTTAACGTTAGCTTATTAGCTCGCAGTGGGTTTTAGTCATTAAAGATGGCAAATCTGACGTGGACATTAAAACGGTACGGGTGAGATCGTGGTTAAAAATTAGTTGATTTACATCAGCGAGAAGATCTAAGGCCAAAGTTACTAACCAACAAGCGAGTGGATGAAGGTCACCTCGACATTTTGGCTTCATAGTAACAAGAACTGACTGATGTCACGACAAAACTGGACCAGGGATTTATGATTTCTCTTATTAACTTAATGTTATAGTTCTTCTAGAAAATACAATCATGGATAAGTGATGGTGAGGACATGAGAACATGCAGAAGAGCCGTTTAGTGTCCTTCAGACTGGTGTTTTACCTCCTGGGTGCCACTGTCCTCCTACGATAACATTATATTTAAGTGACTGACACCATACACGTCACAGTTTTAGTCTGGATGTCCTGTAAAGAGCATATTCAGGGCTTTTCAGAGATACCATTTGTTTTGAGGTTTCACCAGGACAACTTCTCTTTGGTCATTATAAATGTCTGAATGATCAAATGTATCACTCTTATGGAAATATGGTCATATTTTGTAATTCACTTAAATCTTATATTTTTCGAATTGTTTGTTATAAATCAACATCTCACGAAAATGTTATGGGGTTTCTAATCAAAATATGGCTTTGTTACAAAAGTCTGACATTGTTGACATTGTAACTTTGTTACAAAAGTATGACAAAATATGACATTGTTTTGTACTTTGCATGTGCTCAATAGAGGACACCGGGACTTAAAGTGTGTTTATCAGGCATTTTAGGAGACACAGAAGTGAATAGGGAAAGAAATTACATATCAATGTTCCTATAAAATATTAGATATTATGATGAAAATGTTGCCAACTATTACTTCCATTATTACACTTCTTTATTCATTGCATGTTGCTCCAAGAACACATTAATATGCTAATTAGATTCACATTGCATTGTGGGAAAATGCATGTATGGCCATTTTACCCACATATTGCATAAAGTGAAATGGTATATCAATTAATTCCGTTATATCTTTCATAACATTGTTGAGCATCATCTTTAAATGAAGTTTGTTTAAAACAAATCCTGAAACCTGAAAATTGATTAAAAAATTATTATTATTTTTTTTAAATCATGTATTGTATTTATTTATTTATTTTTTAACAACTGAGTCTCGGTGTCCACTTACAAGGCCATAGAATAACATATGGATATTTTTATTTTATTTTTATGATCTAAACTTTGTTTTCTTGGGACTTAGGAGGTTATTGTAGTTTAGATTTAATTTTACTATTATTGTAAATATAAAATATATAAATATAAAATAGCTGTGCATATGATAGTACATTTATAAACCATCATATAATGATTTAACATTTCCACATATGGCTCCAAATGTGTTCAAACTTAAGCCACAATTAAAATTTATGAATGTCATTACAAAATATGAAACCATTTCTAGTATCTAAAATAAAAATAATAATAATCACAATACCAGTAGCTAGTAACGTTTCTCAAAAGCTTAATTTTCCTTACCACAGAGATTTAGTAAGAAGTCACGAGGTGGCAAAATCATACTGTTATATCTTAATTTTGAATCTTTGTATGCTGTTTGATTATGAGCAATATTTTTGTTGTTGTTGTTGTTGTTTAACAATGTTTAACAGTATCAATATCATTTTGTAATTAAAGTGTTAGTTCAACCAAAACTCAAAATTCTGTCCTCAATTACTCACTGTCATGTCTGCCCAAACCTGAAAGACTTTCGTTCATCTTCTAAACACAATTGAAGGTATTTTTAATAAGATCTGAGAGATTTCAGTCCCTCCAAATGAAATGCTGTTCGTTCCTTTTTTAATGGGCGATTCTCAATTAAAACTAATTTTTGATATTTTTTTGGAAGGAAATGTCCACATTTTCTTATTGGTTCACAGGGTTATTGCACCACTCTTACAGTACACATTGCTTTCTCAAAAAAAAAAAAAAAAAAAAAGAAGAAATAATGTCCTCATCAGATCTGCTGTCTGTTTTTTCTTTTTTTTGAGGGGTTTGTTTAAAAAACACAAAAAAACTTGTCATTTGTGTTAGATCATCAGTGACCCCTGGTTTCACAGACAAGGCTTAAGCTAGTCCCAGAATAAAATGTTTTATTGAGCATTTATTGCTTTAATGTTTTAACTGAAAGTAGCCTGCACTGGCATATCCTAAAATATGTCAGTACCGTTGTTTTGTCTCAATATGCACACCAGTAATATTTCTAAGGAATGTTTATAAAAACTACTTAAATGTCCTAATTGAACTAAGGACAAACCCTGGCTTAATCTAAGACATATCTGTTACACCAGGCACTAAAGGTTTAGGCTGATTTTAATATGTTGGTCATGTAGATTTGTGAAACAACACCCCTCATTTTACACCAGGGATGAGTAATATAAGTTAACCTAAATGCAAACCTTTGTCTATTATTTGCGTGATTAAGGGTTACAATCATGCAAATAATTGACAAAGGTTTGCATTTTGTTTAATCTTTTGTCTTCAGGATGGTCCCTGGTGTAATTTACGTTCTACATGCTTTTTGCCTTAATTCAATTTGCTGCATTGTGTGTTAAGAAAACACGTAAAGTCATGCATGCAGAGTCAATGGGATCAGACTTATTCTTTTAAGTATGGCTTAGTCTATTAGCTGCTTTAGCTCCTGTGTGCTTCAATGAAGATTAGTCGCATTAAATGCAGCGCTTTTACAAACGCATGGGTGGTTTGCTTGCTTTTTAATTGAATGTGTGGGCTTTGTGTATTGGGTAATATCAGCTTGATTTATCTCTCAGTGTCATTGACCCGTTTGTACCTTTGAAATCGCCTTTGCAGGTGTCCCGTGTAATTGGAGCTATAAAGACTCAGACCCCACAGCCCAAAACCTTCTCTCGAGGGGTAAGTTTAATTTAATACTTGCTGCTGTACCATAATTTGTAATGACATGGATAGTTAACATTTACTCAACTAACTTTTATGGATGACACTAACAAATCAAGTACTAGTGGTATTGCTAAGAGTATTTTTGTACATGGTACTATGTTTTGTTGTTGTTTTTAACACGCGTACCATTGTAATTCCATGGTATTAAAGGTATAGTTTGCCCAAAATGTAAAATTCTGTCATCATTTACTCAAGTTGTTCCAAACCTGTATGAACACAAAGAAGACATTTTAAAGAATGTTGGTAACCAAACAGTTGATGGACTCCATTGACTTCCATAGTATGGAAAAATAAAAACAATGCTATGAAAGTCAATGGGGTCCATCAACTGTTTGGTTACCCATATTCTTCAAAATATCTTCTTTTTCGTTCAACAACAAAGAAATTAATACAGTTTTGGAACAACGCGAAGGGTAAGTGATGACCGAATTTTCATTTCTGGGTGAACTGTCCCTTTAACCAAGTACATTGGATGTAAATAGCATGGTACACAAATATGGTAAGAATGTAGTACCATCCCAGCTAGCAGGGAGCGTTTTCAGGACTTTACTTAATGTTCTGGCAAGGTTCTTTCAGAATTATGAGCAAATGTTCTTTAAAAATGTTCACCCAAAAATGAAATTGATGTCATTAATGACTCACCCTAATGCCGTTCCACACCGAAAGACTTCCGTTCATCTTTGGATCACAGTTTAAGATATTTTATATTTAGTCCGACAGCGTATCTAAGTGTGTGCACACTATACTGTCCATGTCCAGAGAGGTAATAAAAACATAATCAAAGTAGTCCATATGTGACATTAGTTAGTTAATTAGAAACTCTTGAAGCATCAATAATACATTTTGGTCCAAAATTCACAAAAACGACGACTTTATTCAGCATTGTGTTCTCTTCCGGTATTCAATCCTCAAATAAGTATTCAAACGATTATGAATCAGTGGATTGATTCATGATTCGGATTGCCAATGTCACATGATTTCAGCAGTTTGGTAACCTAGAAATCTAGACGCACCCTAGCGGCATCAAATTTAATCTGCCACGAGCGTCATCTAGCAACTCTCAATACCCTTCTGAGCTGTACAAACCAAACTCTGGTCAGGCCAATCACATCGGCCCTCATTTATCAATCTTGCGTAGAATCTGGTGTATATGTTGGCGTAAGATTATGCTTACACTCCTCTCACCGCCTGATTTATGAAACTGTGCGCACCTCTGCAATTCAGGTGTACGCAATACTTGCCCTTGATAAATGCGGCGGCTGAAAACGATCGTCATTAGAATAACACGCCCCTATATATTCAAGTCTCCGCCTCTCCCACGCCCTCATTTTACGTCATGGACAAACAGAAGACGGCAAAGAAACGAAACTTCTCCGACGTGAAGATCGGGCGCGCTCAATCATCTCACTAGTCCACTAGTCAGGGCACTGATTAGGACATAAGTCAATGGGCTGACTCCCTGATCAGTGCCCTGACTACTGAACTAGTGAGATGATTGAGACGCGCCCATCGAGTCCATCACCAGGGAAGTGAAAAAAAAAAAAAAAAAACGAAATTGTTTTATTTGGGAGTTTAAAGAGTGGGATTAAAGGCACCTACAAAAACAAAATATGGACCCAAATTACGAGTACTCTTAATAATGTGGAGGTTGAGAAGCGCACTCCAGCAGTTTAAAGCTGTTTGGATGATAAATTACCATCACAATGCATTATTTTACAGCACGTTTTGAAACAATTAGCATTTAATTTCGTATCACGGCACATGTATTGGGGTGTACAATAGTGATGATGATGTAATGTGGAGTACTACCATTCATTCACATTAATAATTACATGACAATTTGTAAGATTCTTATTATTATTATTATTATGATTATTATTCTTAATGACGCTTGTTATTCAGAAGAAGAGTGCCGTTTTTATTGATTTTATTATTATTTAAAAGAAGAAGGTCATTTTTATTATTTTGTCAGTCTGAATTATTTTAGTCCCAGTCCATGTGCAGTTGCCGGGCCAGCCGGGCCTGAAACGTCAGGTAAAGCGCACAGACTCGCGACTGGAGGAATACATATGCCTACAAATCAAACGCTTTGGTAAAGTCACACAAATTAAACATTGACGTTCATGTTGCACAAAAATAAACACTGAATGTTGTTGTTGTGGTTTTTAACAGTGGGTCATATAGCATATCTTGTCAGTGCGTTTTGTGGTGTTAGGAATTGTTTTTCTACGTATTTTCCCACTAACTCCAAACGTGCGTACACCACCTCCTGAGCTGGCGGAGGATTTGAGCGTGCCGTACGCCAACGTCCATATTGATAAATCTCAAAGTCACCGTGGGTTTGGGTGTACGCAAGGTGTACGCTGGAAATTTGGTGTACGCACTTTTGATAAATGAGGGCCATCGTGTATAGAGTCGGTGGGCGGGGCTTAACATAATGACGGCAGAGTTGCGCTTGCGTGCTTCTAGTAAACAGAAGCTGGTGAACAGCGGTCTTTCGAATCGGCTTTGACCGCGACTGAAGGAGTTGAGCTTTTCTCTGAGAAAAGAACAAAGAACGGCACTGAAGTCATTATACTGTCAAATCTCATTTGTCATAAAGTTTTATGGATTGAAGCAGTATTATTGAGGGGAAAAAACAGGTTAAGGATGGTAAATGGGCTATTTTACACGTTTGAAAGTCAAGTACTTGGAAAGTTTAATGCACTTGGAGTATGCATGAATCTTAAATCTCAAAGATTAATTTTGTAGCCTGCAGAAAATATGTAGTTGTGCAACTTACTTCAGTCAAGGTTGTTCACACGAAGGCGTTGGCTTTTTGGCACTAGCAAGCGTACTTAAAACATACACTGCAAAAAAAAACTGGCCGTAGTTTTTCTGGAGACATTAGTTAAAGGAGCCAGCAGTATTCAAACTGTTTAAACTTTTGTACTAAAATCCTCATATGTAGAAACCTCAGAAAAAGAATGTCAGATTGTGATACGTGTAGTAATTTTCCAATTTAATCTTTTCATTTTTTTGTGGCTTTTATTTTGATCTGTCACGCTAATTATTGAAGATGAAATTTGATTTTTTTTAAATAAATTAATATTTTATGTAACAAGGATGCATTCAGTTGATCAATTGTGACAGTAAAAGTATTTGTTACAAATAAAAGCAGTTTTTTAAAAACTTTTTTTCCAAAAAATATATCATGGCTCCCACTAAAAAATATTAAAGGAGTACTTCAGCGCTGGGAAGATGAATCTGTATTTAAACTGGGTCATCAATGTAGTAGAAATGTGAAATTATTTTTGAATTTGGTGCTTTCTAGACTGAGAAAAGAAAAAAGAAAAAAACTCCTAGATTACTGAATCACTTTCACTTTCCCACCGCGACCGCGTTCATTTTCATAAATTCAGTTCAGTTAGAGAACAGACACTACAATTAAAAACCGAATGTGTCTGTTTAAAGGTCCCGTTCTTCGCGTGTTTTCGAAGCTTTGATTATGTTTACAGTGTGCAATATAACATGAGTTCATGTTTCGCGTGTAAAAAAACACAGTATTTTTCACACAATTTACTTATCTGTACAGCGCAGTTTCCTCTGTCCTAAAAACGGCCTGATGATTTCCTTGTTCTATGAAGTCCCTCCTTCAGAAACACGTAACGAGTTCTGATTGGGCCAGCGCTTCCCGTGTTGTGATTGGACAGCAGCTTAGCGCACTTTGCCCGGAAAGGTCCCGCCTCTTACCATAACGGGGAGATGCAAGCGCTAAATGCGCGCTCTTCTCCACGTGGGAGAGCAACAAGACCACGGCCCCTATTTTGCGTGTTCTTGTGGGCGGAGGGTTAGTCAACAAACGGTTCTAGTGACGTCATTACATCCCTGCACTTCCTGCTGTAGTCCAAACCGGCCGTTCGCTGTAGGCTTTGAAAGGGAACTTCTGTTAAATAAAATATCTCGCTTGGCATTGAACTTTGAGCTTTATAATTTTACAGGTATTATTTATGCTCTAACAGCAACATTACACACTAACTAAAGTTTGAAAGATGGAATCGGAAAGAACGGGACCTTTAATATGTGATTATCCACTGAGGGAGTCAGTCATTATCCACTGAGGGAGTCACAGCCTAAAATGCTGCAGGAATTAGATATATTGACAGTCATGGGTGAGATCGTGATGAGAGCTGAGTTAAATACGTCCGCAGCATAGATTCACATTGATTGTGCAGTCTGGCGCGTTTTCAGTTCATGTCTTTGAAAGCTTAACTTTCATAGGAATTAGTTTGAGAAGTTAAAACACTTACTTTGCTCTGCTGACCACACCGTTTGCATCAATACCTGAGGCTGCGAGCTGAGTGATGTGAGTGTGATCTCCCATACCCCACGCACGAGTTGAAAACATGCGGAAATGGCTCCCTCTGCTGGCTGTAGTCTTTAGCCTCTGGCCAACAATTCCTCCGATGGCGTTTGGAGGAATTTTTCCACAAATAAAATGCGTAAATCTCTTGTCTCAGGGGGATATGAGGGGGGGAGCACAATCATTCGAATATACTCCAGGATTTTTACTGATACAAAGCCATATGCTAATCACTGAAGTAACCCTTTATGCATCACAACTGTTCAACATTGATAATAAGAACCAAAATCCTCATATTAGAATGATTTCTGAAGGATCATATGACACTGAAGACTGGAGTATGATGCTACTATCACAAGAATAAATATTCATAGTTATGTTGGAAAATGATTATTTTAAATTTTTATAATATTTCACAATATGCCCGTAATTTTGATTAAATAAATGCAGCCTTGGTGAGCAGAAAAGAAAAACGCATTGATCCCAAACATTTAAAGAATAGTGTTCATTAAAAAATCACTTTACTTTTAGTTCATTTCACTTTTATGTAGAAGCCTCAGGAAAATGATGCCAGTTTGTGACGCTGGTGATTAATTTTCAGATTTAATCTTTTTCTTTTTTCTTTTCTTTTTTGTGCTTTGACAGATTCAAACTGTAACGTTAATTCCTGGAGATGGAATCGGTCCTGAGATCTCCACTGCAGTAATGAAGATATTTGAAGCAGCAAAGGTACGGATCTGTTGTTTCACTCTTCAGGAATTCATCTTAGGCTGCAAGTTACAACAAGCGCATTGAGCAACTATTATTATTTTTTAACCCCCTTTGTGCACTGCACGCAGTCTTAGAAGAGAATTCAGCACACCTAAGTAAATATTTGCCCAAGACTTGCATGGTGCAGTTGTATTTGAAGTCACCATGAATTCAAAATGGAAAATTCCTTTTCTTCTTTTCTTTTTTTTTTTATGGAATATTGCAGGATTTATTTTAAACAATTTCTCTACGTGCATCTATTTTCATGTGCCCATGTAATCTTTAATCAAAATAACTTTCCCCTCCATTAAAATCTCTTTCTCTTCTCTGATGACCTGTTTTTTGGCACAAGGGCGGGACAACCTGTCACTTACATGAGATCGACCAATAGCAAACCACAACCATCAATTGCCGATAGACAAAATCAAATCCCGCCCTACTTTTTTTCCCCCTTCTTCGAAAAGCCACACATTTGTCACAATAGGACAAAAAAGACTAGCGCAACTTAAGTTTCATGTCAACTTTAAATCTACATTATCACCTTTTTTTCTCAATCAGGCCCCTATTCAGTGGGAAGAGAGAAATGTAACCGCCATCCAAGGTCCCGGAGGCAAATGGATGATCCCTTCTGAGGCAAAAGAGTCAATGGACAAAAACAAAATAGGTTTAAAAGGTGCCACCTCTCTCTCTCACACACACACATCAGTTGAATCATTATAGTGGTTACGATGACTCACGCAATCAATTCCGATTATATTTCAGGACCTCTTAAAACGCCAATTGCTGCCGGACACCCGTCCATGAACCTGCTGCTAAGGAAGACCTTCGACCTGTATGCCAATGTGCGTCCTTGTGTGTCCATCGAGGGCTATAAGACTCCTTACACCGATGTGGATCTGGTCACCATCAGAGAAAACACAGAAGGAGAGTACAGTGGGATTGAACACACGGTATGTGTGTGCGCCAATCTGAATTTCAAACCATTTAACCAGTAACTCAACCAGAGCTAGCTGCTATAATTATTTTGATTTCTTCTGTTGAGATCTGCAGTTGATGTGTATCCTTTTCATTTTACATTTTACATGGATTTTCCGCATGAATTGGTCAGATTTTGATCGGACCTTTTAAATAAGTCCCACCAATAGACATTAGCTGCTTCCGAATTTGCATATTGTATAGTAGGTACTACTTTTGGCTTGAAACTTGCTTCACGACTATTGAAAAAGTATGTTCTATATAGTATGAATGAAATTCGGACATATGGTTCATGTTATGAGGTTCATGTACTTTTTCCTGAAACTGTATACTTTAGTTCTTTAGGCCGATTTACAATAATAGGATGACATTTGACCTTTGGGGTCCTTAGCGGCTCCCTTCACAAATGTCAAAGGTCATACTATTGTCATCTAATGCTATCTTGACCAGTTTTTCACGCAGTGCTAGCGGGAACTCAGTGGGCACAGCTCATATTTCAGGGCTGTTTATTCTCTAGGTAGGTGCCACATGGCTGCTATAAATCAGTTTTCTCTGGTCCCACTCCATAGTGTGTCAAAGCGTTATGTGAAATGACCTTTAGGTCCTCACATTCCATACATGCGATCTACCCTTTGTCTGTTCACATTATTCAAAGTATGAACATGTACACTACCTTTCAAGAGTTTGGGGTCAGTACAATTTTTAATTTGGATGAAATGAATATGTTTGTTAAGAAAGGATGCATTAAATTGATCAAAAGTCACTGTAAATACTTTTACAACCTTTATAAACTTTGGTTCATCATTTTTTTGTTAAAGGGTTCTTTCTGGGAATTGTAGTCTTTCATCCCCATGAGACAAAAATACATTTTCTGTCTTTTCTCAGTCTATAAGGCACCAAATTCAAAAATAATTTCACATTTCTACTACATTGATGACCCAGTTTAAATACAGATTAATCTTCCCAGCGCTGAAGTACCCCTTTAAGTATCGTGGTTTACACCAAAATATTAAAGGGATAGTTCACCTTCAAAATAGGCAAGGTGTCATAAGCCGACCAATTCGATTTTGAATGTATCCCTATGCCATTAGGTTTAGTATCTGTAGGTTCTGTGCTAAAATGTCAATCCGACCTCTTAAATGGGTGATGAATTGAGTCAACTTTCCCTTGAGCTTTTGATATATAAAAGGTCATGGTAATATAAGAATATCCTGTAAGTTTTAGAGCTGAAAACTTTTTTGTTTACGAGCCCTGTGATCGAGAGAATCATTCCGGTTGCCGCTTCCCCCTCAATCTCTCCTCTCCTCGTGAACTGACAGTGGAGCTTAAGCTCATTAAATATGCAAATCTTATCCAATCCTGACCGTGGGCGTTTACTTCAAAGTCTCCATTGCGTCACGCCCATCAAAACCCAGCATTTTGGAGAGAGCCTCAAGCCAGTGTAGAAAATAGCCTATTAGTTATGATGTTTTTGAATGTAAAAACCACACGAACATCATTAGTTGACCTCAGACAACAGTATAAAAAAATAAAAAAGCCAGTTCATGACACCTTTAAGTGTTGTTTTTTGGTCTGAACCAAGTGAACCGAACAAGTATGATTTCTGAAGGATTATGTGACACTGAAGACTGGAGTAATGAGGCTGAAAAATCAGCTTTGCCGTCACAAGAATAAATTACATTTTAAAATATATTCAAATAGAAAAGTTTTAAAATTACAATTTCACATTATAACTTTTTTTATTTTGTTACAGTATTTTAATTCAAATAAATGCAGCCTTGTTGAGCATTAGACATTTTTTCTAAGTACGAACCCCAAACATTTGAACAGTTGTGTAAATTTAAAAATCTCTTCACTTTTCTCAAATTTGCTCAAAACCCCCAAACTTTTGAATGGTAATGTATATGATGTGGTAGTGTACATAAACCCTTGAGTTACCTTATAGATCAACTCCACCATATGAAGCTTGCTGTGCAAAACTTAAATCTGAGTTTGTATAGCAGTCATCATATCTTGCTCCTTTGTATGAACTAACCCGACTGTTTTTTGAAACCTAAACTTGGTTTTGTTGAGATAAACGGCTGTGGTTACCTCAATATTAAATTTGCTTTATTTTCACTCTGAATCAGATTGTGGATGGAGTCGTGCAGAGTATTAAACTGATCACAGAGGATGCCAGCAGACGCATTGCTGAGTATGCATTTGAGTACGCCAGAAATAACCAAAGAACCAGTGTCACGGCTGTTCACAAAGCCAACATCATGTGAGTTTCTCCTTGACAAGAAAACTGTCACAAATCACATGGTAACTTTGTAGCCATGAAGAATTATTTCTATATAAGAGGAGTTTTTACTGGTAGAAAATGTCTTGTTGGATCTAAAATTGTAAATGATAAAGATGCTGTTCAGTGAAGAATTCAGTGATGTCTTTTAGGCGAATGTCTGACGGTCTGTTTCTGCGGAAGTGCCGAGAGGTTGCTGAGAATTTCAAGGATGTGAAATTCACAGAGATGTATCTGGATACAGTCTGTCTGAATGTATGTATACAAGACAACTTCATTCATTCGGCTTTTTCTGCTCCGCCTGCATCTGTGATTTTTTTTACATTTATTTTAAATTTATTTTTTAATATAAGTTTTGACTTATATTCTACTTTAGAATATTTACACTTTAGATTAGGGTCCAATTCTCACTATTAACTATGATTTTTTTTGCCTCAAATAACTCCTTATTACTGCTTATAAATAGTTAGTAAAGTTGTTGTTAAGTTTAGGTATTGGACATGTAAGGCCGCCCAAATCGTCCCAATGGAGGCCAACGATCGGCGGGTGAAGGTCGCTGCGCGTTCGTCTTTTCAGCGGGGAAAAGGGGATTTTATTCCAATCCCTCGTTATCTGACTCCATTTAATCATAATTTAGAATTTAGGTTAGAATGCCATTTGGTTATTTGGTCATTCATTTTTAATAGTTTAAGTACACATTTAATTATTCCGTTTAGCCTTTGTTGAAATTATACCCAACCTGAATAATTCCAGAGCAAGTCAGAATCAATCAAAGTGTAACAATTTATTTACAGTCAGGTAAATGTAGAAAGCCAATTACATAGTCAATTCAAAGGTAATCCATATATAACATCAAATAGTCTGAAGTAAAGAATGAAATGTATACCTGACTTCTGAAAACTACATAATGCTGGCTATCTTGAGACATCCAACATTACGGGCTGACCGGTTTAAAGTGTCAAGCCCTGAGCTCTTTGCAACATTTCCTTAAATACCCAGAACCATTTGAAACTCTTTCAAATGGAAACACGAGTTCACAATAGGAATTTGCATTGATCAGGTCCTATAGACCTGATTAGAAGAGAGGCCAAATGGCTGAAAGCCACACCCACCATACACCAAGGAAAGATATCTTTAAACCCTTAAAACATTTATGATGTTCTAGTTTACTTCTGTGGAGTAGAGATATTTGTACCAGTCGCACTGAGACATTTCAAATGATATCAAACACATATAATACTGTATCGTGAGGATTGACATTGTAACAAAGAGATTTCTGGTGCATTTCAGGTGATCTCAATATGAGGGGCAGCAGGAGTTTGGGGGAAGTTTCATGTGAAAGGAAAGGCATGTAAATTAGAGTCATTCATAGATGGTTCACTCAGTGTGATGTCGTCTCGGACAGAGACTCTAACTGTATGAATAAGTTCAGATGCTAATTTTTCCTTTTTTTTTTTCCTAAATTCCTCCGTTTTCTCAGAGCGATTAGACATTTCGGCATCTACTAGCTTTTTCCAGCCTTACAGACAGGAGGATTAAGAGATGCTGAATATGGTCATGCAGAATAAGACATTAATATGTGCTTTATATGTACTAATAAACAGCCAATAGCTTAGTAATATGCATAAGCAACTAGTTAATATTGAGAATTAAACCCTAGACTAAAGTGTTACCACATATTTCTTTAATTTCAGTTTAAGCACTTTTAACTTAAACATATTTTGCATTTAACGTATACCGTCGTTAGTTGCTAAAGAAACATTTCTAATTTCATTGTTTAATTTCTTCAAATTTAAGTTTTTCATCTAAAATTTATATTAGAACACTTTTCAAATTTAAGCTCTTACATTTTTCAAGTTTAAGTGTAGTGACCCAGAAGTAGTGTTGGGTCAGTTACTCTAAAACTTACTAAAACTCTAAAATTACTAGGAACTAATTACATCTACAACAGTTTAATTGGATTACTGTACTAATTACTCTCTCTAAAAAGTTTTGCATTACTTATTACTTTCTAAATCCCATATCAACTTTCAACCAGTTGAGTAATACAAGGATTGACAGGAATTTGCTCTTATAATTCTTTAAAATAAATATTAAATTATTGACTTGACCAAAATATTTAAAGGGAGAATTTTACATTTTAACATTAGATGTTAAATGGTTTTATATAGTTATTCTATAGTTTATAAAGTATTTGACCTTTTCCCCACCAGTGATGGAAAGTTCTGGCTTTCCATGTTTTCACTGTTATACACTAGGGGTCGCTATGACAGATCTTCTGAAAGAGTACTGAATCTCCTGATCAAAACACATAAAGAAGATGCAGAAATCATATGTAAAAAGCAATATCATATGTAATCATATTCATATGTAAAATGACACGATCAACAACATTAAACTGCATATAAATCAACTTTTTTAATGAAACTTTAAAGGGTTAAGAATGCATGAAGCTAGAATAGTTTTTTTTTTTTTTTTTAAGCAGGTCCATTCTTTCTTTTGATATATTGCATGTTCAGGTATTCATACAACAAAATATTCTGGGGGCCCTGACATTTTTGTGAAAATGATCAAAAATGCAGGTGGGAAAAAAAGAGTTGATGCAATTTACATAAGTAACTAAATCAATTAGAAAAAAAATAAGAGTAATCCCTCACTTAATTACAGTACTTACTTGGTAATGCACTTCAGCCAATTCAAGACTGTCCAGAAGTCACTGTATTTTCATAAAAATCATAATGGTCTTTGTATTGTGATTATTCACTAGATGGTGCAAGATCCCTCTCAGTTTGATGTGCTGGTAATGCCTAATCTATATGGCGACATTTTGAGGTGAGTCTGTATAAAGCATCATATAATAATATTATATATATGATATGATTATTTTTTTAGTGCAACTCTCACCAGCCTTTGATTTGTCTTTCAGTGATCTGTGTGCTGGATTGATTGGAGGCCTTGGAGTCACTCCCAGCGGGAACATCGGAGCCAATGGTGTTGCCATATTTGAATCAGTATGTGTTGGATGCTGCAATAGCTTTATCATCATCTATTAGTATCATTTTATTTATCATAATTCTTGTTTTTTTGTGTGTGTTAGGTACACGGAACTGCCCCTGATATCGCAGGCAAAGATCTGGCAAACCCTACGGCCCTTCTGCTGAGTGCCGTCATGATGCTGCGTCACATGGGACTGCACGATCACGCTAAAAAGATTCAGGCCGCCTGCTATGACACCATACGGGACAAAAAGGTAGGATCAATTATTAGTGATCTTGAGGCTTGATTATGAATTTGGCATCCACCATCAAGACAGATCTTGATAAATCTGTTATGTTTTTATATATTCCAGGTTCTGACCAAAGACCTTGGTGGAAACTCTAAGTGCTCCGAGTTCACCGATGACATCTGCCGAAGAGTGCGGGACATGGAATGAGGATTTTCTAAATGTCTATGTTTGGATCACATGCCTAGAGAACGGACAGTCAAAAAACATGAAATTAATCTTCGTATCATTCTGATATCTACGCACAATTCTACTAAGTGTCTGCATTTTTGTTTCTCCTGATCCGCAAAGCACTGTCTTAAATTCTGTTTCAACGGTGACTGTATTTGTGAGCTGTTTTTAATCTGTCAAAAAGAAACTACAAAATCTAAGATAAACTGTATTTATTGACTGGACATTTTCTCTGATTTAACATTGACAATTTGCCTTTGTCACATGTCAGGAATAATCTTCTCTGAGTATTAGGGGCTGAAATATATATATTTTCCTTTAAAGTGTGTTAAGTCCATTAAAAATGTGAATAGATGTTTCACATTTTTATGCTTGAACTTTACATCAGCTATGAACTTTGCGTTATGGTTAAAAATTAATATAGTTCAAACAGCTGTTGACCTTTGCTGTGTGAATTGTGAAATGACTGTACCATCAAGACATGACTGGTTGGAATATATATACATGTCTTTTTAAAAAAAAAAAGGGTCTTTATTTTTACAGGGCACTTTTTATATGATCATTCTAACACTGTAAAAATGAGAACATTACCATAGTATATCCACAAACAAAACATTTTTTAATTCTTAAGATCTGATCAAAATATAACAGGAATATTAAATGTCATATAACATCCAACTAACAAGACAATTAACATTATGTATAGATATAGTAATTAAAAAATAGGATTAAAATAGGTTGTTTAATTAAAAATAACCCCTACATTTCTACCATATGTCTTGGCAAAAAGCAACAGCATCTTTAATAGAAATACAGCCAGCCTGGAGGTCTTCTAGTCTTTGTAAAAACCTTCTATTTCACTGTGATACTTCTGCAACACCACTGGGCGACGTAGTTTCATTGTAGGACCTGAAAAGAAATGCATATTCTATTATATTTTGGAATGATCAGTCGGTGCATGTTCTAAATACAGGTCTTTCTCAAAACATTAGCATATTGTGATAAAAGTTCATTATTTTCCATTATGTAATGATAAAAATTCAACTTTAATATATTTTAGATTCATTGCACACCAACTGAAATATTTCAGGTCTTTTATTGTTTTAATACTGATGAGTTTGGCTTACAGCTCATGAAAACCCAAAATTCCTATCTAAAACAATTAGCATATTTCATCCGACCAATAAAAGAAAAGTGTTTTTTATACAAAAAAAGTCAACCTTCAAAAAATGATGTACAGTTATGCACTCAATACTTGGTCGGAAATCCTTTTGCAGAAATGACTGCTTCAATGCGGCGTGGCATGGAGGCGATCAGCCTGTGGCACTGCTGAGGTGTTATGGAGGCCCAGGATGCTTCGATAGCGGCCTTAAGCTCATCAGAGTGTTGGGTCTTGCGTCTCTTAACTTTCTCTTCACAATATCCCACAGATTCTTTATGGGGTTCAGGTCAGGAGAGTTGGCAGGCCAATTGAGCACAGTAATACCATGGTCAGTAAACCATTTACCAGTGGTTTCTGCACTGTGAACAGGTGTCAGGTCGTGCTGAAAAACAAAATCTTCATCTCCATAAAGCTTTTCAGCAGATGGAAGCATGAAGTGCTCCAAAATCTCCTGATAGCGAGCTACATTGACCCTGCCCTTGATAAAACACAGTGGACCAACACCAGCAGCTGACATGACACCCCAGACTATCACTGACTGTGGGTACTTGACACTGGACTTCAGGCATTTTGGCATTTCCTTCTCCCCAGTCTTCCTCCAGACTCTGGCACCTTGATTTCTGAATGACATGCAAAATTTGCTTTCATCTGAAAAAAGTACTTTGGACCACTGAGCAACAGTTCAGTGCTGCTTCTCTGTAGCCCAAAGTGGCTTGACTTGGGGAATGTGGCACCTGTAGCCCATTTCCTACACACGCCTGTGCACGGTGGCTCTGGATGTTTCTACTCCAGACTCAGTCCACTGCTTCCGCAGGTCCCCCAAGGTCTGGAAACGGTCCTTCTCCACAATCTTCCTCAGGGTCCGGTCACCTCTTCTCGTTCTGCAGCATTTTTTGCCACACTTTTTCCTTCCCACAGACTTCCCACTGAGGTGCCTTGATATAGCACACTGGGAACAGCCTATTCGTTCAGAAATTTATTTCTGTGTCTTACCCTCTCACTGTGTCAATGATGGCCTTCTGGACAGGGTCGGGTCGGCAGTCTTACCCATGATTGCGGTTTTGAGTAATGAACCAGGCTGGGAGTTTTTAAAAGCCTCAGGAATATTTTGCAGGTGTTTAGAGTTAATAAGTTGATTTAGATGATTAGGTTAATAGCTCGTTTAGAGAACCTTTTCATGATATGCACATTTTTTTGAGAATTTTGGGTTTTCATGAGCTGTAAGCCAAAATCATTAGTATTAAAACAATAAAAGACCGGAAATATTTCAGTTGGTGTGCAATGAATCTAAAATATATAAGTTTAATTTTTATCATTACATTATGGAAAATAATTAACTTTAATCACATATGCTAATTTTTTGAGAAGGACCTGTACACCCAGTGGACATCTATTGGAAGTATATCAGCACTCACCTAGTTCTCCTCCAACAACTGAGAAATCTTTCTCTAAAATGGTCCATTTTTGTATGCGTTGGGCGTTTGAGGTTGCTTTTGAATTGACCTGTGCAATACCCTCTTCAATGGACTGGTACACAATCTTGTCTTTTCCTCCAATTATGTCTGACACTCTCGTCGCTTGGCTACCAAGTTGCTGACAGTATTCCACAGCCTCCAAGCTAAGAATGTCTGTAGGCTCTGTGGTCTCAGGATTGATTTTGCACTATCCAAGGAAAGGAAGAACAGAGTAACCTAAATGGTTTTAGAGTTGTTGAAGCCATAACTTTTCTCAAAACATAGTTCACCTTTAGCGTTAGCAGCATGGACAGAAATTTCCTTTTGTCTCCAATTAGCATGGCGTTGCTGATGATTGGCAACTCTTGTTTCACAGCATCCTCTATGGGAAGCGGGGGAATGTTCTCTCCTCCGGCAGTGATAATGAGCTCTGAAAGGAAAGAGATTGAAAGGAAACGTCTATCAAACCTAACCTGAATCCAAACAAGCAGCTGGTGACAAAATGTGTAGGATTAAAAATAGCATCATTTACCTTTTATTCTTCCTGTAATGTAAAGAAAGCCATCTTCATCTACCTTTCCCAGGTCTCCAGAGTGGAGCCATCCATCTTCATCCAAAGCTTGCTTTGTTTTATCCTCCAGATTGAGGAAGCCCATGAAGACATTCCGGCCCCAAAAACATACTTCTCCAATTCCGTCAGCATCTATGTTTGCTAGTTTGTATCTGCAGCCTGGAACCACCTTACCACAGCTAGAAGAGTTCAAGGAATTGTTACACGGTCAACTTGATTAGTGAGCTTCAAGATGGAAGCATTCAACCTGGAAATTGAGGTAAGAGGGCTTGCCTTAACAAGCGGTACACTTTTGGTCCAGACATAAAGTGGGGTCCTGAGCTTTCACTCATCCCATAGGCTTCATACAGGTGAATGTTGAGGCTGAGGAAAAACTGAAGGGTTTCACTTCCAATAGGCGCAGCTCCCGAGAAGAACTTCACACAACTGGAGAAGCCCAGCTCGGCACGAAGCTTTTGTAAGACCAAGCTGTCCGCAAGGGTGAAGAGGAATGACTTCTCTTCATCCCTGATTTGAAGACGATGACCATTAAAACATAAGGAAATTCCAAACAAATATGAATGTAACATACAGACAGTGATATATTACTTTATAAGCCTTTGATTAGCCTCCAGACTAACAGACATGGCCCATGTCACCAGTTTCCTTTTCATGTATCCACACCGTGAAATGCCTTCTTTGATCTTTTCCATAATCTTCTCCCAAACACGAGGAACGCCCATGTGGGCTGTGGGGTTTACCTCTCGAAGGGTGTCTACCAAACTCCCCTAAAAGGGAACATAAAACTACAAGTGAGCAATGTAGAGTAGACTTGAATACTTTACAATACTTGTCAGTGTGGCAGTAGTCCAGTCTCAAGTTCAAGACCATACTTTCATGATGGACTTGTTTTTCACTTGGACTCTAGGTCTTTGCCTTGACCTGGAACCCAATCTACTCAGTTTCCTGGCCTGGACTTGAATGAGCTGGTCTCAATTACAAAACTGATATTTGATGACAACACTAGTTACAGGATCTTAAGAAAACGTTCCACTTTACAGTAGAGTGTGCAATATTATTACAATCTTTAGGGAAGGTGTGCAGGACCTAAACTCTGCAGGAAGGTGGCCCTCCAGGAGCAGGAATATACACCCCAATCTAAAGTTAAACAAGAGTCCGTGTTCTTGAGCATTTACCTTTAGAGCATCTGGCTGAGCAAAGTAAACTTGCTCCCCCCACTGGATCCCTGTCCAGAGATCGTAGATCTGGGCAGCAATGTGGCTGAGAGGAAGGTAGCTGACCAGAGACTCTTGCCTGATTTCAGCTGGCTGCATATCTCCAGCCCTGCTTGCATGGTGGGCTGTCCATGTGATCTATAAGAGTCCAGAATTTAAAATCGTCAATAATCTACAACAAAACATTCCCAGTCAGCGGATGTTGCTGTCTGGGTTGCCACTATATTGTAATTTTTTTCATAGTCACTTACATTGTCATGACTTAACATCACTCCTTTCGGTGATCCGGTAGTTCCAGAGGTGTAAATAAGTACACAGCACTGATTGGCTTTCTGGCTACTGATGACTTTGTCTAATTCTTGATCAGAGATTCCCAATCCAAGTCCCATGAACTCTTCCCACTGTGCAAAGACAAGCAACCACAGTAAGTCTTTGGGTAACTTTGGCCTAAATGGAAACTCAGACAGATCCCTCTTTATCAAACACTTACCGGATAGAGATTGGGTATCTTCTCCTTCAAAGATCCAGAATACTGTACTATGGCTTTTAAGTGTGGCAGCTTATCCCTTACCTAACAAGAAAAACAGGAGGATTAATCAGGTTGTTCACTGATTATGAGAAGGTCCTGGTTGAGAAAATAAAGTACATCAAATGTTACCTGTAAAATCTTATCAAGTTGCTTTTGATTTTCCACAACTATGACATTTGCTCTTGAGTCATTAGCAACATAGAGGCAGGCCTCCGGTGAGTTTGTGGTATAGATCCCTGCCATTATACCCCTAGCACAAACACAAATAAAGATGTGAGGGCAATTTAGTTAGCTTCAGTTTGC
Source organism: Pseudorasbora parva (assembly GCF_024679245.1). Lineage (NCBI taxonomy): Eukaryota > Metazoa > Chordata > Actinopteri > Cypriniformes > Gobionidae > Pseudorasbora > Pseudorasbora parva. Next base: position 15,977,652 of record NC_090196.1, on the reverse strand, counting down.
ATTTGATGTTTATATGCCCCTGTAAGAGCTTGAATGTCCTTTTCACACTTTATATTGTTTACCCAGGGTCTTTTTTAATAATCCTCCTGGGTTATCTTGTTCCATGTTTCACAGGAAGTACATTTACATGCACTTTTAGATTTATGTCAGACTAAGGCTGCATCTGAAAGTTTAGGCAGCTGACTTGTTGCCACGTTGCAATATCATACTTCTGAGGTAGCATAATGCTTTAATGGTCTACATCAAAATAGAAAGAGCTATGGTAAAGGCTAAGTTAATGTGAATGCTACAATACCAATTTCTCTAGAAATGACATCAAATGTGTTAAAAAACTGGTAAAAACAAAACAAAACAAACTTAGAATTGCATGCATCTAACCACCAACTGCAACTTTCAAACTCCATGTTTATTTTTTAGCCTAAAGGGATATTTTATCTTCATCTTTAGAAAACAAATGAAGATGAATGAAATCTAAAAGATTTCTCTGCCTCCATTGAGGGAAGTGATGGTGTCTCTTCAGAAAATGTTGACTAAACCACTCAATTCATATGGATTTGTTAAACGCCGCTATGGATTTTTCTGAAATGTATCCTGCGCCACGCTGCCACGCTGCCTCTGCATGCACTCTGAATGTTCTAATCTGTTAATATGGGCGGCAAATATAATTTGCACTGATTATGCTCTGCTAAAGCGTGCAGAGTGAAACCAGCCTAACGTTACACATGATTTATGGTGGATAAACATTACTAATATACGCGGTAGACCAATCACAACAGGCTGGACATTTGGCCAATCAGAGCAGAGTAGCTCACGGAGGGATTTAGAGAGACTGAATCATCTGACAAGTCTTTTGAGAATCATTAAAAAATGTGGTGATCTGCAATGTATATTATTAGAAAATTAAAGTGTTTTTGACCTTTGATGCATGTAAACCTGTTGTATGAGATTTTCATAACAAAATGAACAATCTTTAAAATAGCATTATGGTGCACATTAAGCATTGTGTCATGTATACTTGAACAGAGAAATGAACAGTGTAGTTTGACTACAGTGTTGTCATTTTTTAGCATAGGCTGGTAAGTATTTGGCAGTACAATTTGGGTTTAGCAACACCAAAACAAACAAGTATGAAATTTAAGGCATAATGTGGAAAACCTACAAGTATTTCTCACCCTGCAAAGACAGATCCAACAGCAGCGATAAACCACTCTGCAGAGTTGAATCCCAGGATGGCTACACTGTGGAACCGCTCCAGACCAAGCTAGGAGAATTGTTAAATATCCCTGTATTATATCTAATCTGTAAATTCCATGTGTATGACTTGTGAGAATGAACTGTGCAAATAAGCCTTTTAACATGAGCATGTTATGTTTAAATTAGAGTTTAAAGATCACCTTTAGAAAGCTTTTGGCGGCCATTCGACTGAGGTGATAATATTCCGAAAAGGTAACTTTTTCCCAATCATTTCCTCTTTTGGTTGCCAAAGCAGTCAGCTTCCCATACTTCTGAACTGAGTTGGTAAACATCTGATGCACAGTGATGGGCTGTTCTGGGCAAAGTTCATCCATTCTCAGCTGAACTGATCCACTGGCTTCTGTAGTCCATAGAGATTGGAATGGGGCCAGATCCGCACCTGCCAGAACCTCCTCAGCGCTCTTATTCTCTGCTGCATTGAATTGGAGATAATCACAGTTCAATGAATAAAAATCTGATGATGTGAACAACAGGATTGGATGGTCAGAACATAATCCTGATATCCAAACTCTGAATATAAACTAAAGAAGAGTTACTCTACTTACAAAATCCTTCCTCAACATCCTGCTCCAAAAGGTCTGTCATGGGCCCTAGAGGTGAAGAGTCCGAGCTGAAATACAGAGTGCTGGCTGGTTAGAAAGCAGTGGACTCTGGGTCCCCTGCGGACAGACTCGGCTCTTGCTGTCGTACCCACGAATCACATGGCACAACTGCTCGACAGTATTGGAAGCCCCCCACAATGATGGGTTTTGGTTACTAAGTAATAAAGCCCCAGTAGCTTTGTTGGCAGATGGGAGCTCACAAAATGTGTGAGAAACTCTAGTTCCCATCAGTCATAAAAACTTCTGTTTTCTTCTTCACTTTAGTTCTTGATGTAACGGCCAACAAGTCAAAGGGCACATTAGGTTGCTTTAAAACTGGCATCCCTACAAAATGACCGGCTTGATGCTCTTTGTAAACGAGTGGTAGAACTGGCAGCTGAGCTGATTTAATTTCCGCTGCTCATTTTGATTTAGAGTGGTGAACAGCACAAACACCAAAAGAGATTTTTCCAAGTAGTGTTCTGCCAAACTCTTTTCAAACGAGGCATTTCACTTCTTATTCTTACCTATGGAAAAGCTAAACATAACCATACAAATTTGTTGTTAAAGCAGCACTTGGCAACTTTTGCTCTCGGGGTCCCCCTACAGTTGGGAAAAAATAATGTCCTCAGCTCTGTCATCCTACAACGGGGGATGTCATCGCGCATGCATTTGTTGACATGACAACCCTGATAGCCCTGAACTAGTAATGCGCGGGTCGTCTCATAACCCGCGGACCCCGTATGTCTATTTAATGGTCGCGGGTGCGGGGCGGGTTGTCTTCATCCCAGTTACAGTCAGTGGCATATGTTTCAGCATGTCATATGAATATAATTTCATGGCTTTTATTTTTTTCAAACGCCAAATATGCACGACGCTCAAGTTTTCAAGCCAGCGTCATTATAGTAGTCTTTTGGTTACCGTTTTACAGAATCTATATGATAATTCAATGTTTGAGTGGTAGGTAATCACCATAACAAGCAGGACAGCATCGGTCGGGCACGCCTCCTTCAGCTCACGCCGACGAGCAAACGCTGGTCCAATGTTGATCCTCGTCCTGCCTTTAATCCCATCACTTTTTCGTTTCCTCTTATTGCTTTCCTCCAACAAAACCTTTTCTTTCTTATTTGTCTGTGCTGCTTCGGACCTGACTATATTATCCGACGAACAAAGTTGGGTTCGCACGTCCGAATTTAAGGAAGTGTGGGTGTTGGTGGATGTGACGTATATGCCGTAAAGCAGTCGAATTTTGTAGTTCTTTTTGTTTTTGGGTTACTACCCGAAACCCGAAGTTTAAAAGTACGATTAAAAACGATACAGACCCCATCAAGCTTTGGCAGACGTGTCATTCAACCTATTGTTAGTCGATGTATCATCACAAGAGTCTTAAAAAATATATTATGAAGGTTGAAAAGTTACCTAGTGCTACTTTAAAGGGGGGTCTAATGCTATTTCATGCAATCTGACTTATTTACAGTACACTGTTAAAGTTGGACGTATGACAGATTATTTCTGTGTCAAATGCACTCTTTCAGGATTCGAACAAGTTCTGTAAAAAAATTTTTAGAGTATGGCTCTGTATGGCATCATAAAGAGTGAGTGGAATTAATTATACGGCCACATCTCCCAAATTAGCACATGTATACATCAACAAGAGCGATAACGAGAGCAAGAGCACGTCCATCAGCTTCAGTCGGGTTACGGAAGCCATCGGAAGTGCTGTAAATTTAGTTTTTAGACCACAAAATCAACAGAAGGGTGTTTTTGTTTGTGAGGGAAAGATAACCTAGTTCAGCTTCAGTGTTCAGTGTTAAGGAAACAGTGGATGCAGTTTGTTTTTCCAGGGCAGCAACGGAGTTCTGCAAGTGTGTTTGTTTGTTCCCGGTCATGAGTCGAAACCGCAGGTGGTGAGTGAAACTGCATCAAATGTCTGTTTTGTTGGCAATAATGTAAACAATTAATTCATACTAAATTAAAAGTTATCCAGGGATAATACCATGATGTATTGTGTGTGTGTGTCATAGGTGTGGGTATGCTCATGACGCTTTAGCCCGCCCACTGCACGCCTCCAAGACTTTGGCTGTTTTCGGAAAGAATCGGTACAGCATATCTGTCTTTTATTTTAAAAAACAACAACAACTTAAGACTCTTTGGAGATAGGAAGGGTGCAATACTACTCTATAGGTACTATATGTACTCAAGATTAACATGAGCTTGGCAGAAAACTGTGTGTGTTATGTACCCTTTAAACGAGTAAATGCATCGATATTTGACACGTAAAATTAATCAAATATCAGTCCATAAAATGGAAATTCCACATGGTGAAAATAAAGCAGTGCAAGGTAATTCAACAGATATTATTTCAAACATTCACATACCTGTTTCCAAGCTGGTTACTGGCAGGATCAGTTTGCTGGTGTGTTTGAGTGCTGTTGCTCATGCTGACTACAGGGCTGGTATGAACTACTCAAAGACGCTCCTTTCTTGGCATAAGGAGGACAGAATGAATAGCTCCATGAGGCACTGTCATGATGTTCCAAGCGAAAAACTTTGTGCTCATGCTCTGATTATGTTGAGTTTCTAGGAAATACTCATAGTGAAGTTCTTTTTTTAAGCCAATGAAAGTTGCCAAAAGTCTGTTCAGTGTGAAATGTCTTTAGGTTAAAACACATAGTGCATATTAATGAGTCTGGAGGCATTTATATTCAAATGTGTTACAGTCTATTGAATTTTAAATAAAACAGCCCACTGAACTGAATTTATATTAAGTTATTCTAAGATATCTTCAAGGAAATTAATTTACTATTACTAATGTGATGTTGAAAAAAAATGTATTTCCATTTTTATTTTAGATTTATCACCTTTGTGAAAAGAGAGGAAGATTCATATTTTCCTCTTCTGTAATTTTTTTACTAACATAATTTTTATTATTATTTTTTGGCCTTACAATATACACCTGAGGCATAGCATTATGACCACTTTAGTATTCTTAATTTTAACATTGTGGTGCTCCCCAGCAGATCCTTTAAGTCCTGTAAGTTGCGAGGTGGGGCCTCCATGGATCGGACTTTGTTCAGCACATCCCACAGATGCTTGATTGGATTCACTTGGCCATCCATGTGATGTAAAAGAAAACGTGATTCATCAGACCAGGCCACCTTTTTCCATGGTCCAGTTCTGATGCTTGAGCATGGGCACCCTAACTAGTCTTGCTATACAGCCCCATATGCAACAAACTGTGATGCACTGTGTATTCGGACACCTTTCTATCTGAACCAGCATTAACTTCTTGAGCAATTTGAGCTACAGTAGCTTGTCTGTTTGATCGGACCACACAGGCCAGCCTTTGCTCCCCACGTGCATCAATGAGCCTTGGCCACCCATGACCCTGTCACCGGTTCACCACTGTTGCTTCCTTGCACCACTTTTGATACTGACCACTGCAGCCTGGGAACACCCCACAAGAGCTGCAGTTTTGGTGATGCTCTGACTCAGTCGTCTAGCCATCACAATTTGGCCCTTTTCAAAATCATTTTTCCTGCTTCTAACACATCAACTTTGAGGACAAAATGTTCACTTGCTGCCTAATATATCCCATCTATTAACAGGTGCCGTGATGAAGAGATAATAGTGTTATTCACTTCACCTGTCATAATGTTATGCCTGATGTGTATAACATATACTGCATCTGTTTTGGAAAGTAACTTTTTGGGATTTGTTGTGCTCCAAATGTCCATCAAAAATCTAGTTTAAAATATGTCAAGAAAAACAATTATACAATTTCCATTTTCAAAAAAACATTTAATGTCTATGAAATATGATGAAGTGTTACCATCAAGATGTACCCCTTTAACACAGGTAAGTTTACATATCTCAATCATTATTTTCAAGTAATATACCATATAAGTAATTGAATTTTAAGTAAGTCACATGACATTAAACCTGATCTAATGTTGTCTTGTCATAAAAAGGTTAAAAATTAGTCATTGCTATAATATAATTTTCATTTTTTTTGTGTTTGTTTTGTGCATGTTGTATTTAAAATATATATATATATATATATTAATAAGCAGTGAAGCAGTTTTTTTAAAAATATTATTATTAAAATACATTGGCCCAATTAGTCTAAAAATTATATTATATTCCGAAGAATAATAATAAGAGTAGGCCTATGCCAAAACTACTTTTTAATCATTTTTTACTATAAAAAACTTCAGTGATATCAGGATCATTGTATAAAAATATCGGTTTATTTGCCTGTTCATATATATTCTAAGAAGTACAGTCCAGATCCCCCAAAAAATGTAATTGTGTCATTTCACCTGAAGTCCACATCAGCTCATTCAAATGACCTCATTGTATTTGTAATGTAGGCTTACAAATTCGATGTTTTTCCTAACCGTGGTGGGATACGCAAAAATGCATGCTAATATTAGTAACCATAAGCATACAAATTAAATAGTAGTCTAACATTGTTTTCTCTCTTGGAAAGAAAGAGTATTTAGCCTACCTGTAATATTTGGTTCACAAGAGCTGCACTTATTTGCAGGTGTTTTACTCCTCTTCACCCCTGGAAACCGACAGGACGCTTTTTGGAGATTTTAACAGATTATCCACCACTTCTCGTTATGGGGTATCCTTTAGTAGTGAGAAACCGCTACAAATGGTTCAGACTCAGAGGGTGAGAGTGAACTATCCAGTGATTCATACTGAATCACGAACCCATTGACCTATTCATGTAAAAGAACCGACTCAAAAGAGTGATTAATTCGCGAACCGGGGTCACTCAGATTCATTCATTCATACATCGACTACTGATTATTTATCTATTTATTCATTTATTTCATCTATTTCATATCATGATTTAATTGAACATTTTTAGGCTCAAAATAATTGGGCCATTTTGTTGCTGAGAAAATACCTCCTTTCAAACATTAATAGGCCTAGCTATGTCTAAAGGTAGCCTACTTATCTTGTGAAGCACCGAGGCTTTCCTCTCGCTTGTGGCCTCATACATCGAAGCATTTCAAGACGGTTTATTGTGGCCATCTGGTGGTCAAAACGACGAAGAGTTGTTGGTTTCAAATTTGAAAACAAAACAAATGAAAACAATTCAAAGCTAAATAGAATCTATGAACGTTCTGTGTTTTAACCATGCCCCTGTTATTTCACAAGCATATAGGATTTATGAAACAGGTAACACTTTAGAATAATGGTCCGTTATTAATAGATAACTATGCAGGAAGTAGGCCTAATGAGTAGCACTACATGAACACTTCAGCTATTAAGCATGAACTGGCTTTTTTATTTTTTTATACTGTTGTCTGAGGTCAACTAATGATGTTTGTGTGGTTTTTACATTCCAAAACATCACAACTAATAAGAATAGGCTATTTTCTACACTGGTTTTGAGGCTCTCTCCAAAACGCTGGGTTTTGATGGACGTCACTGGAGACTTGGAAGTAAACGCCCACGGCTAGGATAATATTTGCATATTTAATGAACTTAAGCTCCCCTGTCAGTTCACATGACGGAGATGAGAGATTGACCACAGGGCTCGTAAACTTCTTTATCAAACAAACACAATGTTTTATTTCTCATCGACCCGCGATTGATTGGACTATTACTTTTATATTACAGCCTGCAAGATGTCAACTTGAGAGAGAGAATAGCAGAACAAGAACGGAATATAATGAGATTCATTGGCCTGCCGGGCCCTGGCCTATATGTCTGAGTCCAGCGTGCTAAAGATATACTCAGTTAGACACGTACACATAGGCAAATCGATCTATAGCCTAACAATGCAGTACTATTACATATAAAAACACGTTTTACTCACATAAGTGTGTTGCACCATTCCTGTCGGATCCAAATCCAGCATCAACTGGAGATTTGTTTAGAAACGATTCCGCAGTTAACTGAAGTGAACATGTCTCCACCACGTAAGCTGGAACTTCATTAAAAATTAAGTTCAACCACACTTTCCTAATATTAGGATCAGAAGGAAGCTTATGCAGCGACTGTGTTATTCCACAACCAGGAATAGCACAATATCTTAATCTTCCTCTGCATGTTTATTGTTGTTGACCAGCTAGCAAGAGCCCTCCATGAGTCGGTGGGCGAGGGTCCTGGATTAAACTCACTGTAGATTCTGTATAGGCGGTGTTTCGTCGCGCACCGACGTCAGTAGAAGCACAGGACCGTTTGCTGAGCCTGGTGTCTATAAAAGCTTTTCTTTGACTAACAAAGAAGTTTTCAGCTCTGAAAATTAGAGGTTATTCTTATATTACCATGACCTTTTATATATCAAAAGCTCAAGGGAAAGTTGACTCAATTCATCAGCCCTTTTACTAATATAGAAACAAGCTGAACTAATAAGTAAGTAACTAAATAAGTAAATAAGGTGTAGCATGTGCTACTACCGACCAGTACTTGATCAGCGACTGATGACGATTCACAATTGAGATTGATGACGATTCCTCCCATCGTCTGGAGTTCATTCTCCCGAGTTGAACTTGTCAATTCTGATCAGTCACAAGTCGGCCAAAGGTCTCTGATAATTAACCTTGTATGGGAACAGGCTTATTTTTTCTAAATAAAAAAATAAATAAATTAAATTATTCACTCAATTCGTGTCAATTCCATCAGACACACTAAAAGGCATGCTAATTTAATTGAATAAGTTTAAATTAAATAAAATAAATAAATTGAATAAATTCCTACATTTCCTTTAATTTTAAACATATATCACAAATATTCTTAGTCAAGACATTATATCACGTTCCATTGATCTTTTAACATTTTTACACAATAAATTGAAAAAAGAATAAGACATTTCTTTATAAATTAACAAAAACCTTCACCTGATGGACACTGACATGTTTGACAAAGGTTGAGCTGAGGCCAAATATGTAAATAGAGTCATGAAACAGCATTAGAAGATTTCCTTTATATGCAAAAAAATAAAACAAATTTTTTTATATATATATATATATAAAATCACACTACAATTATTTATCCCCCCCCCCCTTAATCCCAGCTAACAGGGAACGTTCTCTGAAAGGTTTTTCAAAGTTATCAAAAAACGTTCTTGCATTAACTTTATTAGAACTTTGTGCCAACGTTATTTGCTATTGAGTAAAGTTCTAAAAACGTTAGCTATAAAACGTTATTCTTACATTGTTCGTGGAACGTTTTAAAAACCTTACTACATTAAAAAAGTATAAGTCATTATAAATTAGTCATACAGCTTTTTTCTCAAACTTCAAATACATAATTTTATCCAGAGACAACTTAATGACACTTAAATGCTATTTTCGTTAATATATATATTTTTTACAATCCGAAGAAAAATCTAGTAAACTAATTAGGTATTAAATATAAATGTAATATAAATATAAAAGTCAATTATAAAAGTGGTTTTACCTTTTTTTAAGAAAGAATAAAATGTCAATAAACAAAAGCAAGTACTTTAAGGAGAAAACAGGAATATTTTATTTGATCATACTCCACACCCCTGCACACCCTTATGAGAAAGTTATTTAACGTTCTTATAACCTAATGAGAACATTAATACAACGTTCCACAAACTGGACATTTCAACGTTCCTAGAACATTCAGAAAACATTTTTATAACTTAATGACGTTAGGGAAACGTTTTTATAACCTAAAATTGTTAGCTGGGATGTTGTAAAGTGGAGCAATTTCATATTTTTCCTCAGTAGTAGCTGCCTTAATAGACATATCAAAATGGCAAGATTTATCCCACAACTATTTAGCCTACTGAAACCATTACACCAGAATGATGGAGCTGACATGTTAAAGCTGTGACTGCAGAGACTTCAATATTGTTTGTTGATTAAAATATAAAAAAATCTATAACTTCCAAGACTATGTGTCCTACTGTAAGATCCACAATGAGGAGGAAATATGTGCTCCTCAAAGTTAAAGCTGCCCATGACACTGCCTGATTTATTCAGAATTATAAAACATCCTTAAGGACACAACTTTTATAGCCATTTTTAATGGAAATTATGATTCAAGATTTACTTTTTGTATTGTTTAATATCTTAAAGATCTCCGCCTTCAGAATCTCTGATCAACTGTGTATTTGTTTTTGTTTTTCAGTTTTACATTTTAACCTCATGCTGAGTGCAGGTTACATGTGTTTCCAAGTATAGAGCGTTCTTTTTAAAATAATACAATATATATATATATATATATATATATATATATATATATATATATATATATATATATATATATATATATATATATATATATATATATATATATATATATATATATATATATATATCCTTTATATGAAACTTTTAATGTATTTGTATTGTGTTTATATCCTTACTTTTTAACATAAATAGGGTTTTTGGGTCATGTTTTTTCCCTTGTCTCAAGAATCATTAATATGCAATAGCCTACGAGATCAAATCAGTTTAATTCTACCTCGCTAGTGTGTTTAATATCTACAACGGTGTTTGAAATTAAACACAGGCTACATGAACACAAAGCAACACACTGTGGTCATGTATCAAGTGAGTTTGCTAAAACTTGTAGGGCATTAGGAACATCTGTAGGAACATTTTAGCTTGTTAAAGAGTGTCCTCTGCTGGGCATTTGCCAGAACAGACCTCATTTCCCCACCGTGCAGAATCATAGTGCAGAATGTGTAAATGGATCGTTAAATACCTCTCACCCCTATAACGATTTGCTTTGCCCCACTCAGTATTCTAATATCTGTTTTTATAGGGCTAACTTACCAGCAGACAGAGCTGCTTCAGTGACAATATTTCCACATGTAGACTGGGTTGCCTATCACATATTCCTCACATATTCCTATGTTACTCTACAACATATATTCAAATACAATTAATATAGCAATCATGACGTTTGGTAGATTTAATAACTAATAGTCTCATCTCATGCCCTGCTTTCATCCCATCCCATCCCATCCCATCCCATCCCATCCCATCAATTCTTCGCATCGAAAGTTCCGGCGCTCGAGCTCGAGAAGGTTCTGGAGCGCCACCGTTTATATAAGAGCGACAGCGCGCGCGGCGTTCAGCCAGCAGAACAACAGTCACTAACGGAGAGAGAGGAACCCGTCGACACCGCGAACCGGCTTTTCCTCTTCTTTTATTTATGTGAGTATAATAAAACGTACAACATTCACAACTACACACGCGAAGCTTCAGTTAAAGTGTTCTCTGGGCTTATTCACGAAATGAATCGACAGTTTTGAGGAATGCTGTGACACGTTAGCTTTCTCTCAAGAAGTAACAGTAGTAGTCTTACTCTATAAACATGCTCCATTGTTAACGTTATTGTTTTTTATTTATTTACTTAAACATGTCTCGTGACATGATTAAACATAATTTAAAGCTAATATCTTATGTATACTTTTGAAGTGAGCAGGACTGTTGTTATTTCCCAGTATTCTGTAGTTGATTCCTGTCAAAGATGGTTCGAGAAACCGGTTACTACGACCTGCTCGGCGTGACTCCCAAAGCCTCGCTGGACGAGATCAAAAAGGCATATCGCAAACTGGCGTTGAAATATCACCCGGATAAGAACCCGAATGAAGGCGAGAAAGTAAGTGGAGGTGCCGAGCCACATGCAGAGACAGTATAGTGTTTCAGGTTGCCTTGTAAATGACAGCGACAGAAACGAGAAGAACTTTCTGGAAGTGTCCCGAACACTCATGAGAGCCGGCGAAGTATCGATTGCATTATTTCTAAGCATTGCTTTAATCTGTCCACATATGTGGATGCAAAGAGTTATGCATTTAATGCTTTGTATTTTGTTTTTGGTGCAGAAGCCTTTGAGCAGTAAGGTGGAAAAAACATTCTCGTTTTTTTTTTTTTTCATTTTATTTTATGTTATTGTTTTATTTTATTTATATATTTATGTTGTGGTATTTTCAAGGGAAACGACCAACTGCAAAAAAAAAAAAGAAGAAGGTATTTTTATAAATATAAATACATTCATATTTAAATGTATTTATATAAATTTATATGGGGGTAAAGAAAAAAGTTATAAAAACAAATTTATTTTAATACAGAAAGTAAAAAAAAAAAAAAAAGACTAGAAGGCACTAAGGCGTTTAGGGTTTCCGCAACTCATTTGATCTGTTATTTGCAGCATGGAAACGGATCCAGGATGGTGTTTTTCCTGGGACGTGTTTGTGTATGCACTATTAAAATTAGTAATATTAGGATCATTTCTATTTTCCAGTTTAAGCTGATCTCACAAGCCTATGAGGTTCTGTCAGATCCCAAAAAGCGGGATTTGTATGACCAAGGTGGTGAACAAGCCATCAAGGAGGGAGGCATGGCAGGAGGAGATTCTCCCATGGACATTTTCAACATGTTCTTTGGTGGTGGAGGCAGAATGCAGAGAGAAAGGAGAGGTGAGACATATTTACACCCCCCCCCCTCCCCCGTGCAAATTTATACTATTGGAGTCTTAAATAGATTGTATCCACTTACTTTTAGTTTACGTTTAGTACATCATATCCATTCATAAATAAAATGCTATTATTTTTCCTTATTCAGGTAAGAATGTGGTTCACCAACTTGGGGTCACACTGGAAGAATTGTACAATGGCTCAACAAGGAAACTTGGTCTTCAGAAGAATGTGATCTGTGAGAAATGTGAAGGTAAGAATTATTACTAGTTCCTTTTGTCCATCTTTATTAGGAACCTCAAAAATGAAAATTAGCCCATGATTTACTCACCCGCAAGCCATCCTAGATGTATGTGAGATTCTTCTTTCAGACGAATACAGAGTAATATAAAAAATGTCCTGTGTCTTCCAAGAGTTATGGGAGTGAATGGCTGTCCTGATTTTGAAGTCCAAAAAAATGTAATCCATCCATCATAAAAGTAATCCATATGGCTTCAGAGGGTTAATAAAGGCTTTCTGAAGCAAAGCGTTGGGTTTGTGTAAAAAAAGATCCACATTTAAAACTTCATAAACAAAAATAACTAGCTTAAGACAGATGGCCTTACGAACGAAAGAGTAACCTCTGACCTGACAAATGGCATATTGATGAACACTGAAGCGCAGAGGATAAAGCAAAACAAAATGCCGGTCATGAATTTGAAGTCTAAAATGAGAACATTTTAAAAAGCTTTACATTTTTAAAGAGAAATAGTAGAGGATTTAGATATAAGAAAAGAGGAGACTGAGTTTGTTGCCCAGCCCTATTTGTTTGAACCATGAGAAGCGTCAAAGCTTACACTACTCCTACATCCGACACTTTACATTACGTCAAGAGATACTCTTTTGGAGAAAGTTAACTTACATAGACAGTCTGCCGGAAGCTGAATATATAAGTATTAGGGATGTCAATTTTCACAAATTCCCATGATCGATCATCGTTTAAATTAACGATCAATTAATCGATTAATCGATAACCATAATACTGAAATATGCGGCAGTGGCTTATAGCCGACAGCATGACAGTAGGCCTATGTGCAATGCTGCTCAAAACACCATGTTCTTCACCAAATGAATGAGAAGGATTTTTTTTATCTAAACAAAGGGCTATGGGACTGTAAAATGAGTCGATGTTATTTATAATTTAATTAAATGACTTATTTAATAACCAAATATAACATGTAATACAACACAAAAGCCGCCTCAGATCTGTTATTCAGAATTTCTGGACGCACTTGCAAGAACAACGTGCTGAAACGTCACCTAAACCCAATTAATTCAAAACGATTTGTTAAAATATTGTTTTCATTAATGTTATGTAATGTGACAGTCCCAATCATAGTTATTATTAGTCGCGCGTTGCTGTTTGAACTGCGCGAGCTGAAGCGGATGCGCTGAATCAACACTGGTAAGTTACACTGCTCTTTGCTAGCACGTTATTTAACTCAACAAAAAGCTTCCTATATGAGATTAATCAGATTTATATAAAGTTAACAAAATATTACAAATTATATATCTTCACAAAATGATGCGAATGCACAAGTGACCTTGAATTGAGTTGCTGATATTCATATTCAGAATGGGAGACGCGCTCTCCTGGAACAACGGTCTGAACACGGCACCTAAAACCAATGAGTTTACAACCATTTATTAAAATAGTGTTCTCATTTCTGTTATATAATATGACCGTCCCAATCATCGTTAATATGCATTGCTCTGTATGCGCTAAAGCCGAAGCACTAAATGAAAACCGGTAGCCATCACTGACTGAAGCCATTTGTTAGTGCGTTTTATTTCGCTAAAAGAAACGCATCCTATATGATTGATCACATATATAACGTTACAAAATAAATGTAATATTAAAAATTACTTCAGCACAATCTGATGCGAATGCACAAGTGAACTTGAACTAAGTTACATGCGCGAGTCAGAATGCATGACTCATGTTGTGCACGCGCTCTTCCTGGATCAACGCAATGAAACACACGGCAAATAAACCCAAATAATTAACAATCACAATGTTTTATTACAATAGTGTTCTCATTAATGTTGTGTAATATGACAGTCCCAATCATAGTCATTATTAGTGCTGTTGGAGCTGCACGCTGAAGCTGATCGACGCCACACTTTTACTACCTCTCACCTCTAACGTTAATTATTAACCAAATGCATCCTTATGAGATAAATCAGCTATAGATAGGCCTGCACAAAATAAACACAATATTACAACTTACATTTGCACAAAACAAAAGGCTGCGAATGCACATGCAAGCTTGCAGTCATGATGAAGGTGTGACTCCTGTAAAATGGTCCCAAATAGAACTCGGGCATGCTCGCATCATTTTTCCTCCCATTTCGCGGTTGAGCCGCACTCACGCGCATGACCCTGCTTAATCGATGATTGATAAGTCTTATCGATCAAATGTCTTATCGACAATTAATCGATCATCGATTAATCGTTGACATCCCTAATAAGTATAAAGTTTTAAATATGGGGATTTTTCTTACAAAAACCCATCGCTTTATTGGTCCCCCAGGAGTCGGGTGGACCTTTGTAATGGATGGACCTTCACTCCCATTATAAAGCTTGTAAGAGCGATAATGATTGTATTCATCTGAAAGAAGAATGTCATATATACCTAGGATGGCTTGGGGGTGAGTAAATCATGGGGTCATTTTCATTTTTGGGGGAACTAAACCTTTTAAGACCCATTGTTGATTTTTAAAAAAAAAATTATTTATGATGTGAATGGTTGCAGGTTATGGAGGCAAAAAAGGCACAATTGAAAAATGCTCAACTTGCAAAGGAAGGGGGGTTCAGGTCCAGGTACAACAGATTGGACCCGGAATGATCCAGCAGATTCAGAGCATGTGCTCAGATTGCCAAGGACAAGGAGAGAAGTTTAACTCCAAGGACTGCTGCAAAAACTGCAATGGACACAAAGTAGAGCGCAAGAAGAAGATTCTTGAAGTCCACATTGACAAAGGTAGAAGAACAAACTTTTTTTTGAAACTCCAGACCCTTCCTTCTGTTTCAATTATTTGGAGCAAGCATCCCAGAAGTATACAAATAATGGTCTTGTCACAGGTATGAAGGATGGCCAGAAAATCACATTCCATGGAGAAGGAGATCAAGAGCCTGGACTGGAGCCTGGAGATGTTATAATCGTACTGGATTTGAAAGAACACCCTGTCTTCCAAAGGCAAGATGACAACCTCATCATGAAGATGAAGATCAAGCTGGTGGAGGCACTCTGTGGGTTTAAAAAAACAATCCATACATTAGATAACAGATCGCTGCTCATCAGTTCATCTCCAGGTATTTACTATATACCATTTATTTATTTTAATACTAGATTTTTCTAATAATATTTGGTGAATAAAACATTTTAATTAAAATTAAATATATTTCCCCACATACCATACATTTGTGTGACTATATTTCAATTAACATTTAGTACATACAGTTTTTAATAAAAAACCTTAAGTATTAAGGTATTTGATTAAAGTTTGAATTTTATTCAGTTTGAATTGTTTTCTTTTTTGTTTTAGGTCAAGTAATAAAACCTAATGATCTAAAATGTATTTATAATGAGGGCATGCCTCTGTACAGAGAACCTTTTGAGAAAGGTATTCTCATCATAAAGTTTGAGGTAAGTCAGTATCCTGTGTTATAAGTTTTTACTGAGAGAAAAGTGTTTTTTGGGGGGTCAAAATGGTCAAACAAGAAAAAAAGTGTGTAAAAGTACTGAGCCCTATACATGACATGTGGACAAAAATATACATAACATGGCCACAATTTAAGAATTAGTTCCCACTAATTTATTTCTCTCATTTTATTAAATCGCAATTACAATTTGAAGGGTTAGTTCACTGAATTTGTTTAAATTTTATTATTATTAACTACTCTACCTCGTGTTGTTCCAAACATGCAAGACTTGCTTTCATCTTTGAAACACAAATGAAGATTTAAACAAAATAAATTCTCTCTCCATTGACAGCTATGCATTTACCATTGTTGCTTCAAAAAATCCATAAAAAGATTGTAAAACTAATCCATATTAATAAAGTGGTTTAGTCCAAAACTTGATCGCTTTATATGATGAACAGATTGAATTTAGGCTTTTATTGACCTATATACACATTGATCAACAAACAAACTCAACTGTACTTGCTTGACATACAAAAACAAACCTCACTGGTTCTTGTGGAAGCTCAAACGTGCTGCGTAACACACAAGAATGAACCTCATTATTTCTTGCGGAAGCCCAAACGTGCTGCGTAACATGAGAATGAACCTCATTGGTTCTTGTACATCAAGCAAACATGCTTGAGCTTCTGTTTACCACAAGTGATGTTTGAGCTGATAAATGTTTATGTGAATTAAAGCCTAAATTCAATGTGTTCATCATATAAAGCGATCGAGTCTCTTCAGAAAATGTGGACTAACCCGCTCAATTCATATGGATTTGTTTTACAATCTCTTTATGATTGTAAAAAATCATAAAGAGTAAAACTCAGATTTCATGAACAAGACCTTCAATTGTGTTCCGAAGCAGAACGAAAGTCTTACAGGTTTGGAACCACTTCATTTTTAATAATTAATTCCAACTAGCCTAGAAATCTAGACGCACCATAGCGTAGATTTAATTACCTCAGTAAATTGAATTTACCTCAAGTGTAGTCTAGCAACTCTCGTTAGACCTACAAGCTGGAAAAACCAAACTCTGGTCAGGCCAATCACATCGTGTATAGAGTCGGTGGACGGGGCTTAACATAATGACGGCAGAGTTGTGATGGTTCCATGTGCTACTTGTAAACAAAGAAGCTGGTGAACGGCAGTCTTTTGAATCGGCTTTGGCCGCAACTCTGGAAGACTTGGAGTTAAGCTTTTCTTACGTTCATTAATCATTCTTAAAGGGTTAGTTGTAAAGGCAAGTGAATGCATCGAAAATACATTTTGGTCCAAAAATAACAAAAACGACGTCTTTATTCAACATTGTCTTCTCTTCTGGATTGTATTCAAACCTCAAATAAAGATTCAAATGGTCATGAATCAGCGGATTGATTCATGATTCGGATCGTGTGCCAAACTGCTGAAATCACATGACACAATTCACTGATTCATAACCGTTTGAATCTTTATTTGAGGTTTGAAAACAAACGAGGAAGAGTTATTTATTTGTTATTTTTGGACCAAAATGCATTTTCGATGCTTCAAGAGATTCTAATTAACTAACTGATGTCACATATGGACCCACTTTGATGATGTTTTTATTCCCTTTCTGGACATGGACAGTAAAGTGTGCATACACTTGCATATGCTCTCTTGCATATGCTATTTTATACGAAATATAAAATATCTTCAATTGTGTTCCGAAGATGAACGGAGGTCTTAAGGGTGTGGAACGGCATTAGGTTGAGTCATTAATGACATAAATGTCATTTCTGGGTGAACTAACCCTTTAAGAAGGGAAGATGTGTTCTGAGTTTTGCCAACCGGATAAATTTAAAGTTTAATATGTGAATTAGCTCTGCTTCACCTTCGTTGCTCTGGTTGGTCGTAGTGCTATCCTATTGCGTGCAGAGGGAATTGAAAGACAACCATTTATCCCGCCCCTCGGATTGAGCCCTGTCAATGGTGACTTCCCAGACCAAACATCTTGATGTGATTCTGGCTTGTTAGGTTAAATTTTGAACACTTGAAGTTTCATAGTTTTAGTAAACTGTGGCCATGTTGTACTAATTTGTTCCCTAGTCTGGAATTTATTGAGGGTACATTTACATGACAACTATGTACTAAAAACTAAAGTTTTTACATTTGTGAAAAGATTGCGTACAGACAACATTGTCAAAGCGCTTCTCCTTTACGTGGATCTAAGAAAAATTACAAAAACACTATGTATGAGTACAGAGAGATGTCAAAAGAATTGAGCAAGCAATATGTGTGTGCATGATGTCACCTTTTTTGTAGTTTTTCGCAGAGCTAATAATGCTATTAAATATAAAGCAAACAGTGGTAACCTTATCTTGTGCAGCAACTGTCACATCTCACAGAAACATTTATGTTCTCTCAGATTGAGTTCCCAGACAAGCACTGGCTACCTGAGCACATGCTGCTGGACCTGGAGAGGTTGCTTCCGGACAGAGATCACATCATGGTGTCAGATGATATGGAAGAGGTTGACCTCTGTGAAGTAGATTATGAAAGACAAAACAGAAACTACAGCAGTGAAGCCTACAATGAAGATGAAGGCCCCAGGCAGGGTAACGTCCAATGCCAGACTCAATAAATGTCATAGATCAGGAACGTGAATATAAACTGAATATAAATATAACTGAATATCAGAGCTGTTAAATTAAGCAAGGATTTCACCCTACCAAAGCCTTACAAAATGGACCATTTTTTGTTGGAATTCTTCATTCTTAAGCATCTGAAACCAGGAACGTTTGCAACATCTACGGCAAATGAGTATTAACAGACATTTAAAGGAATTATTTTGGATAAAAATGTCATCCATGTAGGATTTAATAGTAACCCAACTTTTGCATGTAAATTATTCATCCTGTGTGAGTATGTTCACTTTTATATGTTTATCTGCTAGATGTGCTTTGGTCAAGTAGGTGCTGCGCTTTTTTCCTAGTTAAAAATTGGCATTTGTACATTTTCTAAGAATGTGACTGTATATTTGACTTGTCGATTTTCTTTTCATTTGAATGTTCTGTTTTTCACAAATAAAACATTTCCTCCTGTTTACTTGAGTATGAATGGACGCGATTCCGAAATGTTTTGTTTACATTCATTTACATGGGTGGTTGATTGCACCTCTTTACAAGATATAAAATAGGTCTCTGGTGTCCCTAGAGTGAGAATGTGAAGTTTTAGCTCAAAATAGCCCACAGATTTTATTTTTTTTAACAGCGTGTTAAAATTGTCACTTTTGAAGGGATCAAAAATACAGTTTTCATGTTCCTATAAATGCAAATGAGATGCTGTTCATGGAGCAAATAATGATGTAAACTTCAGAAGTGACGTGTAGAATGCAACAAGATGTTCCTGAATGGCATAAACTATCTTCAAGTCCTTGATTAACATGTTGTTTGTTTCCGGGGGTGGGGTTTAGGTTATTTTCAGGGTGATGTCACTAACCCAGGAGGAAGCTTGTATTGTCCCTACCAGCTGTTTGTTATAGTCCTTAAAAAGTGATTTCTTTAAAAGAAAACATCTCTCTTTGCTTCGAACGTCGTAACTTTGCAGATGTTTTAACGCTCAAACAGCAACATTACACACTAATGTTAAAATAGTAAAATCATAATCAACAATCACTTTAAGCAAAAAGTTATATATGAAGATAAATACCATCAAATCTAAGGTGAAACATTTGGTTAATGGTGTTTTATTTACAAATGTACAAATCAAAAGTTTTCAATCTTGAATGCTTTGGTGAAAATTACATGTCAATATAATGATTATTGCATGAGATGAGAAATTAACACACATTAAAATTGCAGGATGCAGTTGTATCATGCAGAAGAATCTTTATTCAGAACCACTGAACCGATAACATGGTAGAAAGAACCTGCCATGCACCATTCATAATCACATTTAAAGTTCATTCATTGTAATCAATGAAAAAGTAAGGCATTAAGAAGTTGCACAATTTCTTTGTATTCAAAGCAACAATCCCTTTTCATTATTCTCAGTGCTGCTTTCTTCTGAAAGAGCAACCTATTTGGAAAAAGAAAATATGTAGCTTTAATTAGCGCAATATTAGACACTGTATCAGATAACATTATCTATGACGCAAAAGTACAACTTAAGTAAACATGGATGTATTCCAATCATACAGTAAATACACACCCTCAGTCAGCCTTGCTTTTCCTCCTGTTGGCTGGCAAAGCACTGTCGAACACCCAACACACAACACAACCGTCTGCGCATGGCTAAACACAGTTGTGATCTTATAACAACCTACATGGAAATAAGCAGAAAAGATTACAGTTTCTTCAAATGAAATATTACACATAAGGCAAACAAAGTTTCTTCAAAAGATTTCAAACCTGGACATTTTACATCCATGAAGTATGAGTTGGGACTCTGCACAAGCCTTTTCTTCTTATGCTGCCTTCTTTCAAAATCGAAGGACGGGTTGAGTAGATCTTTAGCCAGCTGTTACAATAAGAATATACCAATAAATATACTGATAAAATGGCCTTTATATGTGTATATATAAGCCTAGACACACCCACACACAAACACACAGTAGAGGCTAAAAGTGCTGTCTAGGTAAATTGACACCTTCATTCTTTAATTAAACATTATTAAAAATGTGTTAAAGGTTATGTTTGCATAATTGTTTTGTGTGATAATGCTAAGAAACATGCCAAATTATGCTAACATAATTTTTGGCCAGGCTGTCATACAATTAAATTATGAACATGTGCAAAAAAAATAAAAAGGAAAAAAAAAAATTTAAGAACCACCTAACAAACAAAAACAAATTATATATATATATATACAAAAAATGGTCAGATAAATACCATGTTTAAGTTTATTTTGTTCTTTCCAAATTAAAAAAAGGATATAAAATATCTTCCTCGTATTTTGAGGGTTTACTTGAACTTGCAGGGTTATCAAAAACAAATATCCCCTCTGGACCGCTTTTGGCCACTATACTACTACTACTAATATTAATCTCTCTCTCTCTCTCTCTCTCTCTCTCTCTCTCTCTCTCTCTCTCTCTCTCTCTCTCTCTCTCTCTCTCTCTCTCTCTCTCTCTCTCTCACACACACACACACACACACACAATAGCAATTTATAAAGTATACATTTATAAATGTACTATATAGCACACGCCTCATATACATTTCCTTCAACAATAAGACAGCCATCTAACGTTACTATCTAGGCAACATTAGTAAACATGCTTCAGCTTTCATGCTTCTTCTGCACACAAAAACAACATTGTTAACCAGCCATATTGATCACTTCCCCCACTGTCAGTCTGAAAACTATAATGGCTAACTTGTAAAAACAAAAATAAAACATTAATCTGAATCAATCTCTCGTTTTGCTCGGTGCAATATAGCAGTTGAAATGTTCCTCGTGTAAAGTGAAACAGGCCTTCTGAACCGCCATGTGTAATCAAAAACTTTCACATGTTTATCGCACGGTTAAAATGATCAACATCCAGAATGATATTGAAACGACAGACGATAGAATTCATATTAACAACTGTCACATGCAAGAATCGTTGTCTAGTTAAAATCCACTTACAGGCATTGTCGGGAGCTGCTGGTTTTCGCATTCGTGTGACGGCTGCTTTGCTTTCCTCGACTCTGAATCGCTCGCTCGGGTAACTGCAGGGTTGCCACGCGCAGCTTCATAAAGCAAATCTGATCAGACATGCCCAGGCATGCTCCACAATAAAACACTCCTTTATACATTATCCCCCATAAAACCTGACAACATTACAGGGATTTCCTGAAAATTACATCAGGCTGACAACAGTAAGTGGCTGACGTGGTGACTAAATGATGATATCAGCCCCCCCCCCCCCCCCCCGTATATCAAGAACAGTTAGTAAATACTTAATCTATCTATCTATCTATCTATCTATCTATCTATCTATCTGTCTATCTGTCTGTCTGTCTGTCTGTCTGTCTGTCTGTCTGTCTGTCTGTCTGTCTGTCTGTCTGTCTGTCTATCTATCTATCTATCTATCTATCTATCTATCTATCTATCTATCTATCTATCTATCTATCTATCTATCTATCTATCTATCTATCTATCTATTAAAGGTCCGTCCGTCTATCTATCTAAAATGATAAAGCTGTATAATTACAAATTGTTAACAGATATGGTGTAAAATTTCCCATACTGGCAACCCTGACATTTCTCAGCGCTCCTCGAGAGAGCTTTCCTACCAGTGTCCACAGCACCTTCTCCACAACGAAACGCATTTCATTGTTTGATTTCGCCTACTTTAAGTTCTTTTTTTTATTTATTTTATTGAAACGTTTACGGACTCTGAGTAGACGTGCATCTACTATATATCGGTGTTCTACATAACGTTATCTGTGATCTACTATTTCATCTGGTCGTGTGACATCCCAAATGCCCCTAGCGAGCACAAAGATAGATGTGAATTCTTTTAAAACTGTTCTTGTGGAAAAAAACTGATATCATCTTTTTCTTTTTTTCTTTTTTCTTTTTTTTTTTAATTGAGCAAAATTGCAAATTTACAAAATAATAACTTTTACAAGGTAGGGGATCAATGATATACATACACTTACAGAAGAGGAGAAAGAGAGAGAAGAAAAAAAATAAATAAAAAAAATATCATCCTTAGGTCTATTGAATCCCAAATGACAGATGTTAAATCCGAAATTAATTTTATTCTTTCTTTCTTTCTTTCTTTCTTTCTTTCTTTCTTTCTTTCTTTCTTTCTTTCTTTCTTTCTTTCTTTCTTTCTTTCTTTCTTTCTTCTCTTTCTTTCTTCTTTCTTTTTTTCGTTTCCCAAAGACAAAAAAAAATCCCTCTTACACTTAGTAGGTTAGGCTATCCATACCTGTATGAAATCTTTAAAAATGTTAGGCTACACTAGATTCATTATTTTTGTTGCATAATATGCATTGCTTGATAACGACCCGTAATCTGTGGGCTTCTAGACGAGCATGGTGTCCTCCTAGAAACTACATTGACCAATCGCGCAGTTGCCGTCGCGCTGACGTCACACAACGAGGCTCCGCCCTCGCTCGAGACCCTATGATTTTTGTGTCAATGCCATGAACAAGGGAAACTGTGCACTGTCATTCATAAAGGAAATACCGGCTTGGTAAATGGCGAAGACTTACGATTATCTTTTCAAACTCTTGCTAATTGGAGACAGCGGAGTGGGAAAGACATGTCTGCTGTTCAGATTCAGCGAGGACGCCTTTAACACCACCTTCATCTCCACAATCGGTCAGTTCACCGGTGATCTGGGTAGAAGGTATTGGACGGTGTCCCGTTATATGCAGGACAATAGTGTGTTCATATACAGTGACACTGTAATAATTAACTTTCTAGTTTCATTTACAATGATAAAGTAGGAAACGCTCCTGTGTTTTTTCATTTATTTTAGTTAATGGGATTATTTTGTAACCATCTGGATTTATATAAACATGCATAGGCCTTTGATTAGCTTCTTATGTAGACGAATATATATATATATATATATATATATATATATATATATATATATATATATATATATATATATATATGTTCATTATATATTTCTTTATAAAATGCTTTATCATTTTTTCTTTATATCATTTCTTTATAAAATGGTTTCAGTTTATTTGATATAATTTAAATGTATTATCTATTTTTATTTGTTTGTAAATGTTATAAATGTATATCCAAATCACTACTAATATTGAAAACTAGTATGAACTAACATATATAGATACATAAACATATAAAAAGATATAGATACTCTAGTAACAATGCTGTCGGTGAAGGTGTGAGAGTCATATTTTGCTGACCACAGCTGTATCTACTTTTAACCTGTCAACCCCGGCTCACTAATAGCCTCACAAGTTTATACAGGAGTCTACACAAGAGAAACATGAACTGTATTATTGCGTTATATAATAATCCTGATGGATTCAAGCCACTCAGTAAGTTGCTTTTAGATGTTTTGTTGAAGTGTTCAATTTTAAACCTCATGACCATATGCTGCTTTCCATATGATGACAGTCCTTATTCTTTGACAGTGAGAAATAAAGGAACCTGCTTCCTCATGATGCAGAAAACTTAAGATGCTATAACATAATTTTCATATGCATACTGGACAAATGAGTGTGAAATTTTCATGGCAAAGGCTTAAATAAACGTATCAGCTTTTCTCAAATATACTCCATAAAATAAACCTCATAAAATTGTTACTTATAATTATAACAAGAAAAAGTAATACAAAGAATGAAAGGATGTGTCAATATCTTATACTATTGAACATCTCACAAACATTTATCTTGCTTTAAGGATTTTTTCATACAAAATACTTAGTAAGGAAATAATTGTTTGGCATTGTGTGTGTGAAAGCTGCACAGTTGCCTTTCGTCTGCCTGCACAGAGAGTTTAGTCATTTCCTTTGTCAGTTTTTCCATCTGATTAAAACGTCACCGCCCCCTCTGCCTTTGTTTGCGATGCTGTCTTGCAATAGGGTCTCTGAGCCTTGACTTTCTTTCAGACTTCATTTGTATTTACATCCAATTATCTGCAAAACCAGCACATTCTCTGAGACAAAACAGCAATTTACCTGAATTTTTTTTGTTGCTTCTTTTGTGAGATTTTAGAAGTTTGAAATGATTAAGACCACTCTGTCATAAACACTATTTTGTTGACAACGTAAGGACGGAGTGCTGGGGAAAGTATGGTGCCTTTGTGTGGGGTCATAGTAGACTTGACCGTGAACAGAGGGCTGTACTGTTTGAATCTCCATCATGCTCTCGTGATATTCACTCAGCCCATCTCAGCATTCCTCCGCCAATGCAGTGGAGCATTTGACTGGCATCTGCTTTCTTGTGCCAGGACGTCCATGACCCCAGTTGTGGCCACTCTGCATACTTCCCCACACTTCTCTGAGCGCGGCCCACCTCCACTTCCTGTGACCCTGTGTGTGTGTGTGTGTGTTTCTCTGAGGGTTGTGATATTGCCTAACTAGATTGATTGATAAATAGCTTGTCATGTTCCTCATTTTAGCTGTAGCTAAGCATCTGATAAATTAGTGAATGTAAATGTAATAGGGTTGCCTCTGACTAAAGATTTTCTAGTTGACTAGTAGTCGCTCATTTAAGTAATTTAGTCGACTAATCACACGTTTATATGAATTAAAGTACTTAAATACTAGGGGGCGGATATGCTTGCCACAAAGCACTGTTAAGAATAAAATAGCATGGAGTCATTTTAATTGTTTATTAATAAACTATTCTGAGTCAGCGTCGACTGCAAAGATGAAGTTGACAATGCTGCTGACATGTTTCAAATATAAGCCATATTTGAGGTTGATGGATGTAAGGCGGACGTTTGGACTTCCTGCCAGACATACTACAAAGGCCCTGTCCCAAATGGCACCCTAAACCCTCACGGTCTGATAAAAAGTCTTAACTTTCACAACGTAATGCCGCTTTGACTGCCGGGAAGAAGACTGCCTTTGACTCCGCTGCGTAACCTGCACCAGTGCTGGCTCGGCAGAAGTCGACCTCAAAGGGGGGCGCCTGTGAGCACCCTTCAATCAATCAATCAACTTTATTTATATAGCACTTTTACAATCACGATTGTGTCAAAGCAGCTTCACAGTGTCAAACAGGATAATATTGATAATAATCCCTTCTGAGACCTAAATGACAAATGGGACACTCCGCTGTCTCACGGACTTAACGGACACGCGCACGCAGCGGCCATTGTAAGTCCACAAGACCGAAAGTGTTCATGAAGTGTGCCATTTGGGACAGGGCCAAATCCACGGACATGACTTCACCACTTCCTGTGGAGATTTTTTTTTTCTGCGACTAACTGACTAATAAAATCTTGGTCAACTAAGCCTCTTGTTGTTGACTAATGTTTAGTCGACTCTTATGGGGCAGCCCTAAAATGTAATAAACATGTTTCATTGATTGAAATGCCAATGAAGTGCAACATGTTTGAGTGGTGTATGGGTGTTCTGGGTGTGAGGCCATTTTCTAGTTGCTCAAGTCAACCAAATATGACATTCTTGTCACTACTCTGCAAAAAATTGTTAAGGACCATTCACACCCAGGATGATAACAGTGATAATTGATAATGATAGCAATACAGATAGAGTTTTTCATATCGTTGTAAACTTAACACAACATAACTAAAACAATAAAGTCACTGAGGAACAATATCGTTGGAATCACTTTCACAATCATTTTCCCAGCTGATGAACGATAAAACACATTGACAGCCAATCAGAATCCATCTTGCTTTAAAGAGCTTGAGCATTTAAAGCGACAGGTGACAACTGCAGCGTGTGCTTATAATAAACAGAACATTATTTTGAGTTGACGTGGACTTTTTGTTATAATTAACTTTGTAGTGAAGGTTTTTAAGGTGAATGAGACTTAAGTCCGTATTATTGTCTTGTTTTACAGTATACACATCTAAAATTCATCAAAACAAGATAAATATATTTGTATACCAAAATGACATAAGCAAAAGGTCTTATTTTCAGAGAATTAAAAAAAAATTGTAATGAGGTTTATGCGTAATACAAGAACCGTTTTTAGTATAAACCTCTTAGTTACAAGTTCAGATCTTGAACTACTATAATGTTGTAGCATTAGACAGTTTGTCCACAGGAAAACCACACCACAAAACCACTTGTTTGACTTGTTATATTGAGTGTTAGACATTCTGATGAATTTCTACTGAATTTGTGTCATAATTGAGCTTAGAAATCCTCCATCTTGATTTATTTCTTGAATGGAAACCATCGCGTTACAATATCAATAGGTTTAATATGTCAGATATACAGAGATTCAGAGAACAACCTTGTTACGTGGTACATTTATGTGAGCAAGGCAGTCTGATACAAGCAACAAGTAATTTTCCACTAACCAGCAGGGGGAAAAAAGGCAAGAGGAGCATTTTATCCCCAGGAACTGGAAATAGCTCATTATATCTTCATTGCAGTGCAACATTGATTGTACCTTTGAGTCCATGTGGTGCCAGTCACTGTAGATCTGACCATGTTTCTCTTTTTCTCTGTTGCCAGGAATTGATTTCAAAATCAGAACCATCGAGCTGAACGGCAAGAAAATCAAGCTGCAGATATGGTGAGCCGTTTGTTTGCCATTAATATGCAGTGCTAAGTTGTGTTTTATATATCCTGTTATGTCTGTCACAAACTGCTCTGACACGGCTGAGGATCCGAATGCTGCTTTTTTTGGGTAATCCAGAATCATAATCCATAAAACAGGCAATAAGAGGGAGAGTGCTCAGAAAGGCAGTGTGACTCTTGCAAGATTTCGCAATGTGTGTGTGAAAACAAATGCTGCGTTCCAATTTGCCTACTTATACGAAATTTGTCAATAATTTTTTTTAGCAGAATAGGCAAGCTTTAGGACATACTACTTCATCATCTTTAAAGGACAGCTCTGACGCTTTGTTACGTGCATCCTGTGACCGTTTAAACGGCCCTGTCAATCGCCTTGTCACAGTTAAAATCCTCCACATTCATTTTAATTTAATTTCCTGCCATATCAGCGAGAACTGTAGTAGCACGTTGATCTGCCAGTCGTGGGTCTTTCATCTGGTGACTCCCCTCATGTGTTTGCAATTTGAATATGGTACTATGTTCAAATGTTAATGGCCAAACGTGCTTACAAAAGTTCTCAATCCTGTGGAAGATGAAATAGAATAGATGAAATAGATAAAATATAATTTTGTCAGTTTAGAGACTAATAATTATTCACTCAAACCCCTTTATCTAAACCTCTCGGTTTAACTGTCAGACTCGCACATTTGCCATGTTTGTAGTTCTAATCGAATCCTCTCGTCCAACTCAAAAGTTGTGGGGAATATCTGTCAGAATGCATGGATCTGCACCGGAATCTTCAAATTCTAACCGTAAATAGTAGACCATCCGGTTATCTTTGGAATACTCTTTTCAACATTCAACACAGATAGTAAGCGAATTAGGTTAATCACACACAGGTGGAATTAATCAGACCATAATGAGTCCAAGCAATGGGTTATGGGAAATGTAGTTAAGTTTCTGTTGTCTGGCTATCACCAGACCAAGCTCAATTTAAGATTAAACATTGGTCTGGGGAGTCTCCTGCACAAGAGAAGTGATCAACGAACATTATTCAAATGACTAATTGGATAGTTCTTCTTCAACCAATCAGACCACAAGAGGCGTAATCAATGGCATCGATCCATTGCTTCTCTATCCGTTAAACCCGCCAATAGCGCGCCAGGTGGATAAGCCTTTCTGTGATTGGTTCCCACAAAAGTGTAACAGAAGCAGTAGAAATGAATGTACAGGTTTCCAGACTGAGCTGCAGGGTGAAATCAAATCACTGGCAGATCAGGCTGGGTTTACCCAGTCTAAAGTTTCTGCACTTAATTAGATTCCTCTTTCTGCTCTAATAGATAAGTCTTTCAAAATATTTTTTTTCTAACTGGAAATATGTCAAAACAGAATAAAAAACTGGTTAAATAAACCAGTTCACAAGCTAGTAAAATGCTAGTTAATATTTGGGCACTATAAGAAGGTTTTTGGGATCCTTAAGTGCTAATATTTATAATGGTCATTGAGTATTCTTGATAAGTAAGAAGGAAATGGCATCACACTGTGGCTATTCTTCCTGTTATAATTTTCACACACTCTGACCAGCAGATTAATGAAGGATGAGACGTGCAGACAATAGTGTCACGAACATCCGTGCCTCTCCCTCTATCTGCACATTCTACAGGATGTTTCTATTAACATTTGGGATAGAACAGGATGGGATTCACTGCAAACCAATGTAAAGTGTTGAGGTTGAGCGAGGTGACAAAAGATGGAAAGAATGAAGTAAGGATGCGTATTTGCGTGTGACTGTCTGGTTGTTTTACAGGGACACGGCAGGCCAGGAAAGATTTAGGACGATCACCACGGCTTATTACAGAGGCGCTATGGTAAGACTGGTTACTACACTGCAAAAAAATGTCCTATTTAGTGTCTTTGTCTTGTTCCCATTACAAACATCTAAGAATTTTAAATCAAGATACATTTACTTGAAAAGTCTTGTTTTCTTAAAGCTACACTTTTAACTTTTTAATTTAGTCTTAGCTAAAAGTTCTTTCAAAAATATATGTGCTCATTAATGTATATTTACTTCTTTCAAGTAATAAAGTATTCTCGTAAGTTTATAATATGCCATTGAAAATACATACGGGTGAGGGGTTCGAATGACGGTTGCCATGTTGCCCCTCCATCTTGAAAGTACATTAGCCAAAGAGGGACATACCCATAAAATCAACGCCTTTTGCGTTTTAAAGGGTCATGAAACCCCCTGTTTCAGCAGCAGTCAGTTCTCACCACAGTTTTAAAAAATGCTATCAAAGTGGGCGTGGTTTAGCGACGGGGGGAGGGGGGGGAGGGGGGGGGAGACTGACAGGTGACGGCACAGCAACGGCTTTTTCTGATTCAGACCATTTTATTTTGCTCTCATTAAAAGCCGCAAAGCTTCCCACAAATGCACCCTGCAAATGACCATTACGTTACATGCAACACAATATACACATGGATTTGTAAGCTCACCACACAAATACATATATCCTGTGACAACAGTAATTCAATGCACAATTTAATGCACAGCCATTCGCAATTTGTTCTCTGCTTCGAAAATATATGTGAACACGCTGTTGTATAACTTTGATAACTTTTGAGGCTTATTTTGTGGAGTTTTATAAGCCGTTTGGTCGGTTAAATAGTCGTGAAGAGCAATTACACTCACAGTGCGGATGAATCGCGTTTGCGTGAAGACTCAGGATCTATTGAAGAGAAGGTAGGCAACGCAGACACTCATACAAAGTGGAAAAAACCACTCGTTTTTTATCCATTAATGCATCTCACTTACTGTATGCAATCTCACAGCGCCGCTGCGTCTGTCAGAGGAAAATTCCTGTCAAAAGCGTGCTGTCATGAATAATTAAGCACGTGCTGTCATGAATTAAGCAACACATCTTCTTATAGGATAAAGACACAGTCTTGTGAATAATTATAAGACAGTGATGAGTCATCGCCGTCCCATTGTACAAGAAACCGTCACAACCTATGACATTGACATTAAGATAAATTTAAACCAGGAAGTTGAAAATAGAGCAAAAAGGCTTCAAATTAACTAGTTGCCTCCCACATTC
Source organism: Pseudorasbora parva (assembly GCF_024679245.1). Lineage (NCBI taxonomy): Eukaryota > Metazoa > Chordata > Actinopteri > Cypriniformes > Gobionidae > Pseudorasbora > Pseudorasbora parva. The sequence continues at coordinate 15,947,435 of NC_090196.1, read as the reverse complement.
AAAACTAACAGATGGTAACATTGTCTTCCATGATGTTCAACACACATACTTCCGTTAAAATCGCAGTAAATTTGGTTTAGGGTTTTATGACCATTTAACACTCGATGGCACCGTGTCGAATGAGAAGAGGGGGATTGCCATGTTAATCTTGCGCTAAATCGGCCACCGTAGGAGTTAAAACGAAATTGGAATTGAGAGGAACAGAAACTAATATTCACTGGATGGTCAAATACCTTTTTACCGCTAAATGGGGGAAAATATCACACAATGTAGCTTTAAGATAAAAAAGTGAGTTAATGTTTAACACAAGAATGTTGTCAGACAAATAAACACTTAATTTTGATCTAGTTTTCATTATACAAGACAAAAGTATGTTCACACCTGTAGTTCTCTTGGACCTTTTGGTCCGGACTCCGGACTAAAGCCTTGTTCAGACTGTCAGTACAAATCCCAGTAAGAATTTTTGTGCATATCCGTTTGAAATCCGATCACATTTAGCAAGTGTGGACGGCAAAAAAATTCACATGGAATTTTAAAAAATTCATATATGGTTTGAAAATTCTATTCAAATCGCATTTCTGCAAATCCATTTCAGTTTGGCAGTTTGATCTGATATTGCATGGTTTAAGTGACTTCCTCACAACATATAAAATGTAAACATGTCAGATGTTGTTATAGGAAACGTGCTGAAAGTCATACAGAAATTGTAAAGGACTAATATATTCTGTAGTTAGGTGGAGTGCTAGTCCACTACGGAACTCCGGCAAGAAGTGTGACAGGAGACAGAAGATCGTTTGACTGGTTTATATCTCGTCAGTATGACCATTCACATGTTGAACATACAGCCATTAGAAAACAGAAGTGATAAAGTGTGGTTTAGTCTGCAATAAACAAATAGAATATATATCAAATTCGGTCTGCATACATTAACATAAACATTTACCTCAGTAAACATAATCTATATACGTTAGTATTGTCTACAGCACGTTAAATGGCGCTAAACATACACACATGCATTACACTGTGCATCACTCGCCTCAGACACATCAAATCACGATATGATCAAAGTCATAATGATCAGATATACTATCACGACATGAAAGGGTTAATATATCGCGACATAACAGATAAATACAAAGATGGATGAACTTACATTCATGCACGCACATTTATCACTCATCGAAGATGACGGCAGAAAACGAAACTGAAAGTAAACAAAGACGCGATGACAGAACTGCCGTCAACGCGCAGTACGTGCACAACTACGTAATACACATAGAAAAGCTACCCATATAAGGAATTTAGTACAGCCGCCCCCAGATTAGCATAGCTAATATGCAAAACATATAAATTTCTCAGTTCTTAACGTTTGTATCATCATCGTCCGGGAGTGCTGGGAGTGGAACTAGCTTAGCCACAGGTCGAAGATACAGGCGATCCTTTATTCTGACCTTTGCTGACCTAATATGGCCATCCTCGCTGGGCACCAGACTCTCAATCCTACCAATGGGCCAGTGAGCACGAGGCAGTTGTGAGTCCACCACCATCACCGCAGTACCTTCTGTCAGATCCTGGGTCTCACGCTGCCATTTAAGACGTTGTTGAAGGTCAGGGAGGTAATGTTTGGTATAGTACACCCAGAAGTGATCAGCTATAGTCTGAGCATGACGCCATCGACGCTTGGACAAGGGCTCTGGCGTGTAGACCACTTGGGGTAACGCAGCATCCCGCCGCCCCATAAGGAGAAAGTTGGGTGTGACTGGGTCTACATCGGCTACATCAGACGAAACGTAGCCCAGTGGCTTGCTATTCAGGATACCCTCTATCTCCACTAACACAGTTTGCAAGACGTCTTCAGACAGGGTTTGACTTCCTACAACAACCTGTAGGGCTGACTTCACAGATTTGATCTCACGCTCCCAGGCGCCGCCAAAATGCGGTGCCGCAGGAGGATTCATCTTGAATGCAATCTGATGGTCAGCCAGCCGTTCCTGCAGTTGAGGCTCCATCCGTCTGAAGGCCTCTCTCAGCTCTGTTTCGGCACCTCTGAAATTGGTCCCTTGATCAGAGAGAATTTCCGAAGGAGTACCCCGCCGGGCTATGAAACGTCTCAGGGCAAGTAAGAAAGCATCGGTATCCAGACTGTTGAGGAGATCGAGATGTATGCAACGAGTAGTCAGGCATTTAAAGATCACACCCCATCGTTTTTCTGAACGACGGCCTATTTTGACAGTGAAGGGCCCGAAACAGTCAACACCTGTCGAAAAGAATGCAGGTTGCTGAAGCCGTAGGCGAGCCAAGGGTAAGTCAGCCATAATGGGTACTGTTGGTTTAGCCCTCCACCTCTGGCATTGCATGCACCCCCTTTGGTGTTGCTTAACCGCTTGCCTACCTCTCAGGACCCAGTAGTAACGACGGAGCTCAGCAAAAACTCTGTCTGGCCCAGGATGAAGCAAGCGTTCATCAAAGTCCTGAATGAGGAGCTTAGTGATGGCGTGATGAGGGTCTAGGACTACCGGGTGAGTCTCAGAAAAACTCAGGCCTTCCAACCTTCGGAGTCGTCCCCCAACTCGAATTAGACGTAATGCCTGATCAAACTCCGGGGCTAGGGTGTTCAGACGACTAGAAAGGGGAACTGGTTTCCCTGCCTCCAAAGCTTTGAACTCCAGAGGGAAGGACTCAGCCTGAGACTGACTCAGGATAGCTGCTTCAGTTCTTCGAAAATCAGGGCTTGGTGTTCCTGCATCAAGGGTAGCCGCCCCATGAAGGGACTGGTAAGTTGCTTTAACCAGGGCTTTCCAGGAGGTGAATTGAGCTGCGTCAAGCCCATGTGGATTCTGACTATCAACAGTTAAACCGCAGAATACAGTCTTCCTGGTTTCTGAGGAATCATCTCGATTCTCCCTCGGAGGTATAGCTGGCCACTGATCTGGTGGTCCACGGAGGAAACGAGGTCCCTGATTCCACCGACTGGGACTTGCCAACTCTATAAGTGTCTTCCCCCGGGTGATGTCATCTGCCGGGTTATTTGCTGAATCCACATATCGCCATGAATGCCGGTCAGTCAACTCCTGGATCTCAGCCACTCTGGTGCCGACGAAGACTTTATACCTGCAGGACTCCGACTGTATCCAGGTCAAGACAGTAGTAGAGTCGGTCCAGAGTGTCGTCATCTCAATCTGTACGGTCAGCTCTTGCAGTAGAAGCTTAGCGAGCTGTGCACCCGCTAGTGCTGCACAAAGTTCCAACCGTGGCATCGTCAATTGCCGCTTGGGAGCTACTCTCGACCTGGCCATCATGAAGGAGGTGTGGATTTCACCCTGTTGCTCAATAAGCAGGTACGCTACAGCTCCATACGCCACCTCAGCCGCATCACTGAAAATGTGCAAGCTGAATCGTGATGTCTCCTCCTTGAAATGTAAAGGGATGTAACAACGAGGGAACACTACCTTAGTGAGGTTAGGTAACTCATGTTCCCAAGACCCCCATCTCTCAAGAAGATCCGTGGGAAGGTTGGGATCGTCCCAGCTTCTTGGTTTAGCCCAGAGCTTCTGGACTAGAACTTTAGCCCTGGTGGTGAAGGGGCTGACGAACCCCAAAGGGTCATATTGGGATGCCAGGACTTTGTAAATATGCCTCATTGTAGGGAGACACTCTGACGTTGGGCGGTGCCTATAACCCAGGCTATCATCTAGGCAGTGCCACATCAGACCCAAAGCTGGCTCCTGAGGGTCGGAATGATTCTTCTGCAGCCATAGTTCTATACTCTCTGATTTAGCATTTGCAGGTAAGTGCTCAACAACTGAGGGGGCATTGCTGGCCCACTGCCGTATTTCAAACCCCCCAGAGGCAAGAAAGGATCTCATCTTGTTGACTAACTGCTTGGCTTTTTCCACAGTGGGGAGGCTCTGTAGGCAGTTGTCCACGTAGAAACTCTTTCCTATGGACTACCTCACTCCTTCGTCACCGGCCTGCTGGTCTCTGACGTGCTTCTGCAGTGCAAAGGTCGCACAGCATGGGCTGCAGGTTGTCCCAAAAGGCAAGACTTCCCACTGATAGACATCAGGCTGATCTTCCTTTCGCATATTTCGCCAAATGAACCTCAGAAGAGGTTTGTCCTCTGGCAGGAGTCTCACTTGATGAAACATTGCACGTATGTCGCCGCTGATAGCGACTGGATACTGTCGGAATCGAATCAGGACTCCTAGTAATGAAGCACCAAGGCAAGGGCCAGGAAGGAGCTGCTGGTTGAGAGAGAGACCTTGATGCACAAAGGAACAGTTGAAAACTAATCTGTCTTTACCGTTGTGGTGGACAAGATGGTGTGGAATGAACCACTTTTCCTTATCAGCATGTAGAACATCGGGCGGGACCTTGACTACATATCCGGCATCTAAGAGCTTCTGGATCTCAGCCTCATAAACCTTAGCTTTCCCTGGATCTTTGCTCAAGCGTTTCTCCGTGCTTCTGAGATTGGGTAAAACTGAATCCCTAGTACCCTTCAATGGTGGTGCATTTGGCGTACGTATGAGGGGGGTAGCATAACGCCAGATCCCATCCACCTCCACACGCTGAGTTCTGCTCTCCAGTAGCTCCATGGCCATTTGGTCCTGTCGTGAACGCACTACCAGCTTCTCATTGCGGTAAGGAAGGACGTCCAACTGCCACAGCTGTTCAACCTGTTGGAAGATAGGATCTCGCACTGATGAAAGGGAAGTAAGCAAACATTGTTGAGGTGGTACCTGGTGCGGAAGAAGCCCGTCCGGTCCCTGCAGAACCCAACCGAGCTGCGTATGAACAGCTGCTGGTCCTCCATCTGGGCCTAATCTGATGGGCTCCTTTGCCGTAATGAGGCTTGGGTAATCGGATCCAATTAAGAGAAGGGGCTGAATCTTACTGAATGATGGAAGAGGAATGCCCTTTAGGTGACAGTAGCTCTGCTGAAGCCTCTTGGTAGGGTATGTTTGTTCAGTCAAGGTCAGAAGAGGTGCAGAAAATACCCCAGCAAGGTTGTACCTCTCTTTTGGTCTGCACTGGGGTGAGAGCTGAAAGTGGACTGAATGTCCCTCCAACTGGGTAACATCATGCCGGATTGTGCGAAGGGCCATAACCTCCCTCTTACCATGTAGACCTAGCTGCTGGACTGCTGCGGGAAGAAGAATGCTGCGCTGTGCACCATCATCAAGGATCGCATAGGTTCGTATAGACTTTCCGCCTTTCCACAGCAGCACAGGGGTAACCTTGAGGAAAACACGTCCTGTATGGCTAGTTGGTGTTATGTAAATGCGGTCACTTGGTGTTGTAACTAGCATGATGCTTGGGCCTTGTCGTGCTATGCGGTGAAGAACTCGGAGATGAATGTCCCCACATTCCCCACATGGTTTCTTCAAAGTGCACTCATTAAAGTTGTGGCTGGTGCGTCCGCATTTCCAGCATCTCTTACCTTCCTGAATCCACTTGATAAGTCGCTCAGGTGGGCATTCAGAAATCTCACTGCACTGAGAGAGGTAATGCTCTTCACTGTGACAGAATAAACACATGCGCTGGGTTCTTTTGAGCGGTTGCTGGTGTGGAGGAACCTCAGTAATGACAGGGGTTCATCTTTAACCTCCTTGGGCTGATTACTTCCATGATAAACAGAGATGGCCCGGGTGCGTGGCTTAATAATAGATGGATGCGGAGCTGGACGTGAAGCTGGAGCTGGAGCCTTCTCAGTGTGATAGCGTTGAGCCATCTTTGATGAAAGCCGTTGGGCTTCGGCCTTGACCTTCAACCACTCTGAAAGGTCATACAAATTATATGGATTAAGATTGTCTGTAGTCAGTCTTCCCCTTAACTGGAGGTGCTCTATGAAACTATCCCTGTAGTGTTTAGGGAGTTTACTAAGCAACCTGTCAACATGACCGGTACAGGTAAGCTCTCTTCCATGTGGTCCCTCCAGAGATGTAAGCATACCCACCAGAAGATCAACATTAAGAGCAAAGTTCTGGAATGCTTTCGAATCTCCAGCCTTGATATCTGGTGAGTTCAGTAGAGCTGCAATCTCACTTTGTGCTAGCTGGTGTGGTTGGCCATATTGGCGTTGCAGAGCTGCCATAGCTGCTGTGTAAGGTGCAGGGTGGTGACGACATGCTTGGGCTATCAGTCTAGCTTCATCAAGGACCAACTGCTCCATCAGCACACGGTATTTGTAGTGTTCTGTGAGCTCAGTGTGGGGGTTCAACAGATTATCGAGAGCTATCTTCAGATCAGTGAACTCTCTTTCACTGTCATTCACAAGTTTTGGCAGCGATGGGACTGGGACTGGTTGAAGCACAGGTGTTGCAGGTGCTGGCTGGCATACTGGACGTGCGTGTGATGGCGGAAACAGCCCAGTGTGTGCTGCCGGAGAAGGATACCAGTTCTGCGCTGAAGACTGACTGGGGGGGTGAGGTGTATAATATCCCGTAACCATGGGTGAAGGCTGATACAGATCTGGCACAGGTGTTGGTTGGTACTGGACCTGGCTATGTGCTGGTATTTGTAATTGGTAGACTGGTGGCACCAGAGCATTGCGTACGGTCGTGGATATAGGTATCTTCACTGACGTGATGGTTTGCGGCAAAGATGCTATGACATTAAAGGAAGCAGAAGATGACGTTGTACTACATGTCACTGGTGTCTGCCTTACGTAGGTCGCTGCTGGCAGCTGAATAAAGGGTCGAGAGGTAGGTGTGCTGTACACCATACAAGCTGTCGTTGGAGATGTCTGCCACCATTCCGACTGCTGGGAAACGTCCTTGGGTACCCGAAGGCATGAAGTGAGTGGCTGCGAATCCAGTAACTGGATGGCTTGGGCTGCAGTAACCTTTGGTCTAACAACAGGTGGTGAGTAAGCTTGAACCTGTTCCATTCGCTCACCGAAGGGAGAAACAGTCCCACTACTTAACGACTCACACCCTGTCTGGCTGTTATATCTGTGATGTGGTACTGGAGATGTGTAATGGGAAGAGGAAGGATATCTCATAACATCTAGCTGCTCCACAAGCCCACTAAGCCCAGCGTCTATACTGGTCCTACGGACTATAGCCGGATCTGGTCCATACTGCAGAGATGATAACTCATGCCTAGTCGGCTGTACCCCAGTCGAGACTGGCTCGGCCTGCCCACTGAGGGTCAGTGATGCCGCTGCATGGTCCATCTTCGGCTGCTGATATGGATCGTATGGCCCAGAAACTGGCAGAAGGGATTTGGGCAAGGCTACCTCATAAGCCTGCAAATACGAAGGGATCTGACGAGCTCTGGCTTGCAGTTGAGCAGAATGCGTGGTATCTGGTGAATAATGCGGTGTCTGGGGCTCCATGTCACCGTAGTGGCTATAGCATCCGGCTCGAAGGACCAAATGTAAAGGACTAATATATTCTGTAGTTAGGTGGAGTGCTAGTCCACTACGGAACTCCGGCAAGAAGTGTGACAGGAGACAGAAGATCGTTTGACTGGTTTATATCTCGTCAGTATGACCATTCACATGTTGAACATACAGCCATTAGAAAACAGAAGTGATAAAGTGTGGTTTAGTCTGCAATAAACAAATAGAATATATATCAAATTCGGTCTGCATACATTAACATAAACATTTACCTCAGTAAACATAATCTATATACGTTAGTATTGTCTACAGCACGTTAAATGGCGCTAAACATACACACATGCATTACACTGTGCATCACTCGCCTCAGACACATCAAATCACGATATGATCAAAGTCATAATGATCAGATATACTATCACGACATGAAAGGGTTAATATATCGCGACATAACAGATAAATACAAAGATGGATGAACTTACATTCATGCACGCACATTTATCACTCATCGAAGATGACGGCAGAAAACGAAACTGAAAGTAAACAAAGACGCGATGACAGAACTGCCGTCAACGCGCAGTACGTGCACAACTACGTAATACACATAGAAAAGCTACCCATATAAGGAATTTAGTACAGAAATAATGTTATATATCAGACACATGTTTTGAAACCAGTGGAGAGCACAGAATGAAAAAAAACCACGCAAACCAGCCTACTAACGCAACGTCATTGCTATAGAAACCATACAGATATTCTGGAAAACGGAAGAGCGCCAGTCAATCATTTTAGATCAGATTCCAACAACAAAAACAAATCAGATTTGGACTGACAGTGTGAATGTAGCCTGAGGGTGCTTTTCACACTTTTTCACAGTTTAAAACGGGGCATGGTTTGCGAACCATGTCTCGAACAGGTAGTCCAGCGTGCTAAAGGTATGTTCTCGAACCCAAGACTACCTGTAGGAGGTGGTCTGAGGTTAAGCTTGGGCCACACTAAAAGATTTTCAAAATTTTATAAGATTTTCAAAATGCAAAAGACCAGGAAAACAGACCACACACTAACAGATTCCATTCCAGTGAACACAGGAAATCTAGCAAAATCTCTCACGTCAAAATTGACTTTAAAGTAAACAAACATGGCGGACAACTGGCAAGAAGAAATGGCACTTATAGTGTATGGACTATTTTTACAGAAAATTCGTAGGGAGTAAAGACAAATGTTTAGATGAAGTCGTGGAGACTCAATTACATGTTACAGCTTCGAGCTGGGGGCGAGTCTTCCTTCGGCTCTTTTTCATGTGATAATCTCCAGAGCGTGTGCGTGTTTGTCCTCGAGGTTCCTCCCACACAACGTTGGATATTTACGATTCACGATCGGGGCGGCTCCAGATTCGGTCAGTTTTAACACACCTCAGACCACAGGAACATCTGATAAGATATAATCTGTAGGACCATCAAGATAATCAGGACTTAACTTAGGCTTGTCGGAAAGGGAGAAATCGGTCCAAAATTGCCCCGTTATCTTAAAGGATGTAACCAGAATTAGTTGCACTGGAGCTGCGACGCGATTTGCATGAATGTGAAAGCAACTTGGACTCGGGTGCACTTGTTCGGGAAGTAAAGTAACCTGCGCATGAGTTTTAGACGCTGAAAATTATACAACAAAATGCATGTAGGGCAGGGGTGGGCAATTCCAGTCCTGGAGGGCCAGTGTCCTGCAGAGTTTAGCTCCAAGCCTGATCAAACTTGAAGGAAAATGCGCCAGGGTTCGATAGAAGTTGACTGTAAAACCAGACCAATGCTGCGAGGCTAGTAATGAGACCTGCCCAGTCAGTTTAAAAGCCGCCTAAGAGAATGATACATCTAGTCCTGGTTCGCTTAACATCCACTCTGTCATTTTTAACACAAACCTAAAGATAGAAACTTGTTTGTGTGCTTGTCCTATGTGCGCACTTATGATGTTACATTTTACCAGCCGAGAACTCGTGAATGTTCTCTGAGCTTATGAAATGTGTAAATGAGTCAAAACAGCACTAGGTATTCCTCTATTGCACACAAACGAAAAAAGATTTGCAAGAAAATACGGTTCTGATGCCTGTCTCGAATTGTAATGGGCAACGTAGCTCCTAAGACAAGAAAAAACAGGTATCCTTGAGCATTCTGTCCTTTTAAGGGTCACATCTTGTGAGGTAATTTCCTGTTTCCGGTTTGTTTAGATATATCTATGGTCTGTGGTGCATTCACATTTCAGTTGAACCATAGCAGTTTGTCTGGAAGTGTGGGTGTGGGTCTTGGTCCACCTGTTTGGTGCACACCAGGGTTCGGAGAGCAGCATTCACACTTATTCAGATAAACTGTACTAACAGAGCAATCATTTTAGATTTTGTTTTAATCAAACTAAATCTACCAAGTGTGAACAAACCCTCAAAGGGTGTAAAAATTACAATTAGCCCATGATTTACTCACCCTTAAGTCATCCTAAATGTTTATGGCATTCTTCTTTCATACTAATAAAATCTGAGTTATATTAAAAATGTCCTGGCTCCTCAAAGCTTTATAATGGCAGTGAATGGTTTTTCGGAGGAAAGGTGCATCTATCCATCATATAAATGCTCCACACGGTTCAGCTCCGGTGGTCAGCGATACGCAAGTCAACTTACGCTAAAAGTGTAAACCCCGAAGCTACGTTTTGTTTTGCTCTATTCTTTGCGCTTCTGCGTTTGTCAATACCCATGCGTCAAGGGTTCAAGGGTTACTCTTTTAGCACAGGCGACTCGCGTACCGCCTACTGTCGGAAGCTGTTTTTTTTTAGTCTATAAAGTTTTAAAGGAAGTGTATGTAAGAATGTGGCCAAAACTGGTACTGCAATCACTATCCCCTCTCCCCCTCCCCCTGACTCGAGGTTGCCAGATAGGCTGTAGGATCCAGCAGGAGCGTTTGTAGCTGCAGCTGTGGTAACTAGAGCAGAGCTGGCAACCCGGATGCTGAAACACTACTGATTTCATGATTGGCTGATAGGTGGAGGGTGGAGCTTCAGGCCAAAACCATAGACTGTAAAAAAATATGGACGTAGTGTCCGTGACGTCACCCATAGGATTCCGATAAGCCGTTCTGAAGCTTAAAGTAGAGTCGAGCTGGGCGTTGCCATCTTGTGAGCGAGTCATCGCGTGTCACTCCCGGATAACAGAAAATGGGCAAAAAGGCGGGATGTGCGCGGAGCTGAGGTGAGGCGATGCAATAACTATAGACGGCGGATAAATGGCTATCCACCTGTAACCACGCCCTTAATTATGCAGAACTTTAAGGCTTTATATAACATAAACGAATGAGTTATAAAAAAATTCACCCCCCTTACAGTTGTCATGAAGATCAAAATTAGCCTTAAAAGCCAAAACCACAATTTGTACCAGGCTGTAAACATGTTTTTTTCTGCTTTAAAGTTGAGAATTTTAACATGGGGCTCAATGAGATTCTGCTCCCTACTGGAGCCTGTCCCTAGTGGCCAGTTGAGGAATTGCAGTTTCCATTACTTCCGTATTGGCTTCAAGAGAGATCGCGGGAGGTTGCCGCTTGGCCAAAACACAACATGTCAACATCATCATCAATTGAGGACTGCTTTTAACGTGATGTCTTAATGTCTAGTGACATATCAGGGTAATTTTATGATTAATTGAATTACATTTATATGGCAGTTATATGATGGATAGATGCACTTCTATGGACTTCAAAAACGACCTAACCATTCACTGCCATTATAAAGCTTTGAGGAGCCAGGACATTTTTAATATAACTTGGATATTATTCGTCTGAAAGAAGAATGTCTAGGCTGAGTAAATCATGGGCTTATTTAAATTTTTGGGTGAACTAAAGTAATTTTGCACCTTGGTTTAAGAATGTTTAGATATTTGTACTAGAAAACAAGACAAAAATACGTAGGACATTTTTATTTAATTTTTTGTAATAAGTTTCATATTTCTGCTGGCTTTTTTTCAGGGCATTATGTTGGTATATGACATCACCAGCGAAAAGTCATTTGAAAACATTAAAAACTGGATCCGCAACATTGAGGAGGTAACTGAAAATCGAGATATGTTCACATATAGATTTTGTGTGCAGTGCTCGGTCGACGGTTACATGTTAATTTAATAAAATTTTTATGATTTACATTATAAAACAGATCCAGTCCATGTTTCTGATTGGTGTCCAATTTATTGAGGGCTGTTGTATTTTAGGCTTGTATATGCCATAAATGTATATCAAATATATATTTTTATTTATTTGACACATTTTTTGACTGCAACTTTAAGAGCTAAACTTCTCAATCACTCATTGCAGCATGCATCATCTGATGTAGAGAAGATGATCCTCGGAAACAAATGTGACATGAACGACAGGAGACAAGTGTCCAAAGAGAGAGGAGAGAAAGTGAGATATATCTCATTTCTACAAGGCTTTTACAGTATTCCACACAAATAGATGTATAAAAGAAATAATTTAAGACTAAATAATTTTAATACTACCTATTTATGATAGTTGTATTATTTTGTGCGGTACTGGATATCATTTTTTATTACATTTGTTAATTGTTGTTAATAATTTTTCCAGCTGGCAATTGATTATGGGGTCAAATTTCTAGAAACAAGTGCAAAAACCAGTGTAAATGTCGAAGAGGCCTTTTTCACCCTTGGCAGAGACATTATGGCTCGACTCAACAGAAAAATGGTGAGTGTTTTTTGTAAATCTGAGACCAATCAAAATGCATTACATTGGATATCATTTATTATTAATTGTCTAACACTTACAAAGAATCACGTTTTAAAACAATCACTACTGTGGGTAAAAAAATAAACAAACAAAAAAATGGTAAGACTTTAGAATAAAGTCATTTGTTAACATTAGGTAATGCATTAGCTAACATGAACTGACAATATATTTAAAAAAGGTGTATTAATCTTTGATAATGTTAGTACTAACATGTTGTTTGTTCATGACAGTTCACAGTACATTAACAAATGTTAACATTAACAAATGTTAACAATATACCTTTTGATTTTAAATGTAGAAATTAACATGAACTAAGATTAATAAATGCTGTAGTATTTATAAATCACGTATTGCTCATTGTTAATTCATGTTAACTAATGTAGTTAAATAATGTTACAAATGAAAACTTATTGTAAAGTGTTACCTTTATAAAGTGTTGCATTTAGTTTGATATCAGTTCAGGGATTACTAGATACTGTATCATTTATCTCATTTTAAAGTTTTGTCAAAAAATCAAGTTTTGTAATGAAAGTCTGTGTTGTTTTTAACCTTGTGCAAACTCAAGAGATCTAAAGACATCAATGGTGTTTCTGACATCACAAACGACCTTGTAACCAATCACATCAACGTGTGGGCGGGCTTTAGCATATACTGGACGGAGTCTCAACCGTGAGGGGTTTCGGCGTCAGGAGCCGGGCTTTGTTAGACCATTAAAGAACCCAACACACTCGCCTCACGGACATCTTGAATAATTACACCAATCAGATGACTTTAAACATTTATAATTGTTAGAATGATCAAACTACTTTATCAAGTAAAAAACAGGCCCGTTATTTTATTGCTGCTAGTTTGACATCAATTCGGCAATTAACTACAAAAAGTTAGCCTGACAAGCCAGAACTACATCAAGATGTTTGGTCTGGAAACTCACCATTGACAGGGCTTAATCCGAGGGGCGGGATAAACGGTTGTCTTTCAAACTCCCTCTGCACGCGATAGGATAGCGCTACAACCAGAGCAACGAAGGTGAAACAAAGCTTGTTGATAGATTAAACATTCACCGTATCCGGTCGACAAATCTACGAACACATCTTCCCTTCTTAAGAATGACTTCAGTGCCATTCTGTGTTCTTTTCTCAAAGCCCGCCGTTCGCCAGTTTCTGTGTTTACTAGAAGCAAGCAAACGCAACTCGGCCGTCATCATTATGGCCCCGCCCGCCGACTCTATACACGATGTGATTGGCACGTCCAGATTGAGAGGAATGCAGCTCAGAAGGGTATTGAGAGTTCCTAGACGACACTTGCGGGCAGATTAAATTTGCTGCCGCTAGGGTGCGTCTAGATTTCTAGGCTAACAAAAAGTCACAGCTGTCTTGGTTTTAATTATATTGCAGTCTTTTTACAACCCTAACATTATTATCTTAACTTCTTTTTTATAGGTTTCACAAAGCAAAATTAATATGTTTCTGCCTTTCTATTGACTAGAATGATGGTGGTCAAGCAGATGGTGGGGGGCCGGTGAAGATATCAGAGAAGCGCTCCAAAAAGCACAGCATCTTTAAGTGTGCTCTGCTGTAAGTGATTTGCAGCGTGTGGATACGTTCACTTGCTGTGTCTCTGCGGCAGCCACAAATGCTCAGCTGGTATAACATATCACACGAGCCCCTGCAACAAGAGCTGGACCATCAGGCTCAAGAAGGTTCGTGTTTCCAAGCCCTTAATATCAAGATGGAACAGAGGAACGATGATGTTTTGAGAGATTTATTTGGTTCACTCTGTGGTAGTGTCACAATAGGAAACGTTTCCTTTGTTGTGTGGTGATAATCGTGATGAGTCAAAAGATAACGGATCAAATATGAATGGTTTGGCTTTGATATGTTTTTGTAAAATATTCTATATGGACACAGCACGGGCTGGCTTAAAACATTTGCTGCTGAAGGCTTAGATGTATTGCGTACAATATTTATGAGTTAGTCAGCGAGTCTGTTTTGTTGTAATATGTTCCTGAGTGTCTTTTATACAGCATATACACTGTGTTCTTTCACTGGTTCAAAAAAATAATAATTTAAACTATCTATAAACATACATTTTTTGAAACGCTAGTGGGTTAAAAGCACTTTACATGTGTTTTCAATGAGCTCTCCTCATAGGCACATGTCCATGTATAGCACAGACGGATATCAATCCACCTGCTGGAAGGTTGCAAAGATAGAACATGATGGCTGCAAAGCATGATGGGTGAAGGAACATCTTCAGGTCAGGTATCAAAGAGGGAACACGTCTTGGCAAAATCAGTCACCCATAGGAAGTGAGTGTCTGACATAGCCAGTCAAATCTGTGAACCAACAGTATTAAGGGAATAAGAGAAACTGTGCCTGTGTTGTAGATCCGTAGCTTTAGGGTTATAATAAATATAGGGTTTATATTCAAGTTCAATCCAGCACTAATTTGTGAAAATGTCGACTTTCTTTGTTTGTTTGTTGAAAATAATAATTAACTATTTAAATGATGTTAAACTAGCATTTAAATGATGTAATTTCATAAAGACAGGCTCCTTTGCCATGTGAATGATCCTTGTGTCAATGCTACAGTATAATGTTTTGTAACATGAATGATAAAAAAGAAAGTCACTGATGCATGTTTATGTAAATTCATTAACAGAAACGGAGCTGTTTTGTATTTCAATTTGATATTTCTCACATTTTTAGCGCTTTTTTCATTTTTTTGATTGAAAATGTCCAGTGCATAATGGTATATAGAGTATTAATATTGTAAAAGCAACTTTGATTTACTGTTTACATTTTTTCTTTCACCATAGGCTCTTAAAAAAAAAAAAAAACAGTTGCCAAAAAGTGGTATTAAGTGCTTTTCATGCTTGTACTGTCAATGTAAGTTGTTTTAGTCAAAGGATCCAGGGTGAATCCAGCTAATTTTCAGTAAATCAGCACTTTTCTTTTCAATTATGTGAGACATTTTGGTCTCCTATTGAAACTGCACTAAAGGCTGTGTCAGAAGTAGTACAGATTACAGCAATAAAATGTCCCCATTTGGGAATTATCTCTTCCGACTACTTGTGCTGATATTAGGGACCTTAATTAAAGCCTGTGGATCTGTGTCCATTAATCTGAATTGGACAGATACTGCCATAGTGTTTCGAAAGAATGTTTTGATGATCATCATTTTACTTTGACAAATGTAGCATATGTCATGACCACTGATATTCAGATGGGACCATTGTTATGCATGTATTTTCTTTGGTATTTGTGATTGTATGACTGATGTTTGTTTAAAAGAGACATGTAAAGCAACCTGTTGCCTGAAAAGTTTATGTGCTCATTTAAACATGTTAAAACCTTAACAAAGAAAATGTGAACAAGAATTTGAAGTGTGGTTTTATTAACTGTAGATTTTATACTACTTATAACCAAAGTAAATACTGTATAAACATACTTTTCAGCTTATTTTTTTGTCAGCAATTCATCATCCAGAACAGTAGGTGGTGCTATAAGACAGTCTTATCACAACGAAAAACAGAATGCACCTCTCACACAACCTGCTAACTTCAAACATTGAGGTAGACTTATTTTGTCTTTTGACTAGTTCGGTTTGCATAGCATTATACTAATTATCATTACACTGTATAATACTGTTACCAATACTGTATACTGTTTACAAATCCAATAACATCTAAACCCTAACAGATAAATGACATGATGAAAACCAGAGCAGTGAGCAACGCTACATACTGTCACATAATGTATTTTGTACCTTAAAATGTTAAATATAATGATGGAAAAAACTTTTAGTGGAAGCACACAATTAATGAACATTTGATGACCAGAGATTTGCTACTCATTTAACTTGATCATGACACCTGAGTACATACAGCTAATGTAAGTATCTAGTGTTACAGGTGCATATAAAGAATTCAAAGTATGTATTGTTCTTATCTGAGGAATGAATCTTCTTATTGCACTTCTTCTAGAGTGTCCTATTTGTCTATGTCTAGGGCTCGTTTGAAGGTACATCCTCTGTTGCCTTTTGTGCTGGTTTCTCTGGATCACCAGAAGAGTCTCCATAGGCTCCAGCAATGTCTCTTTCACTACTCGATCCATGGGCTCTTTTTAAACTGTTTTCTAAGGACTTAGGTTTTGTGGACCAGCTCTTGGATCTTCCAGGGAGGAACATTGTGTCTTCTGGCAGAAGCAGTTGGCTGCCATCAGCATGGACTTCAGATTTACAGGAACCTGCACTTGTAGTCATCTTATCTGTTTGCTCTCCATCTTGCTTCTCTGAACTTTTTTCCTTTCCCAGACTTCCTTCAGGATCCTCTAGATCCTTTTCCATCTTCTGCTGAGTATCTTCATCCACTTCGGCACTCCTTACTTCCTGGTTTACCTGCTCTACATCCAGCAATGCTCCAGTTGCCCCTGATGAGGGTATCTCTCCATCCTTTGCCATCTCATCTTCTATTATCAGGTGAACTGTTTCGTGATTCATTGGTCCATCTGAACTGTCCAGTGTCTTTTCTTCATCTTGCATTCCCATCTCCTCTTTGCTGTGTCTAGAAGAAACATGTTGCCTCTGTTGCTCAGGTTGGTCAGAATGTTGCTCTACCTTGAAACTGTTGCTAAACTTGTCAATCTGGTCTACCAAGGGTCTTACCATTGATACCTTTGGTATCTGACCAAAGTGACTAGGTTGTACCTTATACTCATAGCCGGCACTCCAACGTCTTGAAGTTGGAGACGTATCCCTTCCTTCCCTATCTTTATTTGCTTCCCTTCCACTTGCTTGATCAAATGAGGTTGTGCTCTTATACCTCCGTACAGTCGACTGGGACGTGCTTTGTGTTTCTGTGGGATAGTAGCTGAAAGATTTCACCTTTTCTAGAGGGTAGGAGGTAGTCGCCTTAAGTTTCACTCTCTCAGTCATCAAGGCTTCTTTCTGTGCGGCACTATCCAACAAAGTTTGGTTGTCAGGAACTGAAGATTTTGGTGATTCTGGCTTTGTCCCATCAACCTCAACACCCTTCTCACAAGGGAAGATTCGGATATCCACACATGAGCCAAGGCGTCTTTTTACCCCTGGAACATCTACTTCTAGATTCTGTCCATATTCCTTTGTGTTGAGGTTTGTAGTGCTTATTGTTTTACTCAGATCTACCTCTTTTTCCTCTGGTGGACGTTCATCAACACCCAGGTAATAGCGGTAGAGGCTGTACCCATCAGCACTGTTGATACTACTGTGACGTTGAAGAGAAGAGGGGTCACAAATAGAGGAGGCAGATGAGCGTGTCCGAGTCAATTCAGAGTGGTCGATTCCCACCAGTCTTTCCAAGGCATTCACCATTCGGCCATTAATGTCTTCCAGCTGGGCCAAACGAAGGTCCACTGTCTGAAGGGAGGCCTTCATTGTGTTCTCCCTCTCATTCACCTCCTCAAGGCGCATGGACATGTTCTCTACCCTGAGCAGGAACACGAAGAGTATGAGCTAATGTATTAAAGATTTATTAACATTACTGTAGTATAAAGCAGGTTGGGGCTGAGAGCCGTTGGAATGGATCGAGGCCATGGAGCGATTGCTAATGAGAGACAAGCGCGACACATGGCTCGAAAGCAGTGGAGCTTTTATTATGCCGCAAACGACCTCTTTGACTTCTTCCAGTCATGCATATGTACTGGAGCACTGTTTTATAAGATACATTTGAGTGTGTTATGCTACTCTGTGCGTTCGCTCTTCGACTACTATGAGACACTTGTTACACACTGCAGTCAGCTAGATCGATTTTAGGCATGGTAAAACATTCTACTTGCGGTAAATCAAGAAAATGAGATTTAAACAATAAGACTAACTGTGTTGAGCTATATAACTCTCATTAGTTCTATCAATGAATGTATCCAAATAGTTGCTCACCTGTCTAATAAAACACATACTATACACTCACCTAAAGGATTATTAGGAACACCTGATTCATTTCTCATTAATGCAACTATCTAATCAACCAATCACATGGCAGTTGCTTCAATGCATTTAGGGGTGTGGTCCTGGTCAAGACAATCTCCTGAACTCCAACCTGAATGTCAGAATGGGAAAGAAAGGTGATTCAAGCAATTTTGAGCGTGGCATGGTTTCTGGTGCCAGAAAGGCCTCTGTGTGTATTTCACAATCTGCTCAGTTACTGGGATTTTCACGCACAACCATTTCTAGGGTTAACAAAGAATGGTGTGAAAAGGGAAAAATATCCAGTATGTGGCAGTCCTGTGGGCAATGCCTTGTTAATGCTAGAGGTCAGAGGACAATGGGCGGACTGATTCAAGCTGATAGAAGAGCAACTTTGACTGAAATAACCACTCGTTACAACCGAGGTATGCAGCAAAGCATTTGTGAAACCACAACACACACAACAGTGAGGCAGATGGGCTACAACAGCTGAAGACCCCGCCGGGTACCACTCAATGCCAAGTAGAATTAATGCAGTTCTGAAGGCGAAAGGAGGTCAAACACAGTATTAGTATGGTGTTCCTAATAATCCTTTAGGTGAGTGTATTAAAACATCTGTCGTGAAATGATCTCGGAAATCATAGGTAATGCGGGTACGATGTCATTGATAGGCGATGTCCGTATCCTGGTTAAAATTGCTTATTTCTCTGAATTTAAATGTTCTTGGAAACATTTGGGATAATGTAAGTACAAGTCAACAAAATATATACAATTTTATTGTGGTTTTTGGATATTTTAATTTGATTGTGCCTTTAATATGATAATAACATAATTAAGAAGTTTGTAAACTGGAATTTAAGAGTTACCTTTCATTTGTAACCCTGATGCGCTCATCATTTGAAGAGAGTTGCTCGTCTTCCCTCTCCCTGAAATATTCCTCCACACATTGCTCCTCAAACTCATACAGCATCTTCAGCTCCTCCGGGGTAAGAATAAGCTCTTTATGAGGAAAATACAAACAAATATTTATCTCATATTCAGTTTGAATTGAATACTTGCTTGACTACCTGCATCTTGGTACTTCATCATTTGGTCTAATTATTTTACAAAACTCACTTAATCCTTTATCCTTCTCATCCAGTTCTCCCTCCTTTTTCTTGGTACAGCGACAGCAGAGTTTGCGGAATAGGATGTAGAGGTGGCTAAAGATAATGAGTGGTGGAGGTAGCACAGGCCTGTCATGGAAGGTCATGATGAGCTGATATCTCTGAAACTTCCACACCTGGTTGGAGATGGACTTAACCTCAAAGAACGTGTTGCTTTATTGGGAGGCAAGTGAACAGCATTTAACTGTTACTAGAGATACACAAATGGTACCAATAAGACCAATAACCACAATTTATTTTTTATGTTGCAACCAATCCTACACTGTTTGTTTTTACATGCAAATAAGTAATCGAAACATTGTAATGGTAGCATTCTTACTTGAAGACAGCAATGAGCAAGTTCACAAGCAGGATGTTGGCCACTAACAAATAACAGGCCATGATGGCTGGAGTCAGCCACGCTCCAGGGATGCAGGGTGGAAGCTTTTTCCCATCCTCATCATATAAATTGTCTCCACAGGGGGCTGTTTGGAAAAAGCTTTCTTGTTACATTATAGTACCAGCATTGAATTTGTTCTGTATTTACAACAATTCCAATGCCATTATACCATTAGTAGATATTATTTTTCATGAAAACAGTGTTCATCATTGTGTCAAATGTTCATCGTTGTGCTTACGATTTATTTCCATTGCGTAAACTTTAGCACATTCCAGAAGGGCAAAATAGAGAAGAACAAGTCAGTTAGTGCAATTGGAAACCAGAAACAACAAAGTGTGCAACAAGAATTTATCAAACCCAATATCAAGGCAGGCAGGATAATCAACTAGAAAGTGCTACAATGTGTACAGACAGTATAACGACAATTTGACAAGACTGAATACTCTAAACGGCCATAACTCAACAAAAAAGCCACTAAGCATGAAGTTATAGGGGAAACTGCGACAAATAACGGAATCACAGAGGTAATGGAGATATTGTGATAGAATGGTGGATCAGACTGTTAAAGGCCATCTATCTACCCTGGAGGCAGGAAACAAAATCTTACTATAAATTCTAGTCTTACGGTCTATCGAATCTGCAAACACCTCTCCATAAATCATCCAATAAGGCATGTAGAAGATGTTGCGGGCCAAGCGCCACGTGGGCTCCTCATCTGGGTGGAGGATGGCCTGCCTTGCCACACCAAAACTCATCAAGACCACCAACATGATCACCACAAAATACAGCATGTCAATCATCTGCAAGTCAAAAAGTACAGATAGTTTATAATCAAGTGTACAAGGTCTAAAAGTATAATAACTTTAGCGCAATGAATTGTGTTACCATTTTCCCTATCATCATGACATAGGGTCCTAGGTACTTGTTGACCCCGAATATGTCCAGCACGCGGATATACCAGAAGATAATGTCCACGCAGTAGATCACACGACCGTAGCCCATGTAGGGTTCATTTTGCAGCCTAAGTAGAACCCCGAGCAAGAAAGTGGAGATGGCCACCAGATCTGTGATGTTCCAGTACTCCTCTAACCACACGTTTATCTTTTGCTTGAGCTTGCCTGGTTCAGACATCAAGATCTGGAAGAGAGAGTACCAGAAATAGGCTACAAGCTGATTCTTTACTACTGGGTTTGATTCGATTGCATCGATTTCTAGAGCTGGATTTAAGGAGAGGTATTTACATCTTACCTGTCTGACTTTCTCTAGCCCCAAAGTGATGATGTATGAAATGACAATCCACTCTTGTAAACATGGCCAACGCTCCATCTTCACCAGTACTATGTAATTGTACAGCATGAGATAGCCAAGGTAGGAAATCTGCCCAATGCAAGCCAATTTAGCATTTCAGAAATGTATAGATATTTAATTTATTATTTCAATAATGTTATAACAACAATATACACAATTTATACTATTGTATTGCATTAAAAGGTTAGTTCACCCAAAAATGAAAATTCTGCCATTAATTACACACCCTCATATCGTTCCAAACCCGTAAGACCTTCGCATGGACAGTCCAGGGGCGTAGCACCAAATTTTGGGCCCTGGGTACAAACCATCTTGCTGGGCCCCTGTACCATGTATGTGTATGTATAGAAAACGGACTTCCCTGCCTTGGGCCCTGGTTACTCAGTACCCTTTATCCCCCCAGTCCCACGCCCCTGGGACAGTCACATGGACTATTTTAAGGATGTCTTATACCTTTCTGGGCCTTGAAAGTGGTAATTCAATTGCTGTCTATGGGTGGTCAGAAAGCTCTCAGATTTCATCAAAAATATCTTAAACTGTGTTCCGAAGATGAACGAAGGTCTTATGGTTTTGGAACGACATGAGGGTGAGTAATTAATGACAGAATTTTCATTTTTGGGTGAACTAACCCTTTAAATATAAACATTATTTAAAAAAATAATATGATACTAGAAAATATATACTACTCAATCCGCTCAGGTTGTTGCCCTGCTTACAGCCCGAGATGCTGGGATAGGCATCCTTGAAACCCTATTTAGTAGAAGTGATTTAGAAAGCAGATAAAGGAATATTCTACTCACAGTGTTGAACCAAAATTTGGTAAAAGGAGCATTGTAGAATTCAAAGATTTTTCTCCCAATTGGAATCTGCCTCATTTTCTTATTTCCTTCCTCCTCGTCTCCCTTCTTAGAGGCTGCATCTGCGTTGGGATCCTAGAGGTACACAAGGTATTTTTACAACATACAGAATTCATAGAAACAGCAGCCTCCTTAAAATAACTAATACATAACTTTCTATCGAAATCATGTGTTGATGTGTCATGCAATACCTGTGTGTTTACTGTTGGTTTAAGCTCATATTATGTCAGGTCAGGTCAGTTCTTTAAGTTATGTACAATACACTGATCTAATAGAGGAGGGAATTTGTTTGAATAGAAGGAGTGGTGCAGTTTACCCGTCCGGACTTATCATGATCCTCACTGTCTGCAGTGACTTGATGAGACACATCATCACCAAGACGGAAATCCAACAGCAGGATAAAAGGTGGGAAAACGAGGTTGAGTATCACCTGGAAAAGTTTTTAGAGACAGAAGCAAAAGGCACATTACAATCAAGGAATAATTAACATACTACCTGTTAAAAACTTATATATTATATTATATTTATTATCAAAATTAAAACTATTTGGTGCTTTGTTTATTTTACATTTAGTTTACTTTTATATTTTTATGTGAATTCTCTTTTTGTTACATTTTCTCTGTATTAGAAAAACATGAAATATGAGATATTTACATGTATTAGAAAATTATATTCTGTCATGATAACTCTTGAGTGTTTGGCTTGGTAATGGATATGACAATGTTGACATGGTTGGTCTTGGTGGTATAGATCTGCTAGGCTGCTACAGAGCAAGTACAGAGACTTGCTACTGCCAATACATACATGACACACTGCTGACATGAAGCAGCTGTACAATACAGCATGCATGAATTACCCGTAGCAGATCTATACAGGTGGAGCTTGGGAAAATAGAAGGTTTTTGAAAGAATGCTGCAACTATTACAGCTGACCAAGGTTGAACATATAAAGGTTGAGCAGTGAGTTCATTGGCTACTGGTACAGCAGGAACTAATCAGCTATGATCTGTAAAGAATCATGTGATTGTAGCAGATTGAGTTAAGGACCATTAGCTTGCACCATTTAAGTTTCATGACAGAACTTTTTATTTACAAGTAAAATAAATTATTATTAATATGGACACTATATTGCCAAAAGTTTTGGGACGTCTGCCTTTGTATGCACATGAACATTAATGATATCCCACTCTTAATCCGTAGGGTTTAATATGGAGTTGGCCCACCCTTTGCAGCTATAACAACTTCAAATCTTTTGGGAATGCTTTCCACAGATTTAGGAATTTTTGACCATTCTTCTAGAAGCGCATTTGTGAGGTCAGGCACTGATGGTGGAGGAGAAGACCCGGCTCGCAGTCTCCGCTCTAATTCATCCCAGAGGTGATCTATCAGGTTGAGGTCAGGACTCTGTGCAGGCCAGTCAAGTCCTTGACACCAAACTCACTTATCCATGTCTTTGTGGACCTTGCAGGCCATCCCCAAAACTGTTAACACAAAGTTGGGAGCATGAAATTGTCCAAAATGTATGGGTATGCTAAAGCATTAAGAGTTCCTTTCACTGGGACTAAGTGGCCGAGCCCAACTCCTTAAAAGCAACCCCACACTATAATCCCCTTTACACATTACACTTTACTTGGCACAATGCAGTCAGACAAGTACCGTTCTCCTGGCAACTGCCAAATCCAGATTTGTCCATCAGATTGCCAGACAGAGAAACGTGATTTGTCACTCCAGAGAACACGTCTCCACTGCTCTAGAGTCCAGTGCCGGTGTGCTTTACACCACTGCATCTGAAATTTTACATTGCACTTGATGATGATAGGCTTGGATGCAGCTGCTCGGCATGGAAAACCCATTCCATGAAGCTCTCTACACATTGTTGTTGAGATAATCTGAAGGGAAGGCCACATGGAGTTTGGAGGTCTGTTGCTACTGACTGCAGAAAGTTCTGCGCAGTGCGTTTTACCAGGCCTACCCCTTCCTGGTTGAGTTATTGTTGTTCCCAATTGCTTCCACTTTATTATTATACCAATTACAGTTGACCGTGCAATATGTATTAGTGAGGAAATTTCCAGAATGGACTTCACAGAAAATTATGGTACCACGCTTGAATCACAGAGCTCCTGAGAGCGACCTTTTCTTTCCCAAATGTTTGTTGAAGCAGTCTGCATAGGTGCTTGATTTTACACACCTGTAACCATGGAAGTGATTGGAAGACCAGAATTCAATGATTTGGAGGGGTGTCCCAATACTTTTTGGCAATATAGTATACATTTCCAAATTAAGAAGTCTGCACGTTATCTTTCAATGTCTCAAAATAAATGCCTCACCTTCAGTCCTGGGTTTTTACCCATCCTCAGGCTGCCCATCCACATGTCAGTGAGGAGCATCTGGCAACAGGTGTGGGCTATGAAGTCTCTGTGCTTGGCAGCCACTGCCAGCTTCAGACAGGTGGAGTTACTCCAGTTCTTTAACTCGTAAGTCAACAGTTTCATGGCTAGCTGTTCATCATGTTTGTAGGACTGATCCAGCAACTCATAGGCCAGGGTTCCAAACTCCCTAAAACCACCAGAATAGTAATTTTACAGTCTAGAAATATATTTTTGCAGTGTTTAAGTAACAAAAACAATTATTTTGATTTACTGTAACACTGTAAAACAATATAGGAAAAATGACACTTAGTATTTAACTTAGGATAGAATTTAACAGTTGTACTTGCATGCTGTCTACGTAGTAGGGACTTTGCATTAACTCACTTGGAGTTGTTATCGAGGTCTTGAGATATGTCGTCCACCATCTCACTCTGAGAAGACTCGTGAGCCATTCCTTTGAGGAGCTTACAGGCCACCAGAGCTTTAGCCATAGCCTCCTCACCCCTCTGCCACAGAAACAGAGCCATCTTCTGCCGTTTCATCAGCACTGCCCAGACCATCAGCTCGTGAAACGGGTAATGGAAGCGACAGACCTCGGGGTCATCCACGTCAATGTCCTCTTCCTCTTCTTTCTTCTTCTTTTGCTTCTTCTTGCCCTTTGACCTGGGCTCATCATCCTAATGAGGTGAGCAGGGTATTTATATTAATAAAGATATTGTGTGATCTGTCAGAGAATATAATCAAAAGAAGGTCAAATATTTGACATGTACCTCCATTCCAAGCAGCTTCAAGGCTTTAGGCTACAAATATAGGGGCATTGAATTATTTAGACTATTTGTACATGATTAAAACATTTACAAATTCGATTCATCTCTACGTCTCACCCTCTTCAGTCCATAAAGATTGTTGTAAAGAGCTCTGAAGTTTTTCCTTGTGTAGTTACAGCGATAGGCTCCACCCATCAGGTACTCCACCACCAGTCCAATGTCAATCAATGTGATTTGGTAATCTGGTGGGAGATTCCCCTTTGAAATCAAAAGAATAAGCATTATTTCTCCTGAGATGTACAAAATACTTCAATTAACCAGATTGCAAAAGTAAAGTATATCAGATAGCTTTACCTTTTTAACATCTCTTACTACAATATGAAGAGTGTTGGCAGGACCAAGTTTCTGATAAAAAACAACAACAAAGCAAAACAAAATACTCACACACACAAGCCGAGAGATTGTGTATGATTGAGTAATAATATTATGAGCAATATTAAAAAATATGACAGCAGGGCCTGCACTTTTTCCCCAGTGGATTAATGAATTGCTCTCATCCTTTATTGTGCCTCCTTTGTGATAAGCTCCAAAATGATAATGGTTACGGTGCTTACAGTGTTGTATAACTCCTCTAATCGAGGGATGGTTAGAAAATGGTGAATGTTTACACCGTTTTCTATCAGGAGCTTCACAAAATCCACTCTGTCCAGAACCAAAGCATCCATCATGGCCTGCTCGAGGGAGTTCACCTGAAGAGGGCGACAGTGAGCCAGAATTTACAGTGAGGAAAAGCTAAGCATAGGCTACTAATGCACAAAACTTCATAAATGTGAGATCAGTTGTGAATTTTGGAAATGGATGACTATTAACCCTGTTTCAAATGTCTCACTTAACACGGACCAGTGTTTAATACAGGCAGTTTATGACAAAATAATGTCAAGAAAACATGTCTTTCTGTTAGCTGCATGAATGTTGTAATTTGATTCTATAACAAATGACTCTTATGAGCCACTTCTTGTTAGTGAATCTTAAACCTTCAGCATAAACAGTGAAGTCTTATTCGCAAATGACTCAAATGATCTGGTTCTTTTGGGCAAATTGTCACTTATTATTGTGGTGCATTGTGAAATCGAATGAGTGCACTTGATAACGTCCACTATGATTATAGACATCACTACAAATGGTTGTCCCCTCAAATAATGCCGTATTTAAGGGTATGGGGGCGATTTGGGATATAGCCGTACACTCAAGAACTCCGGATTGAATCAGTCTGACAGATCCTTCAATCCAAGTTTTGTGTTGGCCATTATTTCTCTAAGTATATATAATATAATATAATATAAATTATTTAGGGGAAATTATAGTGCAGAAGGACCACACGGTCTTTACCCAGTTAAGTAGTTCTAACTTTCTGGGGTCAGTTTCCTCTGGTGGTTCTGGTTTGGCTTTGCCTCCTTTGCCCTTTTTTCCTCTGGCCTTTCCTTTGTTACGTTGAGTTGCTCCTTTCTGCTTTTCTTGAGATGGTGCTGCGCTGGTGGAGATGTTAGCAAGGGCACTCGCAGGCTATGAAAACACATTTTACAACTTAAGAAATAAATATTGTCTTATTGCTTGGGTATGTTTTTAAAATGGCACTTATTTCACTCACTGGTAGGTTGTGTCCATACACAAAGATTTGATTGCGTGCTATGTCAACTCTATTCCAAGCCAGAGCCAAGCTCAGCTGATCTGGAGCCGATGCGTTTGTTCCTGAATTACAATGAACACATTTGAGTTCATTTTTAACCATGAACCAAATTTGTGGTGACCTTTTAGAAGGTCTGCATACTCACAATACCTTTCAGTAATGCAGTGAGGATTGCCATTTCAATGTCATCTTGTCCCTCAGCACCCATTCGAAAGACTGTTATCTACACAAAAGTTAAATGGAGCAGCAAAACTGACAGTTGACATTTATTGAAACAACGATTTGAGCTCATTCAAATTTACTATAGTGAAAATGAATGGAAAATCTGTTTTCATGGATGAATGTTTGGCTTAATTTGATCAGCAGTAGCAGGAAACTAGCAAATGCATCTCTTATTCACACTGCATAACTACATAGCTAATTCCCCTCCCAAATCAAGTAATACTGCTTTCCTTGTTTTAGACGTCTGGTATCAAATGCAATTACCTCGGAGCTGCAGTCACATGCACACTAATGTTAAATGTAATCACATTGGCATGGATGAGTGGCCCTATCCCAAGACATTCCTGAATGTTAGCATGCATTGCTAATGAAAGACTTATGGTGGAGTATGGACATTTAGATTAGTATCTCATGGCTACAATGGTGGTGGGATTTGTGACACCTTAACTTACACTAAATATTTTGAAAATGAATGCAAGATGTTAAATATCATGTTAAATATCTTTGTTTAAGCAAACCATGTTTACACAAATGCCTTAGGGAAACATTAGCATGCTTCTTTTCATACTAGCATCGAGTAAGCTACACATTAATAGTCACCTTATATAATAGTGCGCTTAAAAGTTGAATGTACATTTATGTGCCTAGTATCCATATAAACCAAAGGTTTTATGTATGTGGACATGTCGGCTTTTAACATACATTAGCCTCCATATAAACCAAAGGTTTTATGTATGTATGTATGTACATTGACATCTCATTTTATGTAAAACACTGTTGTAGAAGGCCATTAGCCTATCTAATGCCAGACAACGTGATGTGATATTACTTTAATAAGCGGAGGAGATGTACAGTGTGGATTATATAAATATATCCTCCCTCCCTCCGCTCATATTCAGGAACAGGGTAAATGAGCGTAGCTGGTAGGCAAGAACAGGTGGCACTACACTGATCCTAGTCCAGATGTATAGAGCTACAGATTATCTCCTGTTCTGGGGCAGTATTACTAAATACTTAACACATCACTTAGCCCTAGTTAAAGCTGCAGCAGCACAAATATTACCATTAGCCGAGCTCCCAGAGTGCACTGGGTCACCCTGTAGGTGAATGTAGTCTATAGGTAAATATCTGGTGATTGTGAAATCTATTCTAACTAATGGAGTCAAAGCACTTATTTTCTAGCAGATAATGTTGTAAATGGCATGCTTGCCCTCTTTTAATCGCATAGTCTCATTTGTACAGCAAAATCAATGATAAGAGCATCTGCTTAATGCTTTAAATGTAAATGTAAAGATGTGATGTGATATAATGTTATGTACCTGATTAATACTACTAGGGAGCAGATGTAATGAGACAGACACATGAATAAAGATGCATGACAAAATGAATAATGAATGAGAATGTTTATTGATGATAGTTTGCACAAAAAAATCCAAAAAATATTCAGTCAATATTTAATCTGATCTAGCTGGTCTCCCAGCCTGGTCAAATTTGTCTTAAGCTGGTCTCTCTTGGCCAAACCAGAAAACCTGACCAGACTGAGAGAGCAACTAAAAGCATCTTAGACTAGTGTTTTGTTTTTGTTTTTCATCAAGAAAGAAAATGGGTTTGTCTTAATGAATGTTGGTTTACATTTGTTACATCTTACGTCCTTGTAGATACTTACCAACTCCCTCTTCTTCATGCATTCAATGACCATGAGCAGAATCTGCCCTGACTGCATTTTGTTGTAGTTAAAGGTTTTCTGGATGGTGACCAGCAGTTGCTCTTTTACGTCCTCATTTACCAGTCTGAAAATACAGATTTTGATAATGAACAGATTGGGCTGATTCCTAGTGTTCCTATTAATGATGGGTCTGTACTAGTTAATACAATGAACATTTTTGAGAATTGACAACCTTTATTCAAATATGATTTTGTAAGCATATTGCGTAATTGTGTGTGTTTTATTTGTGATGACAGTGAAACATGACAAATTGTGCTATTTTCATGATTTATCACATTTTTTATGTGGTTCAAATACAATAATATTTTGAGTTTCTATTTATTAAACCAATTTCCTTCATTGTATCAACTCAAAATTGTAATTTCAATAAACTCAAAATAAACTTTAAGGCAACCGGTTTACTTACTTTTTTAAGTTAAACCAACTAAAAAAACATGTTTACAGTGAGAATCAATAATTCCAGAGATCTGTGTAATAATGATTGTTATTACTCACCCTTCAATCTCTGAGTATTTGTGAGCGAAGGAAATGATATCAGAGGCTCGACCACTGCCATCACAAACCACTACAGGCACAGGCGGTTCCTCACGCAGGCTTTCCAGGACGATGGAAATGACATTGGGACCCCCCTCCACAATCAGACACACCACCGGTACACCCTGGCCCAATCCTAGCACGCATACACACAGAAAAGCAATTCACTTACCTAAATGTTTTGAATTTCTTATTACAGGGATTGTGCACATATCAATATAATACTATTACAAAACATTAGCCTGAATGTTTGAGCCTTTTGAGTGTTTAGTTTTTTTAAATCTTATTTTCAATTACTCCAAATGCATGCACATTAAAAATCAAAATTCCATTTTTTGATTAACAAAAGGAGTGGACAATCATTTTAATTTGCAGCTCCCGGGTCTGATCCCAGATCAGCTGATGACGATGTGAGTGGTGACAGCTGAGCCTCCCTTTGCTGTCCCTGCCTTATCACAAGCTCCAGGCATAGGATGACAAAGGGAAACCCACAGGTCACAGACGCCAAAGCCTTGATCAAACCTGTAATGGCATGGAGCTGAGCATATCTCCATTGGTCCCTGACCCCATCACCCCCATTACTGATAATCAGGATAGATCTTGTGTCGTTCAAACCCTTAGTGAGCTTTCAAATGTGCCCTCTTAGGAGATCAGAGGTACATTAGACCTAAAGCAGATAAGATTTTGCTGATGCTACTGCACTTACGCGTGTTAATCTTCTGGAGTGAAATGTGTTTCTCCAACTGCCTGCGTAGTTTGACCTCCGCCCCGTATTTCCCACATGTGCCATTATCGGACAGTATGAAGTGCGAGTGGCTATTGTTGAGAACGGCAAGTTTGCTCAAAGGGTTGGAGATGGCCTGATATGGTTTGTTTACCTGAAGAGGAAGAGGAACATTGCAGATGTCAATAGACAAGTAAAGCCTCTACCTGACACAGTGCGACGCCTCATAATCACATTTTTTCATATGTTTATGAGCACCATCCTGCTTTGTATTATGTACCGATAGATCATGCTTACATCTTTTCCAATTAGATCCTCTTTGCTCTCCAGGATTCCCCATGGAGCGATGCCTATAGCGCAGACCTTCCATCTGGATTTAGAAGAGTGGTCCTTCAAAGCATCTCCAACATGCCGGATCACCCCTACATTGAGAGAGTAATATAAAACAGATTAAGGAATCTTTCTTAAGCACATCTGATACAAAAACAAATCACATACCGCTAAGAAACCCAGACTGAAGGATTCGAAAATTGGATACAAGTGATTTCAACTGTGTGGATTGGAAGGT
Source organism: Pseudorasbora parva (assembly GCF_024679245.1). Lineage (NCBI taxonomy): Eukaryota > Metazoa > Chordata > Actinopteri > Cypriniformes > Gobionidae > Pseudorasbora > Pseudorasbora parva. The sequence goes on along the minus strand of NC_090196.1, from coordinate 15,917,072 downwards.
ATGGGCAACTCTGATCCTGGATGGCCACTGCAGAGTTTGTCTCTATACCTAATTAAACACACCTATATGTAATTTTCTAGTAATTATGGTTAGATTTTTCAGGTATGTTTGACTGGGGATGGAGCTAACCTCTGCAAGACAGTGGCCCTCCAGGACTTGAGTTGTCCATCCGTGTTGTAGACCTTTAATACCCACCAGTGCTGACTCCACCAGTGAAGATCCAAGCCCCAGTAGTCACAGCAGCCTTGATCAGGCCTTTCCCAAAGACTTGCTTTAGTTTGGGCTGCATGTCAAAGTTCTGGAGGCCACCATGAACTGATATAAGCAGCGTAGGCAACTCCAGCTGCCATTCCTTCACCATGAGATGCAGCAAGCTGTCCGGCTTAGTATCATGCGACACCCGAACATACTGTAGGAAAGATTGCATTGTAAGATTAAAGGCAAATGTAACGGTTTATTTCCGAACTATAGCCGTGTTTCCACCACAGGATGTTTCCCACTAGGGACTTTGGGGTGGTACTCAGTGTGTTTCAATCTCAGGTCTAAATTAAGTTCCAGGTAAACTTAATTTTAAACGCAGACAGCAACAGATCTGGGGGGAAAAAGTTCCAGGGACAAATTGTTCTGGGTAATTTCGGTGGAAACATAGCTTATGAATCTTTTCCTGCAATTATGTAACCACAAATGAGCTTTGGTTGATTATTTAGACTTTGTCTGATGTTAAATTCAACTCTCAAGTGGGAATTTTGATTTGCCATGTGCATACAGGTAGTGAGTAAATAAGACTCACTGAAAAACCAGGTGCAAAATGTATTGAATTCACCCAATAATGTTCAGAATAGTTACCATGGCTTTGTTGACAAATCCGCCTCCTTGAAATTCAATGGTGCCATATGCGTCAGTAGGGGCGGTGTGGGTATGTCTGACCACCGACCATTTTTCTTGAGGAGGTTCCACTTGCACAAGATGGTTTTCTTCTAATGGCTTGTTGGTGACGGCACCTACTGCAGTGGCAGTGTGCTGCGCCACTAGATAACCACAGGCACACCTGAAAGAAAAAGACAAAAATCACAGCAAAAATAATGCTTTAGGTTTGTCTTATAGCATGCAACAAGATATAGCTTACGTAAGCCAGTTAGCTGACATTTCATCATTGAAATCATTTAATTGGAGGGTACTGTCTATTCTTTCTATGCATATAGATCACCTATGTCTAAACAGTGGTTACAATTCAATTGGGTCACGCATCAGTGCAAATTCTGGCATCTCTCCATCTACAGGAAGTGTGGTGGACTGGACTACGCCAGCCCCTTCATATCCAGCCCTGTGCCCACACAGTGATCTGTAAAAGGGCTTATGATGTCACACATCACCCCTCATTACATAAGAGTCTACAAAGCCTCAAAACAGAATGAGTCATCGAGGTAATTTGTCTCGCACAATGGTGTCATTATATGTAGTTGCGTGTCGAAATTGTTCTAAATAGAAAAGCTCACCGGGTTGGATCCTTGGCTGGAAATATATGGATGCATTCTCTTTTGTGAAAGGTTTTCTCAATCCAAGCTTTCTGGACCTAAGAAACAGAAGAAAAAAAGATCATCAGACCAGCAGAAGCAGAAAAGGCAGTAAATAGTAAAAAAAAAAATGTAAAAAGTGAAGTTGTATACACATTTTAAAGTTTCACAAATCCCATTATTATGAAAATAATGAACATATATATTCAATGTACCATCCGTTTTTGCCATCAGACGTGCCCTCATATTCATTTATATATGTAACATCAATTACAACAAGAACTGCTTTTAGTCTCTTGAGTTTGTCTAAAGTGAATAGAGTAAATCCTCTTTGCAATGATAATCCTTACTAAAGTATGAGCGGTACAGTACATAGAAGCCCTAGATATACAGAAAACATAGAAGAGGAAATATGTACATGGCAAATGCATAAAATGAATAACTATGGGCACTTATGAAATGCATTTTTTTGTAGATACTTTATATTAGTTGAATGAAAGAGCATCCAGAGAGTCTAGGCCGTGGCCTGTTTTGCTTGCAATTATAAGTGCAGAGCAAATTAGAGTTCAAACCCTGTTCCAGACCAGAGTTATTCATCTCTTTTTTTTTCTGTTCTGAAAAAGTGCCATGGAAACCCACCAACATTTTTAGCTTGAAGACTATGTCAGGTTTTGCTGTGCCAGCTTTGTGATTGTGCTCCGGCGCTGGACGAAAATAACCTTTGGTTCAAAGCAATATCTGTCTGGGCTTTTGTTGTTGGTTCAGCCCTAATTAAGACGAAAACCTTTGAGGCAAATCTCCAAAAAAATCTGGGACAAAACAGTTGCCAAGATAAGAAAGACAGTACGTTGTTAGAAATGTTAGATGTTAGAAACCCACCAGTTAAAACTGTAAAGCAATAAATCCCATTGTTTCGTTTTTTTTGGAAATTGCTTTTTATTGCTGTTGCAGGGAGAACTTTGCAAGTATACGTCAACTTATTCTAACCCTAAACCCACCAATCTACTAATACTCTAATGAGAGTTAGTAGACATGCAGGTACAATGTTACTTATAGTCAATAGAATGTATAAAAAAAACTAAAAAAAAGTGAAACCCGTAACCCCAGTCCTGATCATTCCTATCTCATCCTCAAAGTAGCATCAGTAGACCATGGATCCATGGGTTCCTTCTGGTCACCCACCGTTAGCTAGCAGGGGTCCTACCTGTGGAGCCTCTAGTCGATGTTAAGAAGATGCCAAAGTGAAACTTTCTTCATCCATGTCCCTCCTGGAGCTCTGCTGACGAGAGGTGCTCTCTCCCAGAGCGCTGGCGCCCAGTGAATACCACAGGACATGAAACTTCATCACTTTATGAGGGGCTGTTCATATGATGAGCATGTGAGCAGGCTCTTTGTTCGGGGCACGTCCCATGACTCCAGTTCAAGGTAATCCTTTTGGGAGTCCCATGACCCCTCTCTCCTTGCCCACAGGGTATTTTCATCCCTCGCTGGAGCAAAGCACAACAAATCTACTTTGATAGATTCACAACCCGCGTGAAACACAGTCCTTAAGCTCAGAAAACCTTTTGAGACGGCTTTTCTACCTCAAACGGTCTTCGCAAGTTGACGAGAGTCCGGTTTGTGTCTAGAAATGGACAGGAATGGGAACTCACCAAAGCTTTTCATTTGAGAGCGTCGCCCTCCTCCGAACACTTTGATTTCAAGCCCAATTTGCATAATTGAGAGAATTGGGTGCAGGCATTCTTTTGAAAAGAGGCCTAGTTAAGACATGACAGGACTCCAGTTGGGGGCAAGGTCATCCAACACTAATTGTTGTTAATCTCTATTTTCACCAACCATATTGTGTGTGTGTGTGCGTGCATGTGTGTGTGTTGGTGGTGATGGTGGGAGTTGGGGTCTGACAGGCTAACAATCACGACTAAGCATTGATGTACTTCTCTACTGTCTTTAATCTTTCAGGGAATAATATTTTACACAAAAAAGGAGAAATCTTTAATTAACCATCATCCATAGTGAGGAACTCTACTATGAAGTTATCATTAGTTGATAAAAGAACATGAGTAAATGAATCTAAGGTGGTTTTGTTTGGTCTCCCAGCTTGAAAAATGCCCTCTAAACAGACCAGTCTAACCAATTTGGCCATGCAGGGAGATTACTCAACAACATTGGGCTGGTTTAAAATATATTATTCCGCAGAGTTGCCTGGTTGTCAACCATTACAAAAATGGATATTGCACCCAAAATGAAGATGTCCATTTAGCCCTTTATGGGTCAAATAGAAGTGCTGAGATCATTGGTTTAAAGTGCTTTTCAATGGGTTCTTTCCTCAACCATCCCACTCTTTGTTTGATACTGTCGTCAAAACGCACGTGGACTGCTGGTAATTAAAGCTCTTGAAGACAAAGGCCTCTTGCCACTGCAGTAGTTCAGCCAGTGTGACGCACTTATTTCGGCTTGTTTAAACTCATTATCCACAGCAATTAAAACTCAAATCTTCTGAGCGCTCATCAGCTTTGTTTGGGTTTTCCTCGGAAAACGCACAAAAGCTCTCTGGAAGGAAAAATCTGATTTTCTTGCTCAAATTAACAAGGCCTATAGCAAACCTGGCAACAATCAACACTATTGAGTCTTTCCACATAGTCAGACATCTCGCACATTGTTGCTCAACTAAAAAGGCATTTGTAAATAGGATTGCAGCTACGATTTGTGAGAGCTGAAAAGGGGAAATCAGATTAAAAGTTTATGCAAAGCTTTCCCACAGTTTGTGTACAAGTCTGCATTTTCACACTGTAAAGGCAAAAGGCATGGTAAATAAATACATACGTTCTCAAATTTGATATCGCATAGCCTGTTAACACACTTCATGGATTGAAGTTTCTTCAAAACTAGACAATGAGGATCACATGAGAGGGCAACAGTCTGGTGACCCATTCCTTAGAACTAATGAGCAGTGTGGGATTTGATTTGTGCTCACAGTTCAACTCACAACCTTGTAAAAAAATCTATCTATCTATCTATCTATCTATCTATCTATCTATCTATCTATCTATCTATCTATCTATCTATCTATCTATCTATCTATCTATCTATCTATCTATCTATCTATCTATCTATCTATCTATCTATCTATCTATCTATCTATCTATCTATCTATCTGTCTGTCTGTCTGTCTGTCTGTCTGTCTGTCTGTCTGTCTGTCTGTCTGTCTGTCTGATCACGTTCTATACTATATATTTGTGAACATCGAACATCTAGCAAGAGAGAGACAAATGTATTTGAACACTGTGTGCGTATTAAAGGTTGTCCCCTAAATTGGTTCAAATCCTTTTTGAATACCAGAACTTTATCAGTCTGTGTGGATGGGTGTTCATCCTTAAAATCAATCTTGACCTGTGGGGTTCCCCAGAGATCTATCCATGGCCCCATTTTGTTTCATTTATGCACCCTCTGTGTTCGATTTTAATAAACAGTATCGTTTCATTGTTATGCTGACAACACTAAAATCCATGTGCCTTTTACGCAAAATGTCAATCAAGGTTTGGTGCTTAACCATTCAGAGGTCAGATATTAAAGCTTGGATGTCCCTAAATGTCTTAAATCTCAATGACTGTAAGACAAACTAGTCAAATGAGACTTCTCTAAGCTTTTCTAAGTGTTCACGTTGTGTTTTACTTCATACTGTTGTACATACTGGCACTTTTTAATTGCTATTGTTCAGCACATTGGTTAACTACTGTTGTTTTATTGTGCTTTATAAATAAATTGAGATTGAGATTTTACTTTTAAAAGAACTTTTTACGTCAAGTTAAGTTCTTAAGCTGAAAAGATCTGCTTTTTTGCTGGCCGTAAACTCTTGCGCTGCAAAAAATGCTTTTCTTACTTAGTATTTTTGTCTTGTTTCCAGTCTAAATATCTAAACATTCTTACATTAAGAAGCATTTACTAGACAAGTAAAAGTTATTGTCTGGTTTTGGGGGAAAATAACTCCAAATTGAGTGAGTTTTTGCTGACAATTAAGCAAAATAATCTACCAATTTTGAGTTATTTGCCCCCAAAACCAGACAATAACTTTTGCTTGTCTAGTAAATAATGTAAGAATTTTTAGATATTTGAACTGGAAACAAGACAAAAATACTAGGTAAGAAAAGCATTGTTTTTTTTTTTTTTTTTTTTTGTTTTTGCAGTGGCCAATACAGTATTATAGGGGTTATACTAGGTTTGGGGACAATAGGTCTATGGGCTAGAAAAGAAAAGTTTGCTAGAAAAGTTTAAAATTCTTAACCTTTATAAAACAGTACTTTTCCCCTCTTACTCTGCCTCTTAAAAGACTCATTGTCTCCGTGGGTTTGAAAATCCAGTTAGCCATCATCACATGAGACCAACATGTCACTGATTAGCCTTGAGATTTCTTAGTCATGAGACACATTTTTTAGACAACTATGTTTGTGTGAGAGTGATTTCTCTGTCTTTCTGAGAGGGGGAAGGGGCAGAGACCGAAAAGAGAAAGGGTTGTGTGATTTTGGAGGATGCATGCAAATGTCAAAGGAAGTGTTTAAATAACAACCATATCCTTAGACCGCACACACACCCCTACAAACTGTGTCTGCATGAGTCTATTTGCATGTGCTGTAATATTTTGCCAATTATTTTAAAGCTACCTTTCTTTGTGACAAATATTTTTACTGTACTGCTAGACAATAATCAAAGTATTACATTTACTTATTAAAATCACACATTTGTAAACTTCGCAGACTTTCACAGAAATTTGATTTATACATTCTGACTTCTTTACCCTCTACTGAAAAAGTAGATTTGACTTTGGCAACTCTTTAATGTATGAGTCCAAAATGTGCCACTCAGCATTGGCACAAGAGTATATATGCAAAGTTGCAAAGATATATTCGGTTCCTTCTGATGGATATATTTTCGGTCTTAATCACATGAAATTGGACATTTAAAAGAAGGGAGTTAAAGTGCTTAATCTTGGTGCTCATACTGGGAATGATGGGGGATTAGAGGCAGAAGAGGAGCATCAAACCACAGAGGTGTCGCTCATTCTGGTGCTGCTGGAGAAAGTTGCGTTGCTTGTGCTGGCTTATGGGTGCCCTTTTGGTTTCTCTTGCGATCGTTAAGATTAGGATTTGGATTAGTAAGAGATTGAAAAAATGCAAATCTGTTTTATATAATGTATCTCTAACTTCATGTTTCGCAACATTGCAACAAGTTAAATTTGCTTTTTAGCTTCATAGGAGCAGCTGTGGTTAGGGGTGTAACGGTAGAGATAATCAGTGAGGGAAATCATTTTTAAAGTATTTTAAATTAAATGTAAGTATTCAAAAAAATCAATCAATCAAAATTTTATTTATATAGCACAATAAATACAACAGTAGTTGGCCATTGTCCTGAACAAGAGGATAAATACATAAATATAATAATGCAATAATAAGAAATGAGTTTACATCAGAAACACTAATTTGAAAGTATTATATTAATTTATATAATATTAACAATTTACGATAAGTTAGTTACATTAGTTAACATGAACTAATAATAAACTGCACTTCTACATAATTTATTCATCTTTGATAATGTTAATTTCAACATTTACTTATACATTATGAAAATAAAAAGTTTTATTTGTTAACATTAGTTAATGCACAGTGAACTAACATGAACAAACTATGAACAGCTGTATTTCTATTAACTAACGTTAACAAAGATGAACAAAAGCAGTAACAAATGTATTTCTCATGGTTAGTTAATACATTAACAAATGTTAACAGATGAAACCTTATTGTAAAGTGTTACTCATACCCATATTATATTATGTTATTAAAAATATAAACTTTTTAACTGTTTTTGTTAGCGCATGAGGCTTTCAATTTTGCAGAATATGTAACACAACATAACAGTAAAAATAATTTTCTTCTATTTAATAATAATAATAATACATTTTATATTATATTAATCAATATAGTCAACATCAATATAGTACAATATAATATAATAAAATATAATATAATATAATATAATATAATATAATATAATATAATATAATATAATATAATATAATAGTACATTTTATTTATAGGTGCCTTATATGACACTTAAGGACAACTTACAAACACAATAAAACATTAAGCAACAAATAATCATTATTACAGCCTGGATACAAACATAAAGCAATCACACAAAAGCCTGACTCAAGGGAAGATTTAAAAACAAGAGGACTTTCACTGTTTCAGACATCCTGTGGCAGCAAGCTCTATAAATAAGGAGCTGCATGTCTAAATGCTTGGGAGCCTAGAAGTTGAGTGCCTTGTAAGAAGGAAAGAAGTTTATACATGAATACTATATTTAACCGGGAGTCAATGCAATTATTGTTATATGGGAGTAATGGGTCCGGGTAGAGGAGTTCTGAAATTTTTTTTGAGCAGCTGAATTCTGTACTAACTAGAGTTTGTAGAGAAGCTTTGAAGACAGACCATAAAAAAGAGTGTTACAGTAAACAATATTAGAAGTGGGCCATAATGATGAAGTTTATTTATATTACGTATGTGGAAATATGCAGAGGGAATGACACTGTCTTTGTCTTTAATGTGCTTCGAATTACAAAGATCACACCCAAACACATACTGAAAAACTACTGAAACATTTAGATTGGCCAGATTAGTTTTTGAACAAACAACAAGAAGAAAAAATACTGCTGTTAAGTTTAAAAGGAAGTTTAAAAGGATTTAATGTAACTCACTCATCAATCTCAGCTAAACAACTTGAGAGGATATATGAAGGAAAAGTAGATAGGTTTGGAGTCATCGGCATAGCAGTGGAATGGATTACCACATTTCCTAAAAATATTACCAAAGAATAAAAGATAAAAAATAAAAGAGGACCCAAGACTGAGCCCTGCAGAACACCATTATTGACGTATGAAGGCTTTGATCTACACTGCTGTACAAACTGAGCAAACTAATAGTTTACCCAGCTTCACTAGAAAGAAATAGAAATGTTGAGAAAAAATAGCAAGCAGAATGATTCTATACATCATCTAAGTCAAATATGAGCGCAATATGACAGATTAAGAAAAGAATTGCAAAAATATGTAGCCCAAGCTGACTGGACTGGTCTTCCCTCTGCCCAATTCTGACAAGCTGATTGGATGAAGACTAAACCCTTCAAGTGAGATATAAACCTGTGTTGTTTTAGTATCATTGTTACTATTATAGTGATTATATTTTATTTTTATATGTTCTGTTTCAAGTTTTAGTAATTGTGTCCAAATAGTTAAGTTTTAGTGTTTTTAGTTATTGTAGTATCCCTGCTGTGAATACCTGGTTCAGTCATGTCACATGCTGCTGAATTCACTCATAAATGGAAAAAAGTGTGGTGGAGTTGTGGACACTCTTACCTTCTGCGATCCTGATGGTGTGCGTTTAATGGAGGCCCGTGTGATGGAGCCACTGGCTCTCCTGCCGCCCCGCTCCATGTGTCCGGTTCACGATGCACCTTAAAGACTCATGACCGTGTCAGACCCCCTAAGATCCTCTTTTGCTCGGTCTCTAAAGCGGTCCCAGCACTAGCAGCGTAAAAGCTCATCTCCTGATGTCCACTCTTTGGGTTCTCCCGCCCTTAACTGACAAGACAGAAAGATGCAGATGAGGATAAAACATCTCTCGATGACACGCTTGACACATAGACCCCGTTTCCTCCGCTTGACAGCCTGTAATCAGGATTAATGCAGCCAGCTCTTGGGAGCTTGCGACTTTAATGGGGGAGAGATTTAATAAATTGTTATTGAAGGTAAATCTACTTTGGGACACTGTGGCCCAAAAAGGCTTTGAAGACATGCAAACTTTGTGAGGATGTGTCTCCTGGACTGCAAGAAGAAAACAGGTATACGACCGGTGATGTGTCAGAATGACTGTGGTAGAGTTTGAAGAGAAAGTCTTTGAGGATGGACAGTTTTGCAAACCGTAAAATAATATTTACCTGTTTAGATCATGATGATCTTATTACAACTGTCCTGCTATTATTTTAGTTAAAGTTAAGCGAACCATCATAATAGTCAAATGCACAGGGTTGAGCACTCTACAACCGAGTGGTTATTTCAAATAAACAAATATTAATTGAATTGGTTCTTAATGCATGCACACAGAAATAAAAGAGTCAATCAAATGAAACCTGAAACAGATGTGCACCTTCAAAACCTTTCAAATAAATTACATTGAGAGGAACCTTTTGGTGCCGTGCGAACATTTGAAAAAGTAAAATAGACCACTGCCCCCTTGTGCTTATTGTTGGAATTGTATGTGGATTATGGGTAAAAAACCTAATCAGTGTCCAGGCTACACATACTTTATATACAATAAACAATAACCTGTATTGTTAGACACACACACACACACACACACACACACACACACACACACACACACACACACACACACACACACACACACACACACACGCACACACACGCACACACACACACACTTGTCTGCTCACCAACAACTGTGGCAGCCTAGTTTTCCAAAGTTACTAGCCACTCAGCATTTTCAATGGCTATAATCTTGACAGATATTTTATTGAAAGATATTATGTCATAACTTGGCAGCACGTATATTAGACTGCTGTCACTTTAAGACCTGACGCATGGATCCTTTATATTGTTACACATGCTTTTTCTTAGCCTGATAAGCCAGACCCACATCAAGATGTTTTGTCTGGAAACTCACCATTGACAGCTCAATCCGAGGGGCGGGATAAACGGTTGTCTTTTAAACTCCCTCTGCAAGGCGTGCACGTCATTGGATAGCGCTACAACCAGACAGAGCAAAGAAGGTGAAGCAGAGCTCGTTGATAGATTAAACATTCGCTGTATCCGGTCAGCAAAACTCCAATATCCCACATCCTCCTTTCTTAAGAATGACCAGTGCCGTTCTTTGTTCTTTTCTCAGAGAAAAGCTTAACTCCAAGTCTTCCAGAGTCGCGGTCAAAGCTGATTCGAAAGACCGCCGTTCGCCAGATTCTGTGTTTACTAGTAGCACACAAGCGCAACTCGGCCTTCATTATGTTAAGCCCCGCCCACCGACCCTATACACGATGTGATTGGCCCGTCCAGAATTTGCCGTTTACAGCTCTGTAAAGTGTATTGAGAGTTGCTAGACGACACTCGCGGCAGATTAGATATGCTGCCACTAGGGTGCGTCTAGATTTCTAGGCTAGCTTTTTCTTGTTTTGCTGTTCTGATTTTTTATTTTTTTTTCACTTAAAAACATAACTGACTGTGTTTATGTGAATACTCGCCAAGACTATTTAGGAGCAATTAGCAGCAAAATTTTAAGTAAAAAATTACGTGAAATACATGCAAACCCACACGTATTTCATGTAAAATTCAAGCCCTGTACAGTCAGCAATATTCATCCAGAGGAAATAAAACAAGTGAGTGAGAGGAGGCGGTTTGTGTGTCGACTCGCTGTCGGAGAGATGAGAAAGCAAGAAAGAGCAGCTGGTATTGTGTATCTATTCTGCAGAAAATGAGAATTGGAAGCGTTTTGGATATTTCCGTGTCAAAAAAAACAATATTTTTTGACAACACTGCATTAAACTTTCTGAGTGTATTCATTAATTTTATATTTTATTTGATATATTTTAACTGAAAAGCTCATGATTGGCTGAAGATGTCAATAAAATAAGGTGAACAAACTGACACGCAGTAGAAAAGTAAAGAAATCCATGTAAAATATAGAAGAACAACACAGCTGATGTGAATAGATTAAAGTGAACGTTAATGTGTGTGTCTGTCTGTCTCTATCAAAGCACAAAAAGACAGACTTATGTCATGTATAACGGTCAGATTTGGAGCCGCAGCTTGTTAGAAATGAACTTTCTAATGTTACATAAGAGTCAAGCGATTTATTGATAGCTTGATTTTGTATTATTTGTGAGGCTTTGTGCTTTCTAAAATGACAATATCATAATTAATAAAAATCAATCCAAGAAATGGCTTCATGCACAAGGGGATTTAAAACAAGCCAGGACAAACACTGATATGTTTACAGGCTAAAATTAAAATATCTATAATTCCTCCAACACTTTTGATTAAATGCCACAGATGAGTACATCTGCAAATTGAATCTTTGATGCAGGCCTACAATAAACTCACAGCAAGTTCTAGAGCATACAGAGTCTAGCGTACATACACACTGGGATCTTACCTGTGCTGAATTCTGTGAACTTCACAGCAGATTATATTGTCTTAACAATGAAGGTTCTCCTCAAATTAGAGTGCCTTCCCTCCATGAAACTATACTCAACGTGTTTCCTTTGCTTTAAGAACAGATAATGCATAATTTCCCCTTGTAAGCAGACACAAATGAGCTTTATGGACGCAGATGGCTCAGGCTCACATTCTAATTCCCTACAACTCATGAGCCTGTTGTGTTCACCGGAGCTTTCCACAAAACACTGCAGCATCCCATGTACAGCATGTAGTAGCTAAAACCAAAATAAATAGCCTTTTATTATAAACTATATCACTATATTCAAGTATAAACAAATGTAATAAAAGAAAAAGCATATTGGCCCCTGAAGCCACAAGTTTACCCTGCACATTGTGTCACTATAAAATGTCAGTTTCCTTTGACCTGTTCTGAACAAATAAATAGTAGAATGCTTTTATTTATTAGATTTAATATGTGGAGATATATAACATGATCTCCCCTCTCAGGAATGTGCTGAACCCGAATCCATCATCTTAATCTGGATTTATATACACTAACACCGACCATAGAGCTTATCGGACCTTAATTGACAATGCAGGATTAAGAAACATGAGCATTATTTCAGCTGTGCTGGTGGGGATCATATCAAGTGACGTCCAATTCCAGTTTCACAACCAGAAAGACAAGTTGTTTTATATAAAGGGAATGTATAAAGCTGCCTTATTTTAGAAACAGCCATCCCAAACAGACAGACGGATGGAGACTGTAACAGTGTAATGATGGATGGATAGATTTTTATTATTTAGGTCATTGTGTTGGGTAAGTTACTCTAAAAAAAGTATTGAATTACTAGTTACTAATTACATTTTCAATAGTGTAATTAGATTACTGTACAAATTACTCTCTCCAAAAAGTATTTACTTACTTATTACTAATTACTTTCTTAATCCCACACTGTAAAAAAATATTGAGAAAAAAAGTTACCTGGTTGCCTTAAAATTTTGCGTTCATTGAAATAAAATTTTTGAGTTAATACAATGAACATTTTTTGCGATTCGACAATCTTTATTAAAATATTATTAAAAGATTTTGTAAGCATATTGGGTATTTTTGTGTGTTTTATTTCTGATGACGCAGTGAAGCATGCCAAATAGTGCTATTTTCATGATTTATCAAATTTTTTATGTGGTTCAGATACAATAATATTTTGAGTTTCTATTTATAAAACAAATGTACTTCATTGTATCAACTCAAATATTTAATTTCAATAAACTCAAAATTTTAAGGCAACCAGGTTACTTACTTTTTTAAGTTAAACCAACAAAAACCAACAATATTTTTTTACAGTGAACATTGACTAGTAAAGCGATTCAAGGATAGACATGAAACGGCTCTTTTAATTCATTCAAATACAAAATATAAAACTACATCAATTATTCTTATTAACTGACCAGTTTTGCAGGTGAAAAGGATAGATAAAAACATGCATTTTAAAGTTTTGATATTCCACTATTGTATTATGTATAATTGTTCCACAGTTTATACACCGTATTTAGTTCAAAGACATGTGAAGTAACTGTAATTACATTACACAAAAACTAAGAGTAATCCCTTACTTTACTTTGTCAAGGGAAAAGTAATAAAATTACACACTCTAAAAAATGCTGGGTTAAAAACAACCAAAGATGGAAATGGACAAACCCAGAAATTGGGTTGTTTGAATGGTCCATTCACTGGGTTCAAACAAACCAATTTCTGGGTTTGTCCATTTTCAACCCAACTTGGGTTGTTTTTAACCCAGCATTTTTTAGAGTGAATTACTTAGTAACTAGTTACACCCAACTCTGAAGTCTCTGAATCCATTATGTTGGGGTTGTAACATTTTTCGTACCACTAGATGGCGCTCACACAGCACTGTTTCTCATGTCTCACTTATTCTCTAACTAGAAGGTGCTGGCATGAACGTGCACTTCCTGGTCTCTTTGTCTGGCTGATTTGCATAAGAGACAAGTTTTAGGTCAACAGTCCGTGCTACTGACAATACTAATTTGCTTCCTGCTCAAACATCTCCTCCTGTCGTACCCCTTGTCAACAGACATGCTCTATGTTAAGCAACAGTTTGAAAACGACTCATATGTTTTCAGGCAATTATTTCAGGTATCTTTGCTGAACCAGTTATCTCTAGCACCTTGCCGGTGGTCATGTCCACGAGTCAACACAACCCCTCCAATGACAAACTGCAGAGGGTCACATACAAGGTGTGAATATGGACCTGTCAGATTCGCTCAAAATCTCGCATGGAAAATCTGAATCCGACCAGGCACCCGAAACCATCAAGCCGACTAAACAAACATGTGCAGACACAAAGTTCATTGTGTTGTGTTGTAGATGGTCAACAGCTGTCATGAATGAATTGTTTTGTTTTCTACTTGTTAATTTCCAAATGTTTTTGCCCTGACATGTTTCCAAAAAGAAGGAAAAAGTAAACAGCTGGCCGGCAGGTTAAACGCCCACCAAATTAGTTCCATATGTGGCAATCTATGGAAAACACTTCTTAGAAATGTATTATGAGGCCAGATTTTAACCTCCTTTAAGTCAAAAACAAAGCAAAGCCACAGAATAAAAGAAGTGGGTTCAAAGTAAATGTGTAAAAGTATCTTTACGGACAATATATTACCAGAGTAAAGGGATATTTGCACCTGTGTAGTCAGTTTACATGCAGCTACGCATTACAGAGATGAATAATGCAGCAGGTGTCTGTTCTACCTGGAAGCTGACAGCCCCACCTGGTTACTATGACCACAGACAACAGCCCCAGCAGGCAAAAAGGGCACGTTTCCGCTCTTGCACGCGTGTTTCGACGACGGGCGGGAAGGTGGTAATTTGATAGACACCAATGGTGGATCACGTACACCACAGACTCTCATGTTCTGAGGGAATAATCTCAGAGTAGGTACAAGAGATGGAAGTTCGGGTTTTTCAAAATTCATGTAATCCTGCAAAAAGGCAACACAGGCTGGAGAGAAAGTAAAACTTCACACAGAGCTGATATCAGGGCATGCCAAGGCATGTCAGTTTCTCCAAGCAGAGCTTCTATAGACAGGAGGATTTGAACCTGTGGCTCTAGTTCAACTAGTCAATCTTGTATGAAGTACAGAAGAACGTACTGGATATGGTAAAAACAGACACTGGAGATACTGTTATGAACTTCAGAATCACTCATCTTCTACATTTCACTTTGTTTGTATTTCTTTTCTGTCACACATACTCTTTGTGTGAACTTAAGTACACAATTGGTCTTTAAGCAGTCATAACAAGTCCCAGTATCGCATGTAGTGAGGGACGCACCCGCTGATTACTACATCGCTGCATACTTTGAGTGTGAGACCATCGCAGGCACGTGCCTCTCCTAATCACACTCACCTTCAGGTAAACGTCACTCACATGTGTTAAAATCGAGGCCAGTGGCCTCTAGTTGGCTTTCTTGAGACCTGGAATTAAAAGATTTTATTTAAAGGGTTAGTTCACCCAAAAATTTAAATTCTATCAATAATTACTCAGCCTCATGTCGAAAACAAAGTTTCAAGCATTATGAATCAGTTTATCGATTCATGATTCGGACCGCCAATGTCACGTGATTCCAGCCGTTTGACACACGGTCCAAATCATGGATGGATACGCTGATTCATAACGTTCGAAACTTTGTTTTGAAATCGGACATCACTATATAAGTCGTTATTTCGTTTTTTGGCGCACAAAAACTGTTCTCGTCGTTTCATAAAATTATTGTTGAGCCACTGAAGTGAGATGGGCTTTGTAACGCGCCTTTATGGGTCTTGAGAGAGGAAATTACATTGGTGTGAAGGCCTTTCTGAGCCATCGGATTTCAACAAAAATATCTTCATTTGTGTTCCGAAGATGAACGGAGGACTTACGGGTATCGAACGACATTAGGGTAAGTAATTAATGACTCAATTTTAGTTTTTGGGTGAACTAACCCTTTAAGTAATTACATTAAATATACTCTATGCCATATTTCACATTTATTAAATGCATTTCAGTCATGACAACTCCCGTAGTGGATTATTTGCCTAGCATTTATTGGCATAGGCCATGGAATATACATAAGCTTGATTTTGGCGGACAATATCCGCTACTCCATTGCTACTCTTGCACAAATACAAGAGCGACGTAATTGGTTGTCGTTTCCCAAAACTGTATTTTGTTGCAAAATTATCATTCATCCACGTTGGTTAATGATGTCACACAGAATTAATGACATTTTTGACATGGCATGGCATCTGAGGACATTTTTCTTAGTTATTTTGCTTTACTTTCAGATTCAATCATAGGCTCGTTCATCCTAGAGCACGTACACACTCTTCAAAAGCGGTGCTTTAAATCTCTTGACAAACTAAAAGGCGTAAATTAAATTTGGATATATTCTCAATAAAAGATAGTACTGTCAGCTTGCTAATTTTGCTCAAAATTTGCATTTATTAAATCCAGATGTCATGCAAACCAGAGACTATGCTTCTAAGCACAGGCCGAGAACTGTTGTTACACAACTTTGCGATGCTGTTTGCGAATGTTTGTTGGAATTATCATTTTGAGGAACACAGACTCTTTGAACTATGCTGATAATGAAGGAACTTGTGACCAAAGTGGGCTAACGATGCTTTGGGGAAATGTGCCCGAGCTCAGTCAAAATAAAAATACAGGCTGCTGTAAGAAAATGATAGAACCCACGTAGCAGATCTCTAAAGGTGGTGCTGGGGAGGAGAAGGGACAGAAGTTTTCATAATCTCGAAAAAGAGCTATCACAGGCTAGGGTTCCGGATGTACGGTTACACGAGTTAGGAAGTATTTCTGATAGGCTGATGCCATGGTGTTGGGCGAACCAATCAGCGCATCGGTTAGAGTTTTATGCCTGAATTATGTATTTACATAATTTGTGGTGAAAACATACATTACCCATGATGCTGTACAGAAAACTTAAAGCAAAGCACGCCAAATGATCTCTGTAGCCCTGCCTACTCCCATGAATCACTGCGAATGACGTAATCGAGTTGGTTTCCCTACATCTCAAAATATTGTAATATTATACACAAATATATTGCAGTACATTAAATGTTTATATACATAATAAACATTTTTAAAAGCGTAGTTTTATTTCTCCATCATTTTTAATGTTAATTGCTGTTAGCAATGCTTCATGGGATTGCAGTTTTTTTCCCTCACTAAAGCCGTTAAGTTTACAGTCTTGTATTTTTGTCCGATCCATAATCATTTTTTGGGGCTTATAACACTTTAACAATTTTTTTTTTTTTTTTATCCCTGGGAGAAATGAATGGAGGGAAAAATACTAATGCAGCTGAAAAAGTAGGAGGCACTGTTGGCTCTATATCTACCTAGACTCTTTTATTCATGTGGAGCAGAAAAGATGAACAAGGAGTATGTTCATATTACACTTTCCCATACAACAAAAGCACATAGCAAGTGTTGTATCAGCTGTCAAACTGAATAAAAAGAAGACAAAAAATACAAACAAGCCCAACATAGCATGTGAAGTCAAGGAGGTTAATAAAACCTGGAGAGAGCTTCCTGTTAGCATTTCAATGGAAGGTGCTTGACTGGTTCACAGCCCAACCATTCACTAGCGACACTCAGCTGTGAGGAAAAAGATATAAGTTCTTTTTTAAGCTTTTAAGAGACCTTTAACATGAAATGGGTACTAATATAGGTACCAATCTACTAATATAGTGAAATACTTGCTATATTGTTAGAAAAATAAATAAATGTAAGGAAGATTGCCTGTTTAAAGCTAATCTGCTAGCAGATTAGCACTGCATGCTAACTAGCCAGAAATGTACCCTTGTGTAATAACTCTCAGAAATACTTTAGCCATTTAGTTACGAAACAGGAAAGATTAAGCATAAGACATTAGCGCAGTGCATCAGTACTGTTTTTAAAGGTTTAGACGCATGTGGAAAGAATCAGGATTTACCACAGTTTTCATGTTGTCAGGGCACACAACATTCATTTAAGGATGGTGTGATGAAAACCGTGTGTAAATCACAGATGTAAAATCAAGCCTTTCTCCTAGATCAAATGTGATGGGCCTATATGACATGCTAAAATGCTTTAAATGCTGTGGGATTTGAAAGTGGGCCACAGCCACCAACCCATTTTCTTTGCAGAAAGTGTTTCACACCTTTTCTTTCTGTAGTATGCAACCTTTGTTATTGACAGGAGTCCTAATTACCCATTTTACCCAAATTAAACAAGTTCACATAATGTGCTCATCTGTACTATTAGTGTGAGGACCATTTTTAAGTGTCAGACGTTCAAAAAAGTGTTTGTCTTGACTGACTGCTTCTCAGCATGCCCTAACAAAGCAGTAAAAAACAACAACAGTAATGAGGTTTACAGCTTGTTTCCTGTGTGGAATTGTGGGGGTTGGGGCGGGTGGGAGGGAGCGAACACGAGAGACAGACAGGGAGAGGTGTCATATCACTCTCATGAGAGACCTACTGTAATTACACAGGATGTTTTAGGTAAACATACGAGTGGTGCAGTTTCCATGCCAATTCTAATGTTTTCCTGACTTTTAATAGGCTTTCTTCTGATACATTCTGTGTCAGTGAATATTCCAAGCACAATGTCCCTTCCAATTAAATTCAAAATTTTCCAATATGATTTATGTTGACGCCATTGCTTAGACACTCATGACAAAAGACACCACATTACTATTATTTAAATTATTCATATATATACATTTTCTGAAGACTACAACAACCCCAAGTCTCCATGATATTCTAATCCTCAGATATGGCCTGATCCCTCCTTCCTTTTAAGTCTATGGGATTTTATTTTGTCCATTTTATTGTTTACGAGGTAAAAAAACAAGTCTGATTCACTCTACCTCATGTTGTTCCATTTCTTTCTTTTGTTAAACTTCTGTTGTTCTGAAAGGAGACATTTTGAAGACTGGACTGGTTGCTCTTTTCCAACAATAATAATGAATGAGGACTGGAGCTTTAACACTCAACAAGAACTGAAAAGTGGTGCAAAAGTAGTCTATACAACTGCAATATATTAAGTCTTTTAAAGACATATTTGCATGTAACCACCGCAATTGAGTCAGTGAGTTAAATTTGAGAACCAGGTCAGTCCAATTTGTGACCGAATCATTCAGATGGCTTGTTAAATAAATTAACTGATTTACTGAAAAATTATGACTCAAAAGAACAGTTTGTTTATAAATCAGGCATCGCTATACATCTTTCATGGAGCTCATGAAATGTCCATCTGTTCCTCACAAAACAATATTGTATGACTTAGAAAACCTGGAATAAAACACAAAAGAGAAATGAATTGCTTTTATAATATTATATTTTGTCACTGTGCTTAAAAGCCCTAGTCCTCTTTCACTTCCATTATATAAAACCAACAATATTCTTCCAAAATCCACTTCTTGTGTTCTGGGCAAGAAATAAAGTCATATAGTTTTGGAAGCAAGTACATTTATGGTTGAACTATACCTTGTTGATTTTTTAGTCCTTTTATTGTTTACCTGGTAAAAAACACAAGTCTTTTCACAACAAGTCACATGATTTGAAGTATAACTCATATTTGTAGCAGGACAAGCTACATGCCAAATTTCTTCAAATCCGTAAACCTTAAGTATGAGCAATTGGAATAGTAACTCAGGCCTAATGTATGCCCATTAATGAGTTAGTTTTACTCGAGTCATGAGAAGAAGGGGAAAAGGTCATATTCTTTAGATGTAATGTAGGTATTTTAATGACAGCTGTCTATTCCCAACCCTTGCCAAGGGGGCTGAACCATCCAGTACGAGCAGGTGTTCTACAATGACAATTCTGTGATACTTCTAAGGCATAGCCCTCTACGCATCATCCACCCGATTGGATGGGGGCTGGTGGATGAGGATCAGTCCAGCAGCCTGTCTCTGGGTCTTGGGAAAGAGAGAATTTGCCCCAGAAATCGTGAGGCCTCATGGATGGAACATCCTCAAAGTTGATCTGCAGGACCGACCTACCTCCCTTTCTTTTACACTCTCTCTATCTCTCTCTCTCTCTCTCTCTCTCTCTCTCTCTCTCTCTCTCTCTCTCTCTCTCTCTCTCTCTCTCTCTCTCTCTCTCTCTCTCTCTCTCTCTCTCTCTCTCTCTCTCTAACTTCAACACAGGGCTCACGTTTAGGGTAAACACTTCTTAGAAACTCTCCCTGAGGGTTACCACATTCCATGAATCTCCCTCTTCCAGTACTAGAAAGGGTGATGGGGAACAGTGAGCCATGAAATTGTATGTTCCAATCCCTTTCTACTCAGAGAACAAAGTTGGACAAAAGGTCATGCCCCCAAACAGGACACTCGGGTGAGTGAGGGGAAATCCCTCTGAAGAGGCTTCCTCTTGCTCACTAGCTTGGAATTGATGACTTGATGGCCAGTGAGTTGTGGGTGCCCTTAAATTCGTTACTTGTGTGACCCTGTTAGTTATTTAAGTAAACAAAACTATTGCCAGATTAGCTTTTTGCGGTAGGAGCCATTGGCTATTAAGTCACTTTGACCTGTCATCTGTCAGCACTGTGTCCGATTTAACTTTGTCTTGTGGAAAAAAAGAGGGGCTTCTTTCCTCAAAGCGAAGACTTATGTTAAAGTCCCTCTTTTGTCTTTTAGCAGTTGTCTCTTATGCTAACTCAAAGTTCAGTTGGGTTTGATGTGCCTTTTCAAAATGGGAGGAGAAAACTACTGTCTCTCGAATATTCTGCTATAGGGACATTTTATGCAAAAAACTATGCAAAAGTTTCTTGTGTCATTTACTCTTCCTTATGTTGTTCCAAATCTGCATGCGTCTTTCTTCTGGTAAACTTCCTTTGTTCTGAAAGGAGGCATTTTGAAGACTGGACTGGTTGCTCTTTTTCAGCAATTATAATGAATGTGGACTGGAGCTTTAACACTCAACAAGAACTGAAAAGTGGTGCAAAAGTAGTCTATACAACTTGCACTATTCAGTCTTTTGAAGAAATATGCTATATTTGCATGATGGACAGACCAAAATTTACATAGTTATTCACTAATAAACTTGCCTTTCCAGTGAGCTGGTGACCGCAGAAATTGAGTCAGTGAGTTAAACTCAATAGCAAGGTCAATCTACTTTGTGACCGAATCATTCAGGCAGCTTGTTAAATAAATTAACGTATTAACTGAAAAATGATGACTCAAAAGAACAGTTTGTTTATGAGTCAGACATTGCTACTTCTCTCATGGAGCTCATGAAATGTCCGTCTGTTCCTCACACTTTAGAAAACTTGGAATAAAGCACACAAGATCTAATTGATTACCTTTATAATATTATTTTGCAAAATGTTGTAAGGAACAACAAATCTGCTATATGGGTAATTCCCAAGAATTTCCAAGACAACTAGAGACAAAAATAGACATGTCTGCTGTCTGCTACTCATGAGACAGGCATATGGCATTACTACACATGTCTACATTGCACATGTTTACATCAACTAGCATATAGTGTCCTATAACTAACCTAAATTACTGTGAGGCAAACCTCATCTTAAACCACAGCCCATTACACATGCATTTTACAGTAACAAACTCTCCATTATACAACCATAAAGTAAATGAACACCAACAAGAGAATATAATTACCAAATATCTTTATCAGTCTCTGTAATGCTTGACGGACTCACAAGACAAAGACAGACTATCACTTCCAACTCTTTCCCCACCATTGATGGAACATTATGATATACCTTCTGAAAGAATTCTGAATCTCCTGATCAAAACACATGGAAAGAAGAGGCAAAAACAAGAAATATCATATGTAATAATTTGCATTTGTAAAATAACAATTATCAACATTAAACAGCAAATAAATCAAAACGGCCTAATGTTACTGAATGAGATGTAGACCCAGTACAAGCTACAGGACTGTGCAAGCATTAGGGGTGTTGATGGACATTAGGGGTGTAAGATGGAAAATTAGTTATTTCTGTCTTTTGGTTTGAAAAGCAAAGTCGGAGCAACATTACGGATTCTGACGTACCAGTAAAATACCAGTAAAATCCGGAGTGTTGATTGGCTTGGCTTAAGTCATCCGTTTTCTGCATTTATTCACAGGAATAAACTCTTTTAAGCCAATCACTTCACTGTATTGCGCATGAGATCGTATTACAGAGGAGAAAAAACTCAACATGTGGAGTGCGCATGAGAGCGGTTTCTGCGTGGAAAGTCACAATGAGTTTGGGGGTGGGGGGGGGGGGGTGCCGTTTTATGCATACTGAGTTTTTTACACTGATAAATACTTGGATTCCCATTCTAAACATGGACTTTACATGCCCTTTTTTCCAGATTCAGTTGTGAATGCCTAGGCTAAAACGGGGGTTTCATGGCACATTAATGTGCTTTTCTCTGCACTCAAAGGGCTTTAGTTATGGAAGGGGAAATCTCCTCAACCACCACCAATGTACAGCCTCCACTTGGATGATGCGGCAGCAGCTATATTCCACCAGAACACCCACAACACATCATCATTTAGGTGGAGAGGAGATGGAGTGATGAAGCCAATCCATATGTGGATGATTAGGACGCCACAATGATGGACAGAGGCCAATTGGCAAATTTAGCCAGGATGCCAGGGTTGCACCCCTACAATTTTTTCGAAGGAAATCATGGGATTTGTAATGACCAGAGACTTGGTTTAGGTCAGGGCTCCTCCCCGTCACTATACTGGGGTGTTAGGACCCACACAGACCACAGGGTGAGCACCCCCTGCTGGCCTCACTAACACCTCATCCAAGAGCAACCTAATTTTCCCAGGAGGTCTCCCATCCAGGTACTGACCAGGCTCAATCCTGTTTAGCTAGTGGCTAATCATTCTTGGGTGATGGTTTAAGAGTGAAGACTAGGATTATTGTGTATAACAAGCATGGATGGTCAATATTTGTTTTGCCTAAGCCAAAAGATGTTGTCAGCTACTCAGCACTTACCAAATTAGGCTTTGTCGTTGGATATCAGAAGCTTAATTATTGTCAACATAGCATATCAAAGTCCCATAAATATTACAGAACTGTAATCCAATTGAAGTACGATACCTTGAAACATTGTATATGCCATAAGCAAATCATCAATTAGAATGTTTCTAGTTGTGCCAAGGATCCTATTTGCTAAATGGAAACGAATGTGGGTCAGTGTGTTGAGTATGTAAACCACATAGCTCAGCTCGAATTCAGGATGATTTGTGGTGAGCCTCTGCGCCACTTGGCAGATTACACTGCATGTTAACAGAACAAATCTGAAATGCAGTCTTGTGCTTTATTTCACCCACATGCTCGTGTTTACTCACCCATTTTATATTTTGGTGCTTGTTATGTCCCACCATTTTCAACAAAGACGTGCCCTGCAACTGAACTTTAAAGGTTGATGTGAAAAGATTGCGACTGCATAAAAGCGCACGTAATTGTGGGTCCGCTGGAAAACCAAAGACGCAAAACAAATATGCCTGCTGTCATGATGGATGCAGGAGGGTTATTATCTAGTTCTCAACAGAACATTTTGGGTGGAGAAGACACTCAAGACAATTGTTGTTTATCGTTGGAGCACCAGCACCGACTCGTCAAGCAACAGTTGAGATGGAACGATAAGGAACGAGGGACATGAAAAAAAAAAAAAATAATAAAATGAAAAGATCTTTAGTCTGATGAGGACTGAACCTTCATCACATTTCATTGTTGCCAATATTGTTCTTGGTTTTACATATTAGTATTTGAAGATGATAGGGCTAGGTAAAAAAAAAAAAAAATCATGAATGTTGTCACAAATTGAATGTTACACAACAAAAAATATACAGTAAAATAATAACAAAAAAAAAACGTTCTATTCAGTCATCCTCATGGGCTGCATACATTTCAGAGAGTGTAGCAATATCAGTCTAGAAAATCACAACTTTTCATTTTCCGTCGGTCTTAGTACACAATGTAACTATACACATCACAACATGTAAATAGTAAAATGTTGACGTTATTTTGTCACTTATTGAGTAGTAGGCTAGATAGTCTTTGTGCTAAGCTAGGCTAGCGGTGGGTGTTATGGCACACACAGAGATGAGAATGGTTTGTATAGCCTTATCTAACTCTGGGGGATACAGAGAATAAGTTCAAGTCCCAAAAAGTTGGCGTGTTCCCTTAATGTTAATTCTGATAGAAAGGTGTCAGAATACACAGTGCATCACAGTTTGTTGCGTATGGAGCTGCATAGCCGCAGATTGCTGACCCCTGTCCACCGCAGAAAGTGCCAACAGTGGGCACGTGAGCATCAGAACTGGACTACAGAGCAATGGAAGAAGGTGGCCTGGTCTGATGAATCACGTTTTCTTTTACAGCACGTGGATGGTCGAGCGTGGTTTACCTGGGGAACACATGGCACCAGGATACACTATGGGAAGAAGGCAAGACCATGTACACTCTTTCATGGAAATGGTATTCCCTGGTGGCTGTTGCCTCTTTCAGCAGGATAATGCATCCTGCCACAAAGAAAAAATGGTTCAGGAATGGTTCGAGGAGCACAGAAATGAGTTTGAGGTGTTGACTTGGCCTCTGAATTCCCCAGATCTCAATCCAATCGAGCATCTGTGGGATGTGCTGAACAAACAAGTCCAATCCATGGAGGCACCACCCTGCAACTCACAGGACTTACATAGGAATATGAACAGTTTCTCTTTGGTGAATCATAAATATACAGTGTGACTAGGACACCTCTTTATAGAAAATCAAAAGCGTGAGGTGTGGACTCCCCAATTTATGAACAAATGACTCTTATTAATCAGTTCTTTTAAGTGACTCGACATTACAAATGAAATATACTCAAATGAAATGGATTCAAATCAAAATATTAAAATTGAGAGCTTGTGAATCAGAATTTAACCGAAACAGGAAATGTGTATCGATATCCAGTCAGATAAAACACACTCATCCGATACAGAGGTGGATCAAAGGCGAATGTAACCGTGCAGTGAAAAACACTGTGCAGCAACTAGGGACATTCATAAAACATGTCCATCTTTAAAGCTGAGTCTTTGATTCTGCATTTCAAAAATAACAGCCAGCACAAACACGAGTTCAAGACTATTTCATCCAAGCCATGGATTGGATTCAGCCTATTAGCATCTGTTTAATCTTGCTGATGATAGCTGTCTTGCCTTGTATTTATGGGACCTTATCTGTGGATGTATTATCTGAAGCACAGATGGTGTGTGTGGGGAGGGGGGGTCACAACAAATGGGAAGAAAATGTCGTAATTGGCTATGCTTCAGCAGAGTGGATAGAATATACCTGCTCAAGTTGACTATGGGCAAAGGCTAAGTGAGATTAGTGTGTGCCATGTGGTATCTGTAGAAAGGAGACCCTATAGATGAATGTTTTAGCCTTTAAATGAACCCTAATGCTTTCATTCACATTATCTAAAAAATATATATTCACACAAAATAACACCTTGGGATTTTGTTGTGTCCATATGGACGGCCAAAGGCTCTCCCTGTTCACAAATATTTGACCCACTTTTACAATGTCCTGAACATTGTGCTTTTCAGAAGAAACTAGTAGAGAACAAGCAGCTGCATATTTTAGAAAGAGGAATTCCCAGTGACAACATTTGCCCAGTATTTACGCAGTGTTTAGTTTCTATGCAGCATAAAAAGGAACAAGAATTTCCAAATAACATTCTGTATATCATCATTACTCTGCAACTTCATCTTTTACTCTAAATTGTATATAGTTAATATATGTTGTGCATTAATACTTGGGGTTAGTTATCTGAATGAACCTGGGATGCGCCAATTTTAGAATCCAAGCACGTTTTTGAAAATAATACCATTATTAGCTCCATGTAAACAATAAAAACATGAATTTGTCATGCACGTGTATTGCGTTCAGTCTACAGGTGTGTAGTTTCTTTACAAAGTGACATCGCCACCTACTGGCCGTTTTAATACAGCTAATACAGCGTTTTAGCATTTTTGTGGATTTGTGTTAAGGATTCGACTGTATGCGGAAAAAAACAAAAACATTTCCGCCGGGACTTTTTACTGAGCCGAGTCGAAGTACTCTCAGAAGTGCTATTCCGCAATACTTTATAGTTCTCCTTTTTAATCCGCTTAGAAAAGTGCCACGTTTTATTTTATGTCACCATACTTGATCGTTCAACTATTCATGTAACTGTATTTAAATAGGGGAAACGTGGAGGTGTTTGGTCGCTTTTAACTTGATCTCTGTTTGGTACCATAGTGAATGAACTGGGCTTAGTGGGCTAAGCTAAATGCTGTCAAAATGTCACCGCGCATCAGAGCGATTAAGTGCACGCACTGAGACGAGAGAGGTACGTATCAACTCGTTTTAGTTATCCCTTTAAATTATTTTACAACACCAGTCAAAAATCATTTATACTCTTCTTCTTCTACTTCCTCAGTCGTGCGAGCAGTGGAGTTCTGTTGACAACTATGCATTGCTCTGTTGCTCTAATTGGTTGTAGGTCTATCCAATTGAGGTCTTTACTGGTTCGGTTGAAACACGACCCATAATCACAGCCTAATGGAGCAGTATTAGACTCATATTCTGATTAAAATTGAGTATGAAAATGATGATAATAGTATGATGATAATAACCCTGCTCAGTACCCATAATCAGATAGATATTTTGATGTTATGGCAATATTAATATTCTATACAATTGTGTCTAAATTTTGTATTTAAGCATCACAAGATTGTGTAGTAAAAAATTATTTTCATCTTATTTTGAGATTTGCAGTTAAATATAACATGTTAGATGTAACATTGATTTTAAAGATAAGGTTTAGCTTGAGCATTATATTACGAGAAAGTTAGTTAGTTTAAAATAAGTATGCAAAATTAATTATGTAGTATTGAACAATACCAATAGATAAATAAAAATCTATTCTTGCCGATAATATGATATGCCGATAATCAATATGGAGCCTATATAATGTATATATAATATTACTTTCAATCAAAATAATGATTTTCAGATGTAGATGACAAAAAGAAATCCCATAGACTTGCATTCAAGAAGAGACCTGAGCCATGTCTAGAATCTCTGAGTGGGCTCTTTTAACTAGGGCCAGTACATAACACCAGAAACTCCCTAGCAACATGCTGAAAAAAAATAATAATAATAATTCAGTCACACGAAACACCTTAGCAACACCCTGGCAACCACCTGCAACTTCCCAGCATCACGTTGCAAGTTCTGAACATTAAATACCATTGTAATTTCTAAAAAATGTCCAAATTTCTACAGACTTCTTGTGGAGCACAATTTTCTAATACTCATGTGTAAGGACGGGAACTGAAAGTGTTCAGTTTCCATGGGAAAACAAAAAGCAATCTAAGCAGTAAAACAAGTGACATAACTAGCACTGCACATCTATAAGAGATAGCAGCCGTTTCAGTGATCAATAGTTTCAAACATCATTAAAACCTTACAATGGTTTGCTTTTTTATCCAACACATTCAACCTTTGATATGACAAAACATTGCTCAGCTACGATCCCGAGTATCTAATAGCAGTACAAAACACCCTCTTGGGTAATAAAATGTGAGGCCCATAGGCAGGGACTCTGCTTTTTAATGACTGAAAATGGTTTATCATTGAGTTGTCAATCCTGTTCTACTATCTGTCTGGGTCTGCTTCAGAGGGACGTGTCCTTCCGCAGGGGCTGCTGTCTCACTGGTAATTGTAAGTGGGTGTGTTTGGGGTTGTGCTGTAATTTGCATGGTGCCTGCTGTCTGGGTGAGGCTCTGACTGAACTGACTGAACCGAGGCCCAGTGATGTTGGTCTTATGCACGGGTCTTGTAATTGCTGGTTTGCTAGAAAAGGACCAAGATAGGATGTAGGTAGATGTAGGGTTGTGATGAACTGGAGGATCTCCTCCACTTAAGCTTCTAAAAGTCGAAAAGATAAAACGGTAACATTAAAAGTTTTGTGATGATATATAAATCTAAATAAAAGTGATACAGGACAACTTTATTGATGTACCCCCTGAAAAAGATTGCAATCTAATAAGACCTTTTATAAAGATAACTATGTAAATGTACTGGCATTTGAAATGTTTCGCCAATCACAATTACATATTATGGTCTGTACCGACCCGGATCTACATCTAACATGGGTGGATCTCCGCCTGTCACGATAATATTAAACTCTTCTGATATTAGAGTAGCAATTGCAGAAGGATAAAATAAAGCAGATTTTGTTTCCTTTTGGAGCTTGAAAGGGTTCAGTTTGAGCAGATGTTTTATACCATCATCACTGTCCTCGTCAGACTTCATTTCCCACTGCATTTAGCATTGGGCTACTTTGCTAACATTTCTAACATACTCAAAATTATCATTTTCAACGTTTTCAAAATCAATATTTTGATCGCTGACAGCTTCTTCACCGGATCCACCATCAAGTGACAGTGACACTAATATTTGATTGTCCATTTCTTGCTCTGCAGTAAATCACTGAGCCATTTCAAGTTTTGCTGATGATACTACCTATTCTTTTGTTTTCTGACTGCGGTAACTATAAGTGAGTTAGTTCATCACTGTGAATCAGACATTGCCACCTTGTGGAATAAAGGTCAATTAAACGTATTAATTTATCAAATATTCAATTATTGTCATGCAGAAAAAGTATACTTACACTGTTACACACCTTGGGTCGTTAGCGACCCTATATAATTTTTTACAAAAAGATTATGGGAAAACAGGCATTCTTTTAGCACTTGTTATATTGTCTAGAATTAATTGATTGAGGAATACTAAGAATGTTGATGTTCTAATTTTAAAAAAATAATGAGGAGGAGGGTAGTGAGTGACGTTCAGCCAGGCCAGGCTGACATTAGCCTGAGAAGCCAGATCCACATCAAAATGTTTTGTCTGGAAACTCACCATTGGCCGGGGGTCAATCCGAGGGGTGGGATAAACGGTTGTCTTTCAAACTCCCTCTGCACGGCGTGCACGCAATTGGATTGCGCTACAACCAACCACAGCAATGAAGGTGAAGCAGAGCTAGTTGATAGATTAAACTTCGGCCGTATCCGGTCGGCAAAACTCTGAACACATCTTCCCTTCTTAAGAATGACTTCAGTGCCGTTCTTTGATCTTTTCTCAGAGAAAAGCTTAACTCCAAGTCTTCCAGAGTCGTGGTCAAAGCTGATTCGAAAGACCGCCGTTCGCCAGTTTCTGTGTTTACTAGAAGCACGCAAGCGCAACTCGGCCGTCATTATGTTAAGCCCCACCCACCGACTCTATACACAATGTGATTGGCCTGACCCGAGTTTGGTTTTTACTGCTCAGAAGTGTATTGAGAGTTGCTAGATGACACTCGCGGCAGTTTAGATTTGCTGCCGCTAGGGTGCGTCTAGATTTCTAGGCTAGGCTGACCAACCAATAGTGTGAGTTTGGAGGCACAGCTATTTTTGACGCCCAATGGCAGTCAGGAAACTTTGGCAGTTTGAAAACAGTCTTTATTTTGCAATGCCTTTGAAGATGCTAGTAGTGGCAAACAAACACACACTTGCAGACGCAGAGTATTCACTCTTCTAACTTCCTTTTGAAGTTAAATTAAAAATATCTAGAGGAGTTGTTTGTGACTGAATAGGTTTGTCTGCATGCAGTTCACACAGGGGAGCTCGGTCAGGTTTGTCTCTATGCATCAACACCCCCATCTCCCCACAGACTACAACACTGAGCCCAGCAATTGAAAGATCCACCTCCCTCCTCTGTCTGTCTCTTTCTCCCTCCTCTGTCTGTCTCTTTCTCCCTCCTCCTTTCTGTCTGCTATCCCCTTTCTCTGGGGCCAGGCCAAGATCCCTCTGCACCTACCCGTTAAAGTCCAGCAGAAGCTGGTGAAAGGTGATCACGTCAGCTTTACTATGCTTTTAAAAACATTGTTATATTAAGCTAATGTATGATCAGTGGTTGCTCTAATAATGTAACCACTAACCAGATAGACACTACGCATCGCTGCAAATGCAGGGCATGTTACTACATAACTGCAAACTGCATGTGGCATGATGGTTAAAGAGTTTCCTGAAAACAACAGGTGGGGATGTGAATCAGGCTGCTTCAGTATATAAAGATCAAGAGCAATGATAAAATAGGCTTACAAAATCACATGGGGATTTCTAGTATCAGGTGTGGATTTAAACTGTGGCTTTCACCTGAAGAGAGACATGAAGAAAAATGTACCTGTGTGAATTTGGAAAGAAATTTGGTTTGTTATACTGATATTTAAACTCTGGCCAATATATATTTCTACATACATTTAAGCTAAAATGGTAAACTAAAATAATTGTACATGCCACAAGTGAATTTATGCATCACAACATTATAATGTACAGTATAAATATTAGGCCTACATTTAAAGGGTTACTTCAGCGATTAGCATATGGCTTTGTATCAGTAGAAACCCTGGAGTATATTCAAATTATTGTGCTTTCCCCCCTCATATCTCCCTGAGACAAGAGATTTATGCATTTTATTTCTGGAAAAATTCCTCCTATGATGCAAATTGACGATTTTTGCATCATAGGAGGAATGTTTGCCCAAATGCTAAAGACTACAGCCAGCAGAGGGAGCTATTTCCGCATGTTTTGAACTCGCGCATGTGGGATGGGAGATTACACTCAGCTGGAAGCTACAGGCACTCATTTAAACGGAGCTATGGTGTGCAATGTAAGTCTTTTAACTTCTCAAATTAATTTCTATGAAAGTTAAGCTTGTAAAGGCATGAACTGAAACGCGCCAGACTGAACACGCGTTGTGAATGTATGCCGCGAGTGTAGTCGCGATTACCTCAGCTCTCATCACTCCTGCAGTCAGTGCTCAGTGCTGTGATACTCGCGCGGCGACTCACTCATTATATTGAACAGACTTTAACAGTGTTACTATATGATTGGTGTATAAAGATTGCCTTTAAGTTAGATGACAGCAAAGGTAACCTTAATATTTATGAAATGAGCATGAACATTTCAACATCCAATATCAACCAATAACGATATATATATAACAAATATCTCACATATATAATCCCTATAAAAGGAAGCAATTCAGGAGGTTCAAATCACCTTTAGGGTGCACGAATTGTTTACAGTACTGTAATGTAGGCTAGTCATCATTAGATAGTACATTACCTAACAAAATTTATATAAAATCCATTTTGACTGTGACATGTATTCAGTCTGTGTGTTATAAGATGACACCACTATAAGTTTTGTGCCAGTTCTAACAGTGCAACATTAAGATATTAATGATACAGAAATATGCTTACTATAGCCTCCAGTCATTCTGATTTCCTCAACTATTCTTATTATGACTGAAATGATAGTTGACCTGGTTTCTGCCTAGCAGGTTTAATGACTAAACTACCTTGAGTTTAAGCAACTTTCGTTTAATATGTCATTCCCACACGCATGTGACCATGAGAGATTTCTGTTAAGTAGGCTAATACTCTTGAAATGAGAAAATTAGGATAACCACTTCCTGTTAAGCCCTCTGGTTTAATCAATGCTTCACATAAGACATTTGTGCAGTCGTTCCCACATCCGACCTAGACAGTCATATGATGCACGATAGATATGTTTTATAACGATGTTTTTTTGGAGTGTGAATGCGTTGCTGCGCGTTCGGCTATCATCGCGTGTCTAGCAGAGCAGTCTAGCACAATTTGGTGACGCAAGGGAGCTATTAATATCACAGGAACGGGATGTACTCACTTGCAGCGGGTCACTTGAGGACAAACAGTGAACAATATTTCTGCAGCGCTGCAGCTTTTGGCAAGGCTGCAAGAAATAATGCGATATTTACGTTTTCTTGCAGGAATAACTCGTTTTATGGTGTAAGAGAACACACTGGGCTTGGGGAAAGAGAGTTGAACGCCACAGCCCCAGAGCCTCGCCCACTTTTGAACCCGTTGACTCGCTGCACTCAGATCAAAACAACCATGTGCACTCAACGGGGGAGGGTTTTGTTTTCTGTCTGAGGGGTAGAATCTTGTACACCATTGTGGTACTTTTTTAACTTAAATATTCATGGATGGTGCAATTAAAAATCTGTTTTAATAGTAGATATACTTTTTTAAAAAGCTTCTGAAAAGTGATAGTTCCCCACAAAATGAAAATCATTTACTCTCCCTCTTGTTCTTAATGTGACTTTTTTCCATTCTAAAGTATGTCAGTTCATAAAACTAGTGATTTTCTGCATCCCAATTCGCCTATAAGTTATAACATTTACTATGGCAGGCCCGCCACTTGTGTGAGCTTCATGTGCAAGGCCTGGGTGGGGCAGTTGCTGTAGTAATGGGGGTCTACTGTTGCAGTACATTTACATTTATGCATTTAGCAGACGCTTTTATCCAAAGCAACTTACAACTGAGGAATACAAGAAGCGCTATGTCATGAAGAGGCGAAGAAACGCAAAAAGTGCCCTAAATACAAAGATTTGGATATTACTCAGAGTAGCAAAAACTAGAATAGGGAGGGAAGAGAGAAAAAAAAAAGATGAGGAAGAGTTAGTTTTTTGTTTCATTTTTTTCATGATAAGATTAAGTGCAGTAGTGATGAACAATTTGTTATTTTTCTCGTGGATAATTAAAACTACACTATGTAATTTGTTGCCTCTAGAGGTTGCTTATTCGAAACCTAGGCGTAGCTTGATGACACCTTGATTTCGCAGAGCTTTTATTTTGCCGCAGACGACCGCTTCTACTTTTTTCCCCGACATGCATATGTGGGGTAATGCAGCGCTGTTTTATCGTATTATATACATTGGAGTTTTGTTATAAATAATGTTATTCTGTGCGTTCGCTTGGCTGCTTCTAGACATTTGAAATAGATTGATGTTAGTTATGGTAAAACATTGTACTCACGATAAATCAAGAAAACAAGATTTAAACAATAAGACTAACTGTACTGAGCTATACAACAATAATTCGTTTTCTGTCGATTTATGTATCCAAAAAGCTGCTCACCTGTCTTAAAACGCATAATATATTAAAGCGTCTTTGGTGTTTCCATGGTTTCTATTTCTTGAAAATACTGTAAAAAGTTTGTTTCGCTTCATATATTCAATATAATTCACAGTTTAACAGCTGTGTAACTGAATCGCATTAAATCTTCATTTAGGTTAGTTCAGCCAAAAATGAAAATTCTGTCATTATTTACTTACCCTCATGTCGTTCGACACCCTTCAATACCTTTGTTCATCTTCGTAACTCAAATGAAGATATTTTTGTTGAAATCCGATGGCTCTTAAAGGCCTCCATTGGCTGAAATGTAATTTCCTCTCTAAAGGCACTAAAGACGTCGTTACAAAGTCCATCTCACTACAGTGGTTCTACTATAATTTTATGAAGTGACAAGAATAGTTTTTGTGCACAACAAAAACATCCGACTTGTATAGCGACAAACCGACAAATACCGACTTGTATAGTGATGGCCGATTTCAAAACACAGATTCGTAAGCTTCGAACCGTTATGAGTCAGTGTTTCGAATCAGCGGTTCGGATCGCCAAAGTCACGTGATTTCAGCAGTCTGGCAGTTTGACACGTGATCCGAATCATGAATCGATACACTGATTCATAAAGCTCTGTGGCTTAAGAAGGGGTATTTTGAAATCGGCCATCACTATATAAGTCATTATTTCGGGAGGTTTTTTGCGC
This sequence comes from Pseudorasbora parva, assembly GCF_024679245.1. NCBI lineage: Eukaryota > Metazoa > Chordata > Actinopteri > Cypriniformes > Gobionidae > Pseudorasbora > Pseudorasbora parva. Next base: position 15,883,580 of record NC_090196.1, on the reverse strand, counting down.
ACAAAAACTATATTGTTTACAATAGTGTACTTGTACGTGTTGGTTACTGCTGTACCAGTAGCCAAACTTGCTGTTCAGCCTAAATACTTGTTTTGTTCCACTTCATGTTTAGGAGTATGAAAATTTTAAGTTGATGGCCCTGCCATAACAGACCGGTGTGCATCTATAAATTACTAATTCAAGAGTGTTGTACAAGTTTACTGCAACACGGCGCAAACTTCACATACTTTTGAAAATCCAGCGTTTATTTAATCCTGGGAAGCGTTCATTGTCACAGCTGTAAACATGACGGCGTTCTTCTTCCACCAAGGGCTTTGGCATCGCGCCATTTGTTTCCAGGCAGACTGTAACGCAACACACACGTCTCATTGACATCCTGTAGAAATCAACCAATCAGACGTCTTTGAGACGTGTTTCCAGAAAAGTGTGCCATATGCATTAGACATTCAGCCAACGTTACATCTGAGGCTAAGACTTACATTCTTTTGACTCATCTGACTCCAGCCAATCAACAAGCAGTGGACTGAACAATAGGCCCGCCCTATATTTTTTCTTTTCAGTAATCCATTTCAAAGACATTTGTTACTCCTACTACATCATGTCTTATTGTCTCTGACCCATTTTAGTTTGAACTATAATTTTAAATGCCACTATATTTTAGGCAAAATTCCAAAGCTTTAGGCCATACATTTTATGAATAAATAAACAAACCAAAAAGGGTTACAAGAGTTATTTTTAGGATAACTCACAATATTGCCTGTGATTTTACCTCACGATGTTGTGCAACTCGATGTAGTGTTGGTTTTGTGTATAGGGCTCGATTGTTTGTTTCCAAAGTCCAATTTTGAATGCAAAGAGCATGTGTCAGATGTGACTAATGAATTCCATTCAAGGCCATAATAACAACTACGTTACAACCACAGCATGTGAGAACATGCAATAATACCTATACCTCCTGCACTCAATAAAAATATGCCATAAAATCCATGCATTACTCAACAACGGTGAGGTCAGCTAAATAATAGTGCAATTTAAGCCAATGTACTGGATCTGCTTGTTTATTGAAAAATGTGTTCTTGGACACATTTTTCAATGGAAAAATGGAAAAATGTGTCATATATCTCATGTTTGCTATAATTACATCCACATTTCACATGGATACCTACACAGTCCTTTGGAGTCATTGTCAAGCACCAAAAGAGCAAGCTACAAAATTAAAGGCACTGGAAAATGACATTCATATACTGCCAGATGCAATTCTCATTTTGGTTTCGTAAGATTTCCTGACAAACAATAAGTTAGAAAGCAGAAATACACACCCACTGCAGTGACTTTAAATAATATAATTCAAAATATAGATGTTTACTATGCAGACCTGTGGAGTTAAAGTTTCCATAAAGATTCAGTGGTCATTTTATTTTTGTGTTTAGCCTTGTTTTTATTGTGGTCGGTTTGACTGCCATGAGAACTTTTCTTTCAAGCTGAAAATCCCTTGAGAAAAAAAAAAAATCATTAAGAACAATCCACTTCTTGGTTTTGTTTTTTAAACAATGTTAAATAAAGACAATAATACATGATCTAAATCGTATGAGTTCAAAATACCATTTAATGGTTTTAACAATGATTTTGGTGTTTTAGCTTGGCAGTTGATTTCAAATCCAGCCTGTGACCTCTTTGTGTTTCAGAAGGATTTGTTCTCATTTAACGAGAGCTTTGTTAATCTGTCCTCTTATTAGCTGCTAGAGGGCATGGCCTGTTTGGCTCTTCATATGTGCACCCTATTGACATCTGCTGTGAGGTGTGGATGTTGGAATATTGATGTTCTGCCAATTTCTGTAGTTTATCCAGAATGACAGTGAGCTGGGAAGGATGTTATAACGTTATTATGGATTGTGCCCAAATGGGGTACCGGAAGTAAAAAAAAAAAAAAAAAAAACACTTATTCAATAGATTTTAACCATAACAAATAAACCTTTGGCGATTTCACTGTAAACCCTAAAGCAAACAATAATTAATTGGATTGAATAGTGCCAACTTAAATTTGACCAATTAGTTAAATCAAATGAACTTTTATGAGTTTTTAAGTATTGTTTCATTGTTTAAATGTTATTAAATTGTTTCTTTGATTTAGTTCAATCAAATTAAATTTTATAAGTTTTTAAGTAGTTTCATTATATTCAATTTTATGAGTTTGTTTCTTTGAATGTATAGACAAACTTAAATTTAACTGAGATTTCTCAAATTGCTCAAAAAGTTAATGCTGGTTTTGATAAAAAGGTGTCAGAATACACATACTCATGCATCTCAGTGTGAGTAACAGTCAGGGTTCCCATACCCCTGTCCACCACCAAAATAGTATTAGGAAGGTGGTCATAATGTTATGTCTCATATCTGGGTTAAATGTTCTATTCAATTATTGTTATGCAATGCTAATGTTACAAAAGCATTGCGTTCCCAATCGGCAAATTAGCATTTACTGAATTAGCTAGTGAAAGCTACACTGTAAAAAATGATTTGTTCAATAAGTTATGACAAATGTTTTTACATTGTTTTAACTCATCAAAATAAGTTAAGAAATGTTAAACTTTTTTTATAAGTTATACAAGATGTAACTCATTTTTTAAAGTCAGTTTAACATAATCTAACATTCATAATCTAAGTCGATTGTGCTTAAAAATGTCAAGCTATGACTACTAAAAAGATTTAAGTTAAGATTGATAAAGTTAGGCCTAAATGAATGAATTGGCTTACTCAAATATTTTGAGTTAAGAGCAAAGAAGTGTCTCAAAATAAAAACATGCAAGTTCTAATTACTTGAACTTTGAACTTGGTAACTTTTTATAAGATTTTCTGCCAACTTATGCCAGTTTACACCACACAGTGTCACTTTGGTAAAGTGGGAAATCACCGCTAAAAAGAGTCAATGCCCTCTTTTATTTTTTATTTTCTTTTCTTCTTTTTTTAAAAATAAATAAATTATGGTTAGTAGCAAAATTCTGTGCAAAAACAACATTATTCATAATTCTGAAGACCCAGCTAACAATCAGAGTTGGTGATGTTATAACAGAAACTGTAATGTAGTATTAAAAATGACATCTTACTGTACTTAATGTACATATTTGTATCTATCATCTACCTATATGTGTTTGTGTATGCATGTCCTCTATTTATATGACTTTAAGGGTTAATTACAAATATATAAGTAGTTTTATATTGTAGGGCAATCAACTCAATTTATATACCATCATTTTTTATTCCAGGCATTTGCAATGCTTTATTGGATTAACCGTTTATTTCCTCATAATAACATACATTTTGTGTATCTTTGCACCTTTGATTTGAAATCATTATAAAGAAAAAAAATGGGTAAAGTCAACAAAGGCTGCTGAAAATGGGTGGTCACTGTTGAAAAAGTCAAAGGTTTTTTGCTAAAGAACAGAAAAAACAATGTTCAAAGTTCTACCTTGAGTACATTACATACATGTGACCTAGGGCTATGCCATTGTGCAACACAGTCTCACCCCTACTCGTCAAATGTTGCCGAACGGTCAAGGGACCCTGACGTCAGCTGTTGACGCACAGGGTACCCCTAAATCGCCATTTTTCGACGTACTGGGTAATCCACTGATTTCAATGAGAAACCTAGGACGTCATAAACAGACGTGTTGGGCATGTGAATGTTATCGTTATGATGGAATATATTGGGTTATAATTTTTACATTATGACATGTTGGAGTGTGATTCTCAATTTAATCAGCCAGCACAATTGTATTTACATTTATTTACGCTATGATACACGTTTGAAACAGCAGTCAAACCCCACCCCGCCCTAAACCTACCCATTTGCGTATTATATGATATAAAACACAGACTGTAACAGACAACAGGCAAACTTTATTGAAAAAGTCCAACTATTCCGAGGCCAAACGATTGAATTGTGTGAAGAAAAGACCCAAAAGCAATCACCGTCTCTATCCGCGCCGCGCGCCGCGCGCGCCCCGGCGTCACACTGAAGACGCCACAGGTAGACCCCTCGGCGTCACGCGATGGACGAACTGGGAACCCAATTGCTTTCAGTGGGAAACCTTTGGCGTCAACATTAGACGGCAATTCTATCGGTATGAAATCGCGCTGAAGAAGTCTCATTCAGAACACATCGCGATGTTTGGCATCAGATCACGTGTGCCACATGTTGGTGAGTAGTCATACATATTATGTCCTAATATTTGATATAAAGTATTTTCTGCTTGTCGTTATCGATCATGTTCAGTCACTGCATTGTATCTGTCATCATCACCACTAAGCATTTCTTTGCTTTCTAAATAAACACACCTTGCTAATAGGGTGATTAAACACTGTCACGTGACGTGCTATAGACCTTTAAACATTTGTTAATATTTAATAATAATTACTAGTGTAGTTCCAACGTGGCATTTGTAGTAGAAGCACAATAAAAAAATTAAATAAAAAAAAACACTTGTCATGCGTTTACCACAGTATTGGTAGTTTTAATGTGATATTTGTTGTAAATAAACAGTAACCACAACAATTGATATTTTTAATGTGATATTTGTTGTAAATAAACAGTAGCCACAACAATTACCATGCTTTAAATGCATTTTAATGTAAAATCCAAATATTGTTATTTAAATAGTATACTTTATAATGCTATATATTATATATTATGACTTTTTTTCTCTCGTTCTTTTTTTTTTTTTTACCTGAAAAGACCAAAAGGGCCTCTCGGACTCAGTCAACCCATTCTTGTTTGTGGAGAAGTAACGGAGAAAACCAAAAGCTGCAACAGCAAATATTTGTAATGGTATGTATGTGTTGGTTTGAACCCTTTATCAAACATTTTATTTAGCATTTGTTGTTACTTATTCTTACAAATCCCATATCTCAATCAGTAAGAACATATTCCCAAAGTCTTAATAATTCACAAGATTTAACAAGTTGTCAAATTCGTATGATTCTCGTACATATAGCTCTGAAAAAAATGAAGAGACCACTTAACATGGATTTCTAAATGTTAAGTGGTCTCTTAATTTTTTTTCCAGAGCTGTATTTGTATATGAAGAGTTCAGATGCAAAAGCCTCAAAAAGCCACTTCGGTCACATGACACATCAGATATTCAATTATTTTTTCTTAATCAGATCACTTGCACTGTTTATAACGTCCCGTTTGCATGTAAATAATTTATGTGATCACAAAATCAAGTGAGTTATCTACATTTTCAAACAAATTCTTATGATATAGCTTGCTATTACATACTTTTAACTGTCTTAATTTATATGTTTTAAAAACAATAGTATTTGCACCGAGTAAATGATACTTTCTTGTTTTACAGAAGAGAAGAAAGACCAGACCTTATATCGAAGCAAGCTAAGAAAATAAGTCCTTTGTTTAGGGTGAGGAAGGAAGATGGACATCTTGTGCCCGAAGAAGACAGAAAAGTGCGCAAGTCCATTGGTATGTCTTGTATTGAAGCAATGCTGTAATATGTAGTACAAAATTTGATGTTGATCTCTCAAAGGACTATTCATTTCAACAGTGATCATTCTTTCTACTCTGATAAAATACGTACCATTATTCATGTCTAAATATTTTAATAACTCCTAAAATAAGCAAATGAGGTTCTGTATCTTGGATTTATTTAAAATGGTAAATATTTGTTTTCCCTTTTTGATACAATTATTATTACACTTTTGGCCTTCAGTTCTTAAAAACTGCACCGTCTGTTTGTCTTAGATAAAAGCAGACAAGTGTGGGAAAAAGCATTTAGTTGTTATAAACTCCATGTATTTCTCCATTGTTTTGTAGACCATGGATGGTTCTGGGTAGCTTTAGAAGATAATGAGTTGGGACATATTAGGAATCAAATAGTAAATGTTCTTTGAAATATCTGGTTAGTTCTTTCTAAAAGATCTACTGTTTAAAAGGTTGCTGTTGATATGGGTAAATTAGTTTTTGTTCAGTACTTGGCTATTATAATGGGCTGAAATATTATACATAATGCTTCAATGTGTATATTATTTTATGTACTGACTGCTGCTTTGTAAATTTAAATCAGGAATTGGCATTTCTGCCCATTTTGAGGTGGAGAGTTTACTGAAGAACATAGGTTAACCTGACTGTACATTAAACTTAATATGAATTGTGTTTGTTGTTTTACTTTTAGACCAGGACTGGAGAACGCCGGAATATACGACTTCTTCCTCTGGTTGAGAAAAGGCTACACAACATCAGTGATCACATCATCTGTACATTGATTATACTGTAGGGTACAAGTGGGCGAACTGTTTAGAAGAAGAAGAACAGGAACATGATAGAGGGAAGAGACAGAAACCAGTCTAGTTGTAATAATGAATCATTATTTTCCAACACTATATCAAATCTGTTTTCTGTATCATAGTTGACTGGATGGGATTATGTGGCACTCATTTGTGTGGCTTCAGCAGCTGTGAATGGATTAATATGATGTTAATGTGTTTTTTAAAACCCATTTTTATTTATCTTGAATCTAATTTGACTTTATTCTACTTTATCAACTGTATACTGTATCCTCCAATAAAGTGTTGAGTGATAAAGTATGGTGAGTATTGTGTATGGTGTTTGGTACAGTAAATACACATTCAACAAGTTTATTTAGGTTATCTAATTAATTACCAAGAATATTTTTACTTGAGAAGTAAACATTTTTTATCTGGTTATATTATATTTGGTACAATGCTCCAAAAAGTTGTATATACTTGCATGCTGTGACAAGTATGTCAGTTTTCAGTGAAATAAAGGGAAGGATTACAAACACTTCAAGCTTAACTGAAGATGATCTGAAGCTTAACTGATGTTGATCATTCTGGTACATCTACTACTGCAATAAAAATTAAAGCATGCACATTTTCGATGCCAGGTACGTGAAGAGGGTGTAGATGAAATTGTGACAATGTCTCTTGTTATTTTACTTAATGGTGCATGGTCCTATATTTAATAGTAATAATGAAGTGTAAATAATATAAATAGTTTTTGTTTACTCTGGAAAGTGGATAATGGCAAGTTGTTGCAGGTTCATCCATTATATTTATTAGTGTTTATCCATAAAAGAAAATAAAACTTAATAATTATTATTTTACAACATTTCTTTCAAATATTTCTGTATTTCATCATTTCGTCTTACAATATCAAAACCTATACACAAGCATGACGTTAGAATAGAAAAGACAAAATACTCTGATATTTAAATGTGACTCAAAGTTTGTTGTACGTGATGAGGAGAATAGATCTGTGTATGTTGTACTGCCCTTACACCTCCAGGGACCCAGTAGTGGCCCCTTGAAGAGCAAAAAAAAAAGCATATTTCAAATGGATTTAACTCAAAGTCTGGTTAGCGTATCACAGAGAAAATTGGCAGGACAACTGCATATGCAATGTTTACTAAATAATGTTGGCCACAGTTTTCAGACATATATGGAAAGCTGCCATAAAGGTTTTTTTAAAAGTGCTCACAGTAAAATATACAATTTCAGCTTGGCCCTCATATATGTCATATAGGTTTACACAATGAACATATTTTAATATCCAGTTGTCCATTAAATATGTAATTTACTTAACATTTATTGTTTCATTATGAAACCTTTTAAACTACATTACCCATATATCTGTCATTGTATCAATGCAATGGGAAACATGGCGCTGTAGTTCATAGAAGTGTGCAGAAATGCTTAGGGTTAGGGTTGGGTTCTCAGTAAAGGAGTCATTTCTCAGAACATAGCGACACTTTATAGTTAGCTTAACGTATTACTGACGTAATAACACCAAAACATACTTTGTAACATGAAACGCCGTTTTATATGAGTTAAAACAGATAGTCCAATCACTGCGCGTTCTGCGATAAAGTCACAGCCAATGACAACCCAGCTGAACACAGGCGTCACACTTACTTGTCCATTTATGGTAAATTATATCACATCTCATCCGGTTCAACTGAAGGGGTAGATTCCTTAAAGAATTAATATTTAGGCTAAATATTATATTTATTATAATAAATATTAAATATTATTTATTCTAAATATAGGCTAAATATTTATTTATTCTAATTAAATAATAAAACTCACATTTTAAAATGAAAGTCTTCTTTGTGTGGTTAAACTGATGCATAATAAATATATTTGAAAGAGAATCCTTTTTCTATGCAATGGTCTACAAGCATAAACTTCTTTAAGCCATCCTTTACAATCTGAACTCTTGGAATTAAAACAAATATAACAAAAGCACAATGAATGCACACAATTTTGTAAGCATATTCCAATATTTAATGTCAAACAGTTTAAATACAAATGTAGTGCCCATATATATATATATATATATATATATATATATATATATATATATATATATATATATATATATATATATATATATATATATATATATATATATATATATATATATATGCAAAAAAATAACATTTTACATTCTAAACTTTAATACTATATATTTGCGATTATTGTTCACTTTTATTGTAACTAAATTAAATGCCAATTAAAATAGTTGATGATTATTGTAAATGTTAACCATTTTCAGTAAGAAAATACTTCTATAAAGTACATTCATGTTACAGTTACATTAACAAGGTAGTGATATAATGATAGGTAGTGAAATAATGATAGAGGTAGTTATGGTGGACATGTACTTTAGTGACCATTGTAATAAAAGTTTTAATGAATAATTATTGATTTCAAAAGGTATTAACTCTCACTATCTTCATTTGTTCAAACAAACAACAAATGCAGAAATATACATTGGACTATAGCATCATGAAGTCAATGCATGACTAGAACTAGTGGATGGCAATAGATATGTCCTTCACTAAAACTCCTGATGATAAAGGCATAGGCAGACATCAAGAACAGTTTATGAATATTGGTTCTGCATATATCAAAGAGATCATAAGACTCCACAGACTCCACGTGAAGACTTTGAGACACTGTGACAGAGCAAAGGGTGCACTTCACTGGACATGTCCTATGCATGCCCAAACAACAACACCCAAAAACACTTATGAAGTGGACACCACCAGGAGGACGCACGAGACAGGGAAAACCAAGGAAGATATGAGACAGATGTTTCACGAAGACCTCAATGCTCAATGCTCAATGTTCCATGAGAAGATGTGAAAACGTGGCCACAGATCGAATATGTTGGAGGACACATGTTGCCCAATGTGCCCAGGACAGGACATGATGATGATGTTGTCAGTTTATACATAACTGTAGGATTTATTTCTGTAAAAAACGATGCATAATTAAATGTTAAATACATTTATGTAATAAGTTCACAGATATGTGTGCATTCCCATTATTAAAAGTATATAATAGCAAGCTATATCATATGAATTTGTTTGAAAATGTAGATAACGCACTTGATTTTGTGATCACATAAATTATTTACATGCAAACGGGACGTTAATAATAATAAAAAATAATTGAATATCTGATGTCATGTGACCGAAGTGGCTTTTTGAGGCTTTTGCATCTGAACTCTTCATATACAAATACAGCTCTGGATATACTATACTATTTAAATAACAATATTTGTTTTTTACATTAAAATGCATTTAAAGCATGGTAATTGTTGTGGTTACTGTTTATTTACAACAAATATCACATTAAAACTACCAATACTGTGGTAAACGCATGGCAAGTGTTTTTTTTATTTTATTTTTTTATTGTGCTTCTACTACAAATTCCACGTTGGAACTACACTAGTAATTATTATTAAATATTAACAAATGTTTAAAGGTCTATAGCACGTCACGTGACAGTGTTTAATCACCCTATTAGCAAGGTGTGTTTATTTAGAAAGCAAAGAAATGCAAAGCCTCAGTGGAGATGATGACAGATACAATGCAGTGACTGAACATGATCGATAACGACAAGCAGAAAATACTTTATATCAAATATTAGGACATAATATGTATGACTACTCACCAACATGTGGCACACGTGATCTGATGCCAAACATCGCGATGTGTTCTGAATGAGACTTCTTCAGCGCGATTTCATACCGATAGAATTGCCGTCTAATGTTGACGCCAAAGGTTTCCCACTGAAAGCAATTGGGTTCCCAGTTCGTCCATCGCGTGACGCCGAGGGGTCTACCTGTGGCGTCTTCAGTGTGACGCCGGGGCGCGCGCGGCGCGCGGCGCGGATAGAGACGGTGATTGCTTTTGGGTCTTTTCTTCACACAATTCAATCGTTTGGCCTCGGAATAGTTGGACTTTTTCAATAAAGTTTGCCTGTTGTCTGTTACAGTCTGTGTTTTATATCATATAATACGCAAATGGGTAGGTTTAGGGCGGGGTGGGGTTTGACTGCTGTTTCAAACGTGTATCATAGCGTAAATAAATGTAAATACAATTGTGCTGGCTGATTAAATTGAGAATCACACTCCAACATGTCATAATGTAAAAATTATAACCCAATATATTCCATCATAACGATAACATTCACATGCCCAACACGTCTGTTTATGACGTCCTAGGTTTCTCATTGAAATCAGTGGATTACCCAGTACGTCGAAAAATGGCGATTTAGGGGTACCCTGTGCGTCAACAGCTGACGTCAGGGTCCCTTGACCGTTCGGCAACATTTGACGAGTAGGGGTGAGACTGTGTTGCATTGTGCGATGTAGGTTACATGAGCGTATAGTGTATATAGTGTGCATGTAGATTACATATCACTGCTGAGTTTGAATAGGGGTAGGCAAGAGGCCCTCTACACATGCCGTCATCAAGGCATGCTAATCCAGAGCCTGGGGCTCAAACTGTGCGGTTGAATGGAGAGAGGGCAAGAGAGACAGAGGGATGAGGATTTCCTCCTCTTCCTCCATCAGACATGTCCAACCAGCCCACTGATTGATATCTCATAAATAGAGCTGCTCCTCACTGCCAGCTAGCATATATAGTTTAAGTGTGTTTGCTCCAAAAAGAAAAGTGTTCTTTTCAGCTGTATTGTGTGAAGAAGACAAAGTCTTCCCCACAGCATTGTTTCAGAGTGGATTACTGCTAGCCTCAGCAAGCATCCGCCACAAAAAATCAATCTACGCTTCGCTTAGCCTGTCACTGATGTTTGCTGATTAACATAACTACACTGGTTATTGAACATTTTAGCATTGAAATCACTTGACTACATATTTCGTTAATATGCCAGTATTTTCTGTTGAAACAGGAAGTTGGGGCCATATTAATGACTTTTTTAATAGCTAATGTTTTACACTTTCAAAGCTATTAACTCTTTCCCCTGCATTGATGATATATTCGATAATTTTTGACACAATGTTTCCCCAACATTGACAGCAATCAGTGTTTTCACTGTTATACGGTAGGAGGCGCTGTTCACATCGAATCTAAAAACAAGCGAAGAAGATCTGTGTAACCAGTGCTGCATTCCAGTTTGACCCTGTCCCAAATGGCACCCTAAACCCCCACGGTCTTCCTCTGAGTCCGCACTTTCCTGACGTAATGGCGCTTTGACTGCCGTGTAGAAGTCCTCTGCGTAGCTCGGAAACTTGCGGGCTCAGCTGAAGTGTGCATCGAGGGCGCATAGCAGCCGCAAAGGGGGCGCTCACGAGCAGCCTTCTTTAAGCTTAAATGACGAATGGGACACCCTGTGGTCTTGTAGACTTAACGGACACATGCACGCAATGGCCATTGTAAGTCCACAAGACCGAAAGTGCACAAGAAGTGAGAAATTTGGGACAGGGCCTTTGTTTTTATTATGCCATTCATTCACTAACTTCCCTCCGCCTCGTTTACTCGGATGTGCATCATTGCTTATGTTGCTTGAGTGCCCACTACTGGTGGAAGATTAAAGGGTTACTTCAGCGATTAGCATATGGCTTTGTATCAGTAGAAACCCTGGAGAATATTCAAATTATTGTGCTTTCCCCTCTCATATCTCCCTGAGACGAGAGATTTATGCATTGTATTTCTGGAAAAATTCCTCCTATGATGCAAAATGACGATTTTTGCATCATAGGAGGAATGTTTGCCCAGAGGCTAAAGACTACAGCCAGCAGAGGGAGCCATTTCCGCATGTTTTGAATCCGGCATTGGGGGATGGGAGATTACACTCAGCTGGCAGGGAGAGCTCAGCTTGCAGACAGGATCATTTAAACGGAGCTATGGTGAGCAATGTAAGTCTTTTAACTTCTCAAATTCATTTCTATGAAAGTTAAGCTTGCAAAGGCATGAACTGAAACGTGCCAGACTGAACTCGCGTTGTGAATGTATGCCGCGAATGTAGTCGCGATTACCTCAGCTCTCATCACTCCTGCAGTTAGTGCTCAGTGCTGTGAGACTCGCGCGGTGACTCACTCATTATATTGAACAGAACCGTTCAGTTTTTAATTGTAGTGTCTCTAACTCAGTCACAGTAATGAAGTTGTTGGCGTTGGGAATGGCCTCACAGGGCAGCGAAGCATTCTGGGAATTGTAGTCTTTCATCCCCATGGGACAAAAATACATTTTCTGTCTTTTCTCAGTCTAGAAGACACCAAATTCAAAAATAATTTCACATTTCTACTGCATTGATGACCCAGTTTAAATACAGATTCATCTTCCCAGCGCTGAAGTACCCCTTTAAGCAATGGGCTGAACTGGAAAGTGCCCTTGTCTAAAAGTGGAGTGGAACGCAGCATAGAAGGAGTGGATAGAAGTTGTTTATGCGTATTTCACTGCAGTAAAAACTTTTTCCGGAAAGTTCCCTTTGGCAAGCCGTTTCAAACTTTCCGAAAAAGGTTTTTCAAGGCTGGTAAACATCTTTGTACAATCATTGGTCAGTAGCGATTACTTAATAGGTAGGTTTGCGCGGAGGCTCCACCTTTCACGCTGAAATATTTTCAGGTTAATTTCTCCTGTTGAATATATGGAGGTCAGATGTCCTTGAGTGAACACATGAACTCACTGGAGAGCGACATTAGCCTGGATGCCAGCTGAACTCAGCCATGCCCACAAGACTTGAGCTCGGGCAGTTCGGTCTGGCCTTGATCCATAGAGGAGTAATTATGCCCAAACAGAAACTGTTCGGACCAATCAAATTGTCAGGGCGGGCCTTAGACGATGATGGACAGATGATAAACAGTAACGTAATCATCCACGTCATCAAATGCGCTTGGTTGAATTTATTCTGATCCTAAACAGAGAACTTGTTGTTCGTATATGTGGCATGCTTTATAGTAGAAAATGATGAACTTCTGATGAAATGAGACTGAGACTGTTTTTCATGTTTAATACGTTAAAGCTGCTTAATTTTAAACAATCTAAAATAAACCTGATGTGACTTTAGAATGTAAACATATCCACATCGCTATGATCAGATGCTTTATTGCTATACAGATGCGTTACAGATGCGATTATTTTGTAACTGAGCGGAAAGCATGCAGCACATATTTACATATTCATCTAAACGCCGCTAACAGTATATCACTAGTCACATATTTCTAATTTTGTTTTACCACTATTTCACCGTGAGTATATCAAGACCTTAAAGGAACTTTATGTAAGAAATTAATTTCAATTAATCATAAAATGGCCTGATATGTCACTAGACATTAAGAAATCATGTTCATTTCAAATACAAAGACAACAGTAGTCCGGGCCAGGATATTGTCATTTAAAAGTTGTTGTTGCAGTCCTCAACGGATATTGATGTTGACATGTTGTGTTTTGGCCTGAAGCTCCGCCCTCCCCCTATCGACCAATTATGAAGTCAGTAGTGTTTCGGCGTCCGGGTTGCCAGATCTGCTCCGCTACAAATGCTACAAAGGTTCCTGCTGGATCCTGCAGCCTATCTAGCAACCTCGAGTCAGGGGGAGGGGGAGAGGGGATACACCGCTCTACAGTCATTTGAAAGTGATTGCAGTACCAGTTTTGGCCACAATATTTCATACACTTCTTTTAAGGAAGCTAACGTGACCATCAAACAGTCAACAGTATATCAATCTGCCTATCGCATACTTCCCTATAATAGGCCAAGAACAGCATGTCACAAAAAAGTATTTCCGAAATTCACAGTATTCTTAAAAGAGTACGTTAAAAGATAACCTACTATTTCCGGTGAGATTCTGAAGTGTGTATACGATGAACACTTTACTATCCCAAGTGGCACTGGTAGGTCACATGATAATGACAATATGCCGAATGCAGCACATCCAGTTTACATTCATACTAGAACTACTAGTGCTATACTAGAAGTAATTACTTGTTCAAAATAAATACCTAGTATAGAGAGAATGCAATTTCGGACACAGCCTCAATGATAATTTTCTACATGCTAGCCATTTAGGGGCGGGACTTTCTCATTCTAGAGAGCATTTGATTGGACAAAAAAATGTGGCGCAGGATTAGTCATCAACGTTTTTGGTCTGTTTTCCGAGAAGGCACTGACTATATATTTTAAATATGCATTTGACATTATTACAACTGTGAGAATTGTTACCTTTAACTCTAAATGACAATTTGCTGCTTTATTGCTGAGTATAAAAATACCTTGGTGGCATGTGTAACCTAAATATCCAGCTGGACCAAAGCCAAGATCTGGACACTGATTGAATACACTGCAGTTTGGACTTGTGTTTGTCTCTCAGAAGCATGAAATCCTTAACTTGAATCACCACATGAATCCGAGCCATTTATTTTTAGGTGAACTATCCCTTTAACATCTGATACATTTATCAAATTGTCCTCAGTTTATCCAGAACTGCTTCATATTTTGGACAAGCTGTCTGTTTTTACAGCTTAATGTTATGCATTGTGCTCTAGTCTCCTTGAACAGACAAAACAAAAGCTCGGCATCTGGTTGCAGCTCAGCTCATGTACCTTTGAGTGAGGTGTTTGTTCTGGGGTGTTTGGGATACATCAGCGCAGAACCGCGTGATCCACAGTAGTCACTGAGGTCAGAAATCTTGCCAAGGACAAGGGAGGAAATATCAACATGTGAAATGATTGACCAGTCACTGTATTATGCAAGAGCGCTGCTGATGATATTCGGGAAGTTCATGCAGGTTGTTATTCTCACGATCAGGTTTGTTTTGCAGGTATAAGCGCATTTGTTATATGTCGTGCACTGTTGAAGTCTGCAAAGTGGGGCTGTTGAAGTTGTCTTTGGGTGCTGATCTGAGACCAGATCCGTGGTTTGCTTTTTGATGGTTAAAATCAGAATTGGTTTGGGACAAGGCTGGTCCAAGATCAACATATAAAGACACTGTGTAAAGACGAACAGGAAGAGTTGTTACATGCATGATGGGAAATGATATGTTTCCCAACTGTAGATCAAAAGTACAATGCTTAACCACAAGCAGTAAACAACCTCTGAGTTTCACATGTGCCAGAGCTGCTGAATTGACATTTAAATGCTACAGTTCAATACAGAAGCACACAAAAACACAAAGAAAGTAAGAGAGAAAAGAAAAAAGGAACTGCCACACAAAATCCTCCACAGCAATCAAGCCCTAGTTATCAGAGTCAGGCTGTGATGACAGTGCAGGTCATTTCTAATTTATGGCTTCCACAGAAAGGAGACAAACTGAACTGTATTATGTGACCTTCAGTCCTTTGAGGTGTGTTTGCCAATCAGACTCTCAGCCTCAGGTCAGGATGACACGTTGTTGGGAAGCGTGCAGTCAAGCGGTGATTATGATAGACACTGTAGGAGCTGAAACATTATTGTCCTTCTTTGCTTGTCTAGTGGGGGAAAGGAATCACATGCACAACCCACATGAGTCATGACTGGAAAAGTATCAGTTTCTACCTATAATGACTTTGTGTAAAACGTATCAACTTGCTTATGTAAGGCTGACAGGGCATTGAGGGGAGTCTATCTATCTATCTATCTATCTATCTATCTATCTATCTATCTATCTATCTATCTATCTATCTATCTATCTATCTATCTATCTATCTATCTATCTATCTATCTATCTATCTATCTATCTATCTATCTATCTATCTATCTATCTGTCTGTCTATCTATCTGTCTGTCTATCTGTCTGTCTGTCTGTCTGTCTGTCTGTCTGTCATAAAGTGAGGTATGCAACTCAAAGAACCAAACAATGGGCTTTGTTTTCAAGATAATTTTATTTACCATCCCAAAGGAGGAGGAGTTTAAACGTTGAAACTGTTCTTACATTGATGGCATGTCTGTTAAGGTTCTAATGGGGTTTCCTTATGGAAATAGAACTTATTAATAAAGATGATAGTCATGTCGGAATGTTGATATAAAAGATCTGATAAGTAAGCTATGCAGAGTGTAATTGAAATTGTCCTGTCATTGGTGTGTTTGAATTTAAGGGGAGGAGCCTTAACTATAAAAAGGCAAATTATTAGAACAAGGGGGGAAAACGAAGTGTGACTGTTGGGCCTGTTGCCAACTTGAGCCCCTTTCACACTGCGATTCCGGCAAATACACGGATAATGCGACCCGGCATTTGTTCCCGGGTCGCTAGATTTGGTCCATTCACACAGCCAGCGAAATACCGTAATATGTGCGCTTTCACACACAACGCTTAACGGTCCCGGGTCGAGTTGACACGTGACATCCTGATGTGACGTGTAATGGCGAGCGATCTCAGCTTCAGCACGGATAGTAAGGAGCTGCGTGGTCTCGACTTGTGTCCAGTTTGTACACATTTCTGCTTGTTTAATTTTAGTTTCTTTTGTATACGAACACTGTCTGCGTTTAAAACACTGACTAGCTCTTCTGGCACTGCAGGGTTGTATTATTGAAAAAACAAGCTCTAGGAGTCGCACGATAACTACGTACACGTTGCGGCATATGTTACGGCTTTTGTTCACACAGCGCTCGTCCCGGGTCGAATACCGCAATATTACTAGGTCCCCGACCCGGGTCGAATTCGGGTGTGGTTGCTTTCACACAGAAGGCGACCCGGCAATGTTCCGGGAATATTGGACGTGCAGTGTGAAAGGGGCTTTGGTAATGTTCATTATGTAAATCTTGTTTTGTTTTCCTTTTTTCCACTTTTGTTTGTACTTTGATTTTTCTGGTGGTTTTTTGTGGAATTTTGGTGAATGGAAACTGGTTGCACTGTTTTGAGCATGCCCTGACAAGAAAATTAAATTTCCTTTAAAAGGCTTCAGAGTTTTTCCCTTTTCTTGCGACCTGCCTTGCCACTACTGGAGAAGTCCTGTACAAGTCTATCTGTCTGTCTGTCCGTCCGTCCGTCCTTCTATCCATCCATCCGTCCGTCGATGGAAAACAGCAGCTTGTGTTACACAGAGGAAAATAAAAAGGCTTAAATTTAACCTGTTTACAATGGCAGATTGAGCCTTATTAAGTCAAGTTTAAACAATATAAATAAAGTATACATATATAATTTGCCAAGTAACATTCAAGTAAACAGTCGAATCAGCCCACGCGGCTGTACGGGCCTTGTGTTCTAGGACAGCATGGCCTTGATTGGGCTGTTCCACCTGGTTGTGCGGTCACGCTGTCCTCACAAACTGTTTGTAAGTCCAATGGGATTACATCTCAAAAGCCCGAGAGGACATGCGTAACAATCATCAGTAATGATGCTGAGCCCCAGGGGAATGCAATATTTCTTGATAGTATTGAAGAATGGCTGAGTCATCTCTCTCGCGTGGTGAAATTGAGAATGTGATTCAACCTACTCAACGATTTGGTGACTGTTAAGAGAAGAACACACATTATGAAAGGAGAATGAATGAGTGGGTTTATTCAGTGTGTGGGACATTAAGTTTCATTTCAATTTTCTTACTGGCATCTAAAATGCATCTTGCTGAATGGTAAAAGTCAAATTGTAAGGTGAGGTTCACTTATGTGGTTTGTCCTTGGATAAATATTTCTTATTAAAATTAAAATATAAAATAATAATGCAACATAGAATTAATTACAGTTATATATAATTAAACTTTTTGGAGGGCATTTTCTTCCATTTGAGATCTGAGGCAGCCATCTTGTGAAATTTGAACTGCCGTCTTGATGTTATGCTGTGATTTGCTTCAGAAACACTGCATGAAATGCAAGAACACCCAGTTCTTGTGGCGGTGAAAGAATATGTAAAGTAATACAACCAGATGGCTCTCTGAATGCCATGTAGCCTTGCTCTCAATGAACACTTAGAACTTTCCAGAGAAGTCTACTGTGAATAGGACTGAAAGAGAGTAGGCCTATGCTTTCCCACATGAGAAGAGTGCATCGTTAGCTCTGAAGTGTTGGGCTTCAGCCCTTTATTTTCTCCTCTCCTGCAAAAAAAGAAAAAATAAGATTAACTTTTGAAACACTGATCTCCATTTTCACCCCCACAGTCTGCTTGTGAAATGCAGGAATATGAATATATTTTCCAGTCTGGGATTCTTGGGATTCTGTGTCTATATGAGCTATTTATTTAGAAAAGTTTTGTCACATCCAGGCCCTTGGAGTGTCTGAACGGAGCAGACTATAAATATTTTACAGTATTCTCGTTTCCATAGGGGGGAGGGGGCTTCTGCAGCAGCTTAAGTGAGGGTGAACTATAGCAACCACTGTTTTATCATCCAATTGATCATCTGAAATAGAGTCGATTCCCTAATTTTACAGTCACTAGAAAAAAATTGATTAACCAAGATGTCATGCTTCAGTGAGACAATCCCATATGCGCTTGGATATACTGTATACAATATGCAATAAACATTAATATTACATCAATAAATGAAAATATTAATTAATATGTATTTTGCACCAAAAAAATTAGAAACATGCAAAAAAATGCATTTCTAATAATGTTTTTTACACTACTTATCTTAATCATGAAATGCTTTGACAGGGTGAGGGCAAATCTTTATTGCCTTGCTCCATTCACATGCTGTCTAGACCATTTTCCACCATATAGCTATGGCAACCAGTTCATTAAGCACTTACATGGCTATGGATAAAATATAATGCTTTAACCTCCTGGGTGCCATTGTCCTAGTACGAGGACACAAACAAATTTCTCTGACACCATACTTCACAGTAATGTCTGACCAAAGTGTAAAGAGCACATTCAGGGCTTTTCAGAGAAACAATTTTTTTGAGGTTTCACTAAGGAGGACAACAACGTCTCTAAAAATGGTCTCATGGTCTTTAAAAATGGCTGAATTATCCAATTTAGCACTCTTAGGGATATGATAATATTTTGTGATATTTTGTAATTATCATTTAAATCTTATAATGTTTTGTTACAAATCAACATCTGAGGAAAAATGTTATGGAGTTTCTAATCAAAATATGACTTTCTGTTACAAAACAGGGCATTATGTGCCCAATAGAGGACACCGGGACTTAAAGTGTGTTTATCAGGCATTTCAGGAGACACAACAAATGAATAGGGAAATAAATTGCATATCAATGTCCCTATAAAATATTAGATATTATGATGGAAAAAACAACAGCTATAATAGTTTTTGCCAATTTTGTATCTCCTTATTATGCTTCTTTATTCATTACAAGTTGCTCCAAGAACACATTAATATACAAATTAGATCCACATTACATTGAATGGGAAAACCAAAGTATGGCCATTTTACCCTCATGCATAAAGTAAAATGGTACATCCATTCTGTTATAAGTTTCTTATAATATTCTTATATAAGAAATATATAAGAATATATATAAGAAATATATATCTCTATATATTCTTTCATAAAATAGTTGAGCATCATCTTTAATCAAAGTTTGATTTAAAAAAATCCTGAAACCTGAAAATTGATCAGTGAATTGCTTTGCATTGTCACTTCAGGACATTTTATTTTTTAAACAACCAAGTCCCGTATGCACTTATATAGCTTACATGATATAGCATAACATAATGAATAAAATATATTTTTTCACACACACACACACACACACACACACACACACACACACACACACACACACACACACACACACACACACACACACTTCTTATGCTCTTACAATCTAATGACATGAATAAATACCAAATTCAAAATACTTTATTTTCTCATGATAGGCTAAATCATATTCTGAGTGAAGTTCCTTTTTATACTTTGTAAAAGTTTGGTGGGGGCAAGTAAGGTAGCGCACTACGGGACACGGCGCCATCCAATGAGCGCGCGCGGCTCGGGTGACGTTGCCAAGCGCTACCGGCCGACACGCCCCCAGCATGGATACAATCAGCACTAATCGGCGCACGGCATACTGTCACTTTAACGTTGTGAGGACTACAGCCACGATGGGAGTTCTGATACTCAATCAAGACAAGTTTTCAGAGCTCTCATCACCGGAAACTTCTCTCTAAAGGAAGAACGCAGTCGGTGTTGCGCGCTCGCGGCTTGATCTCGCATGATTTACATGCAGGATGTCAGTGTTGCTGAAAAGCCGGTAAGATAGTGCAAAGTGAGTTTGCTTATGAGAGCTGCCTATTCAGCATCACACAAAGGGATCTACTCATTGTCATTGGGTTCGAATGTCATAAAGAAACAGTTTCTACTCTTAAACGAAATGGATCACTTCGCAGCAGAGTGCCTTGTGTCAATGTCCAGCCAAGCAATTGTCCACGGTCCAAAAGGGAATAGAGAGATCAAGCCCGAAACTGCGGCTGCACAGAGGAATGGAGAAGAAACCAAGGAGCCTTTGAAAGACAACTCATCTCTTTTTGTGGTGGCGAGAATCTTGGCGGATTTTAATCAACAGACCCCTACCAATTTTGCCGAGCAGGCAAAAATAAAGGAGGAGAGCACGCCACCAACAGCAACCCTGACCAGAGATGATGGGAACTCTGCCACACCTACCACCATCACCGGCGACTCTGCTCTTAAACAAAGAAACAAACGATTTAGGGGTCGAATTGAACAAGAACCCCCACAGAAAAAGCACAAATGCCATTATTCAGGTTGTGAAAAAGTTTATGGCAAATCGTCCCATCTCAAAGCCCACCTAAGGACACATACAGGTCAGTTTCCATTCCTGCCAAGTGTATTGCCGTTTCGCAGATCCAATGTAAACATCGCGGCATTTTCGCATTCGCACACTTTGGGCACATTATGTTCCGCACAGGCTCAGTTTTACTTGATGGGGCAAATGTTGTCTAACTGATACGATGATATCATCTTTTATAAAACATGTTTTACTCTTAACTTGTTGAAAGGGAAAATTAAGGCTATTATTCGACGTAGCATCGTAAATATTGTCACGCCCACCATTAGGAAGCTATACAGCAACAGTTCTTCTCTCCCCAAAGCCTCGCCTATATGAGCCAACACACACACATACACACACACACACACACTCACAAACACAAGCCCAATAAACAAGTGTGGAGTTTCAAAAAGCACTTTATTGGCATGGTTATTCTGCGAACACTATTGCCAAAGCATTAATACACACAAAAAGGTGAAAGCAAATAATAAAGTGCCAGGAATGTAATAACAATAATAATAGCAGTAACAACAATAGCATACAACAAGATTAACGTTACAGCCTAACGTTAGCAACAAACTGTTTGTAACGTGCGGGCGGGCGCATGCATTCAATAGATTAAAAACAAACAAAAAAACTGCATGCAATTAACGTTCAATCTAACACATTGCTGGAGCAAAAAAATGCGAAGCAGGCACCCCATGATGTAATCACTCATAAAAGTCTTGAAGTCTATAGTTTCAGGAGGCGATGGAGGTGGTTTGCGAAAAGTCATTGGCAGTAGCTCGCGGTGCACAGACAGACACAGACAGTCCAAAAACAGCAGGTTCGCGTATTCGCTTTTTTCTTTGCGTTAGTCCGTTTACTTAGATATATTCGCGGGGATTAAAAAAAACTGAAAACTGAATAAAAGATGGGGGTTGGTGAGACTTCTGCGGTTGCTTGTTTGACTGTTAAGCTCTTTGTTGTGATGTGCCACACCCCCGTCAGACAGACTGCCAGCTGATCTGGCCAGCAACAGACTCGACCAGCCGAGCGCGGAGCCGGCAGACTGACTGAGTACCCGCCCTCAGCGCAGACCTCAAGCCTTTATAATTGACGGTTAGGATGGAAAATACATTTAGAAAAGTAATTACACGTTCTGTTTCACGTTTTCAAGCGCCATGCCGCCGCTGCTATCATTTTACGTGTTGGTTGTTGTCACGTCAGACAATAGATAGCCCTCCTGACAGGAAACGGTGCGATAAATCGAAACGTTCCAGTAACCAGCACCTCAAGGCGATGTGGCCTCAGATCAGAAATAAACCGCATAAGGGTGTAAATTGTGTCAGGGTTTTCCGAAAACACACCCTGTTTCTTAAAATTATGAATGTTTAGACAGCACTGTGTTTAATCAGTTAGCTAAAATATATCAGAGTTTCTCATTCATCTGGTGTCAGTGTGTGATGGTTCAATTTTGATACAATTAGGCCTGGTTTCAAAGACAGAGTTTAGATTAAGCCAGGATTAGACCTTTGTTCAATTAGGATATTTAAGTAGCTTTTATAAACGTGCCTGAACAGGGAATTTTGAGACAAATCAATGCCAATATATCTGTGCCAACGAAAGCCTAGTCTGTGAAACTTCTTGTAATTGGAAAATACTCATCTTGGTTGATCACTTATCTGAATATTGCTACTTTGTTACTATTGATGTGTACACACACACACACGTCAGTCGGCTCCAGTCTAGAGACATGATAGCAAAGAGTGGATCATACCCAGGTAACAATTTTTCTAGCTCCCAGAATGTTCCCAGGACAGATGTCCTTATGTTCTCTATTGGTTAGCCAGAAAAGTTTTCTTTACGTAAATAGAACATTCCCTGTAGGTTTGGAGAACGTTCCCCTAACCTTCCCAGATTCTCTTCCACGTTCTCAGAACATTCCCAGAACATTCTCAATGTGATAACATTTCATTAATTTCTTACAACTGAATTAACGGGACGTAGCCAACTTCTCTCTTTTGGTCAGTAAACAAAAAAATTCTCGGTTAACATCATGTTGTCTTTACGTGTTTATCTTTGTGATTATGTGGAAAATCTCTCTGAAATAACACTATATGATGTTTTTATTAAACAAGGTTCGGGAGGAGCTCGTTCAGATAATTGACTCAGCTAATCAACAAAAAAAGGCGTATATACGCAGCTGTCTTACCTCCATTTTGTCGACAGTTTATCAGCATCCCTCCACCACTCCTCCACATTTTGCTCTTTTGCCGAAGTCAGAGCTCGAAGCCCTCCCCCCGGGCAGCAATCCAAATAAGCGTTTAAATTTACTCTCTATAAATCATATGTAAGTGTGAACTTGTGAATTACACTTGTATATTCATTATAACTTATTACTCGATAAAGGTCGATAAACTAATGTCAGTCAGACGGTAAAAATGAAATGAACGGTATTTTTTAAATTACGCAAGTGCGCGTCTTTCTGTAGAAGAAAGAAGAAAGCGCATGCTGGAGAAGCGCGTGCAGAGGCACGCAGCAACGAAATATACAAATACCACGCATATATATATATATATATATATATATATATATATATATATATATATATATATATATATATATATATATATATATATATATATATATATATTATAAAAATAAACCCTACAGGGAACGTTCTGGGAAGGTTCTCTGTAGGTTATAAAATAAACCCCCCCAAAAAACCCTGCAGGGAATGTTCTGGGAAGGTTCTCTTTATGTTACAAAAACACAACCAATACAGAACATTCCCAGAACGTTCTTATTTGGTTCCCCACAAAAATAACCAAACGGGAACCATATGGGAACGTTAGGGTAATGTTTTGTGTTTACTGGGTGCCAGTTGGCAGACCACAAAACATACCGGACACATTTGAATTCTGCACAGAACGCTATATTGTTAAGTAATATCGAGGAGATTAGGAGGAGAAACAGAGTTTAGGTGGAAACTTTACCAAGCTCAATGGCTTTGGCTGAGAGGTGATAAAAGCTAAAAGCTATTGCCTGCATTTAAATAAAGGGGAGGGGCTGATTGATATGGCCTGCCCTCTCTTCCTGTTTCAGTGGAAATTACGTCAATGCATTGAATAATAATGTTGTGCGTTTCATGACACTTCAGTGGACCTTTATGGTAGTCCTGGTTAATTTAACTGCTTTGAAGTTCAGCTATTGTGCAAACTGAACAAGTAAATCACAGCGCATTGTTAGCAGCCTAATTAGAGTAGTACAGTTACAAATATAGAAATTAAAACTATGTATAAATGCAAATAAACTAGTCATCCTCACTAATCCAGAAACTAATAAACCATAGTGACTCATCCCATGCGGTTATGGTTCTGTAAATCTGACTTTAAACGGTCATCTTTGAAATTTCAACAAAGGTAGCACATCTTGTCAGGTAGAAGAAAAAAAAAAAACAGCCAGGATGTGCTACCATCAATTAATGTGATGGTATCACAACTTGTCTTGCATGCTTATCACGATTTGCTGCCACCACAACAATCATATCTTGTGAAGCAAGACTTTGTAGTTTAATTTATTACATAGATACATTACAAAATATACATTTAAAGAGTTATAGTGTGAGTTGACCAGATTTTTAGTACACAAGCCTTGTATTTAATATATACTGTAACTTCTGTAGCTTTGAAGTACTCGAGGAGAGCGTGTTGTATACACGATTGGCATTTCTTTTAGTTTTTACTTTGCTTGATAATAGGCTTGGTCTTTTAAAGTATACATATAATGATATGTTTATGTCTGAACACACACATACCACCCTGCATTGAGGCATATTGCTCTGTAAAACTCCAGCTCCAGTTGTGGTCCAGTGTATGTCAGAGTAAGTCATTCTGACTGGATAAACTGCACAATTAATTTGTGGGCATTTTGTTTATGGTGTGCATTTAAGACCTCCCTCACCGTCTTTTAGCTTGGTTATTCTCTAAGTTCCAAACTTTAGATTGGGTTTCGCTGTAGTCACCGGGCTCTGATCGGACCATCATTCGGTTAAACAATGAGTGTTCCCTCTCATTTGTTTTGGTAATCAGAGAATGTGGGTCATTCGAGTTCAGGCTCAGCCAACCTGCTCTTGTTATGGAAGCCTTTCTTAAGCACTCAGCAGATTTTCCATCAGTCTCTACCAATGGAGCAAAGAGAGAATGGATCTTTCTTCCAGCAACACGCTGCTTTTGAACTGAAGGGGGAACACAGAGTTATAAAAACAAACTTGTGGAGCCAAAAGTACCGAAGACCTCATTTGACTTCAGCAAACGCCCTGAATTCCCTGCTGGTTCTGGTTTGAACCCTGCTTTGGATCATTTGTTTTAATCCAGAAGGAATCGGGCATATACGGTTGCATCCAGCTTTCTATGTAGAGCACAGTGTGGTCGATGGAGTCATATAATACAGCGGTGGGATAAAAGGGTGGGCTTTCCTTCATGCGCAGAGATCCAGTCACGCCAGCCAAACAGCTTTCATAAAAACGATTAGTAATTTCTGACAAATGCAACAGGTTTCTTTGTTGCATATTTCTCTCATAGTTACTTATTAAAAAAGTGTAAATATTTCATGTCTGCAAGACCTTTGCAGTGTTCTTGTGCTATACGGTTGAATGAGTACCTCTTGGGGAAAGGGGGGAGGACCCAACCATCACAAGTGCAAGCTTGCTGGAAAGAGGCGTTTTATGATAGAGCTGGAGCAGATGTACAGTCATGATTAAACAACACAGAAATATTGCAAATCGTAATGCTTTGAAATGCACTGCAACAAATGCAGTTGTTTAAACCATAATGTTCCTAAACTGAAGGTACCTTCGAAGAAAATATTGCATTATTAGAGAGCGTCAGAGTCTTTTTAAGTGTTATTTCCCTTCCCAGGAATTTGTTAATAGCTCGCATAAATTGTTTGCGGACTGAAATGACCCTTTCCATCTCGCTAACTGTCTCAAACCACATACGTTTGCCAATTCAACAATTTTAGGATCTATTTGTAGCTCTGTTTTCTTTTTAAAGAAAGACTATATATTGTGAGTTCTTGCCCTTAGTAATTCTGTGGTAACCTGTGGTGAGATAAGTCTGGTAAAATAACCTTCTCGTGACCTTTCTTGTGGAAAGTTTCAGTTTAGTCTGTAATGGCACTGGATCTTTTGTCTGGGTGCATCCTGAACTTTTATCCCCACTTTGTTATAGCCCAGTTAAGATTAGATCTTGGCCTAGGAGAGCATCAAGCGTAATATTTGACAGATGTTTTATGGCTGTGCAGAGTCTCAAGGCAAGAAAGGAGGACACACAGGGAAGTTGGAGAGGGTAGAAAGAAAGGGAAAAGATTCCAACCAGCATGTGGCTGAATAAAGAAGGGCTCATTAATCACCCTAATAAACACAGATGGACAGATTCAGAGAGATGCTTGGTTTGCATTCGATGAGTTGTTAACTGTAATGGTGCACAATAGGCTTACAGATGATCATTTATAATATTTATCATTACTTTATTAGACTGCAGTTGGCTTATGATGAGAAAAGGAACTTGTGGTAGGCGTACACGCAGATTAAATGGGTGTGAGGCCATCCGGGTGCAACATTTTTGTTATTTTTTTTATGAAATCTGCCAGTTTCAGTTCTAGAAGAGGAAGTGACATGGCTTGAGAAAGCCACGGCCATGACTGTGACGTATTCTGGCTGTTCAGTATGCACAAAATACATGGTGTTCTTTCAGTGCGTGTGACTTTTCTCGTAAATGTAGTTCCTCTGAAAGTATTTTGCATGCGATACCTCACTTGCAAAGTGAAACCACTGGATAAGTACCTCTAGAGAATTCAGTTTCTACACATTTAAAGGTTTAATGCAATGCAAAAAAAACATTATTTTCCTTTTAGCATTAAAGGAATATGTTGGGTTCAATTCAAGATAAGTCATTGTTACGTAATGTTGGTTACCTCACACTATAATTTCAACTAGCCCAACCGCAAAAATGGCAAGGTACTTACAATGGAAGTAAATGTGGCATATTTTTAGAGAATTTAAAAACAGAGAAGCACATCTGTTTAAACTTTTTATTTATGCTGTAAATCTGTTTAAATCATTGTTTTTTTATAAGCTATGTAACTTTACGCAAAAGATTAGTAAGCATTTTTTTTTGCACACTAGCGGATTATCATAGGTTTCCATGTGTTTTGTTAATGTCTTGTGGCTATGCTATTAAAACAGTGAGTAATGTCTCTGGATATAAAAAATGTGTACAAATTGTACCTTTAGGGTACAACAGCTTGTGGACACCTTTGTACCATATTCACCTATTAAAAGGTGCATATTAGTACCTTAGAGTAGCAATGTGTACCTTAAGTTACTACTATGAACCTTTTAGGTGTAAAAAAAGGATGTCCTTTTAAAGGTACTGCCCCAGTTGTACACCTAAAGGTATAGTTTTTGCAATTTAGTTTTTTTCTGAGTGTAGCTTGCAATTAACTCACTTTCCCATATAATCCTGTGTAAAGGAATTTTGCATACTTGTGTTTGCTAGCATTCTCTTTGGATTCTTATTGAAAGTCAAGGTTAAATAAAAACGTTCATTAGGCTCACATATTGCTTTCAATGGCAAACCCATGACAGACCCTCGTGATCAGAATGGGTAGATGTGGCCCCTGTGTTCTGGGTTAATCTCCCTCGCCCCATAATCTAATCTTCTCCTGGTACAACTCCATAATGTCATCTGGGCCTTGCTCCTAGACTCATTATCCTGATTGGGATACTCATAACCTGTATCACTAGCCCTTGTACTCATGGGAATGTCTCCAAGGAAGTAGAGGGGCATGTTACCACATCAAACCACTAAGTACTTGAGAGAGTCTTGAATATTGATAGCACGCCTCAGATCACACTGTTGCGTGATGTGCTGTGCAAGGGAGATTAAATGAGATCACCTCCAAGGCCTCAGAGGTTTTTGTAATCCTCCGCCGCATTGAGATGGTAAGTATGAGCGAGCGGAGCGGTGGGACGTAGAAGATGAGAGCAAACGCGGTACACAAATTGCTCATTCTGCTGAGTGGGTTGGTGAAGAGAAGGGGAACACAGCAGGTCGAGGGTCTAAGGTTACCAGACAGCTTTGTCTGATCTCCTGTGAGTATGAGGAGGCGGGGTTCCTCTTCAAACCGAAAAAGAATAGGAGAACAGAATTTGTCACCAATTGATGAGCAAGATTGGCTAAAGCAGCTTTGTTGGGGGGGAGGATGCTAACAAGTACATTATGCAACCAAAGACAGGATTGGCTTTTTACAAACGGGTAACCTCAAGATTGTTCACATTAAACCCGTTTAATTTGGAATCACAACTCAACATGATGTAGTTCTATTGTACCACTTGCCTTGTTATGAAATAAGTGATTATAGGGTCATTAGAAAAGGCCAGGCTGCCTCTGTGTGTGGCTAGAATGCATTAGCTTCAATCACTAGCAGCACCCCTCTTTAACATACACATAAACAAAGCCCATAATTATATATTTCACAGTTGGTTAGCTTTTTTGTTTGGCCTTTGAACCATTATGTTCGTTGCGTGATCCTTTATATTGTGTTTGAGTCCCAGGAGATGTACACAATGTATAGATGGCATTGTTTTGCTACAGAATTCAGCGTATGGACAGTGTACGTGGTCAAATGTTTTCACTCAAACAATAGATCGGACCATTGGTTAAAGTGTGTATCAAAGCACACCCTATTCCCACGTTATAGCAAATACGTGCAAAATTAAACTGACTCGTCAGCCATTTTTCTTTCCTCTTCAATGGTTTATTTACAGATATGACATCCTGTGCAGTCATCCTGCCTGTGGTTCAGGTGGAAGGTTTAAGAGGATGGGCTGGACCTGGGCACTTCTGCCCTGTGCCGGGCACTGTGCCATGGCTGGGGTGGGGTTGGGAGCAGTGTGAGGGTGATGGCTTCACAACAGGGATTCTGCTCTCTCTGACTAAAACTATTTTCCGGTCCACACCCCTGGCCTGTTACCTTGTAACTAGAATATGTTCGATGCCCAAGAGTGCATTGGCCTGGCTGACCCACTTGTCCTTCAGGATACACACAGTGCTCGTTAATTGGGAATTATGTTAAGCAGAGGTCACATGAGTTTGTGTGTACTTGTGTTTATGTTTGAGAGAAGATTAGAACAAATAGAATTAAAAATATATTATTAATACTAGGTCAATTATCCTTTAAAAATATATACTTTTAGTTCAGGATGTAAAATGTCTTATGTATCGACTGCCTATAATTGTAATATTTGTTTTAAAAACAACACCACATGCAGTTTTTCGAGTCATTACAATAAAAATGTTCTTAAATGGTATAAAAGTTCTTTAAACCACAAGAACTTGGCACATGTCCTTTACTACATTTTACATTCTACATTATAGTTTTACCAGAAGCCAGATGAATTGCAAAAAGTAACACATTTATTGATAGTCCAGCAAGTATGATAATTAGAGTTCTTTGGCATAGGCCCCATCCTTAGCTTTCGTTTCGAGGGTTACAGACTCAGGTTACAGGTTGCATATCCTGCCTGAAGATAAAGGCAGGGGCGCAGCCGACCCCCGGGAGGAATAGACTGGGACCATGCTGGTGGTGGTGGGGAGGTTAGAGGTAACTGTCGGCGTCAGCATCTCTGTGGATTAGGACGTGATTGGTTAGGTCTGAAAGGGACACGTGACATAACTTATTAGCATGCATATTATGCAATGAAGGAAACCAGGAAAAGAACATTAAAAATGTCAATAACAAGTGACATGCGAGTGGCTATTTTTTGGTTGTTGTTGTTTTGTTTTTTTTGGCCAGAAGTCCTGAATGGCATATAAAGCACTTATTAATGTCTTATTCTGCATGACCATATTCTACATCTCTTAATCCTACCCCATAACCAAACTTAACAACTACCTGAATAACTTGAACTTGACTAACTTGATACGCAGTAATTGGGAGTTCAATGAGGCAAAAGTCATAGTTAATATTTAATAGTGATAATTGGACCCTAGTCTAAAGTGTGACCCATGTTTTATTTGAAGAATGTATTATATTTTTAATGGACGCTCTTCATGTCATTGACCCAGTTGTGTGTACACACCGTTTCTGTCCACTTAGCATTTCTCATTTCTGTAAAGGTAAAGTCTCTTTGTGTATGATTTTTACTGTCAGCCTCCTGTGTGAATGGTAGAAACTATGCTTTGGTGCATCTCTCTCTCTCACTTAAATATGATTGGCTGAAGTGCTAAAGCCCCCTGGGTGTTTCATCATGCGCTCATCCGCCCTTTTGCAGTCATCCATCTCTCCTGAAGCAGCCCTCCCTGACGGGAATACAGCTCTCTTATTTTTCTTTCATATGAAGAAAATACAGTCTTTAGCCGCTATAAAAACCGAAAACCAATTCAGACTTCTCCATACATTAGCCTAAGTCAGTCATAGTTAACTCACCATAGAGTTGATATTCGGCCTTAGCTTCCTATAAGTACCTTTCATACTCTGCTGAACTTATGGTTACTTTAGATAGCTTTGGCAGCATCATATAAAAGCCAGTCTGTTCCTACCCAACCATCCCCCATTTCCCTGTGTCCTCTCCGCCCACCCGTGAGGGTATAAGGTGAAAGAACTGCTGAAGCGTTGTATAGTTTGAGCTATTTTTCTTTCATACATTTACTATGCATGGGTGTCAATTTCTCTGTGCAGGAAGAAGGGGATCTGGAGCTAGTGTGGCGCTGTATTTTCAGCTTCCTGAAGCATGAGCCTCTGGCTTAGGGTCTCACGCAAACTCAACGTGGTGCACTAACCCTGCAATTTGTGGGTGGGGATGTACTGTACGGAAGGCAGAAGTGTGGGGGCGGGTACAGGGTGGAATCCGTTGTCAAAGCCCTCCATTGATGTAGGTCAATTGCTCAGCTGCATCTGCTGCCAATCTGATCTGGTGATTCTCTGCAGTTACAGAAGCAATGCATGCATTTGCGTTTTCTGCTCTGTGCCAGAACCTTGGTTGCCTCCCAGGCTTTCATATTGACATTAGCTCTTGCCAGTGAGATGTTTGACCCCTTACTGTCTAATAAATCTGTATGTAGAGGACCCGGGCCTATGTGCTCTGCCAGGCGTGGCTGCGGGATGAAAAGGATCATTCACTGGACAGTCATGGGGGAAGGGTTGGCTTGGTGGTTTTGCATAGAGAAGATCTCACTGACACTGGTGTCTACTCAAGGTAAATCTTGATGTTCACGGTGAAAGATGATCACAAAAGATAATCGTTTACTCAATTTACTCTAGCTAGAGTTTGTTCAAAAACTGAAGGACTTTTGTTTCTTTTGCTGAAAACAAACTAACAAAGCAATGGTTGGGAACCAATGGCCTCGCATGCCACACCTGGCTCTTTGAAACAAATCACGTGACTTGTCAGGTCTCTTAGCCTTTACCAACAAATGATTGATTAAAAAAATAGATGCATCACTAGAGATCAGCTTTCTGCAGAAAAGTTGCAGACAGTTCAGTGCTGTTTGCGAGTCTCGTGACAGCACTCAACAGCAAACCACTTGCATTTCTATGCCAAATTGGAGCTTCTGCACTACGTACCTTGTCTGTGGTAATGGCGAAAATATTGATTTTTAGAATAGCAGTGAAAATTTCAAAGTATATAAAAAGTGACTGGACTGAAACATATCCTTTTATTAGAACTGGTGCTCTGCGATGACAAGAGACATTTAGAATCATTTCACCAGGTACCTTCGCTTTTGCCGCAGAGATCTTTTATGTCCTATAAATGTTTTATCGTCTTTATGTCCATATTATAATCCTCGCTGCTTTCAGTGGGTGGGACTGTTTTAAATGAAGTTATTTATAAAAACACATGATTAATAAAAAAAAGTAAAGAGCAGGATGTGCTTGAAATTAAACATAAATATTAAAAGAAAAATAAGCCGCGAAAGAGAACTGAATCCGTCACTGACGGGATGCTTTCTGTGCGCACTAGTGAAATACGCACAAGCATAGTAGCCTTTGTCTTCAGTTGTGCGCCTTAATGATCAAATACACACATAATATATTAGGGGTGACCCCAAAAAGTTGAAGATTTGATGCATCGATATGCGGAGCCGGATTCGACCACCGATCTCACAGTCGGTCACGCGTGTTATGAAACGAGGATCATACAATTTTGGCAATATGGGGCTGCTCAATATTTTAAAGACGTGGCATGGCGCTGAGCTTCGCGTCCGGTGTGCGACCCCTTTACAGACACGAAGCTCAGCGCAGAGCCGTGCCACGTCTTTAAAATTCGAACATGTTTTCAATGAGTGTATGCACACCAACGGCGGCATTCGGCGCCTGTCCACGGCGGCTCAGGAAGTTGTTTAAAATCCTGCCATGGCACAGCTCCATTTCAAGGTTTTAAATTAAATGTAGCCTATATTATATTTCCATCAAATCGTCAATGTACATACTGATTTCACCCTGTGCTACAAGATACACCAATCTTGCAGCTCTTCTGTCAGAAGTCGATTCAAAATTGAGCTCGCGCGTATATGTGCGCGTCCGGTCGGTGTGAGATTGCATACCTGAGACGTGGCGTTTAGCTTCGCGTCCGGTGTGCGACCCCCTTTAGGCATAATCGGCTTAACAACGTGCATGTAAATGCACTTAAAGGGTTCTTTTCCTCTCTAGGCAAGTTTTTTTAGGTTTATTTATCAAAATGTTCTTTTATATATTTGTATGATTTTCTGTATTTCGATCGTGTCTTTAAAATATTATGCGAAAAAGTTTTACGAATGTTTATCCATCACATTACCTTTTATTGCCATTTTTTTTTTCGGCCATTGTCAGTTCGTCTGTTAGTTGGCAGGCAGTTATGTTCGTTTTTTAAAAAGTTGTTGCTGTGTGCAAAGGAAAATAAAATAGTTTTACCCTCCTGCTGACTAGTGTCATGCCCCTCCCGACCCATTTACACACACATAGATGATTCGACTATCAGTCGACCATAGAAAGATTTGACAATTCTGATTCGAATGTGTAAATCCTTAGTTGGGGACACCCCTATAATATATATATATATATATATATATATATATATATATATATATATATATATATATATATATTATTTGTCCATTTGTCCATAAAAATTGGGATTTGAAAAGAGGAGGCTTGTTCAAAATCATCTTCATAAGCAATTTCTGTTATTAGCTATATATAAAAATATAAATTTAGCTCTGTGTCTTGACATTTAGCAGGCTTTGTGTCTGTACGAGTGTCAGAGCCATGGGTGACCCCACCCACCTGTTCTTGCCTGTTACCATTTGTAGGCTTATGGCTACAGCTGTCTTAATGTCCCTCGTTAAATGGAGTTAAAATAATTAAGCTGTGTTGCAAAACCATCCTAGTGACCCAGTTAGGCCAGAACCCGCAGGAAGGTCTATTCCAAGGCTATAATGATTAGGGCAGTGCTGTGAGATGCGCTCCTCACTAGGTGGGAAAATAGAGAGGGGACGTAAATCTGCTGCAGTTGTGTCTGCTTCCTCATATAATGTGTCTTAGACCGTGTGTGCACATGTGCTGTAGAGACTGGGAGCAGTGAGTTATGTCTACTCGGCTTGGAAGGCTTGATTGAAATGCCTGATGTGAAGGCTCTCTCGTCAGACACAAGGCCGGCGCTATTGTTCACATTTCTCAGCAGCATTAAAACCCTGGGAGGAGAATGTGCAATTGAAAAGCGAGTGGGTTTTGCCGTTTTTCATCAAAGACAATAGATGATGATAAATTAAACATAGTTGCCTTTGTCACAATGTCTCTGGACAAGTCTGGTCCAGTCCTAATCGTTGCACCTGACCTAGCCGTAATGTCTTTGTTACACCCACGTCCATTAGCATTAATCCTCAATTTCTCAAAGTCACTGGCACGAACAGAGTACTGAAAGCCTGATCTGACTCACCAAGTCTGAATGTGTTTAGTCAACCCAGTGCCCCCTCCCTCCATTAGCACATGCATATGTGTGTTGTACTTCTGTTTTTTGTTCCATTTCCACACTTGTCTCAGAATGTGGTGATCTGGGTCAAACCATCAGGAAACTTTTCACTCAGTCAGCAATCTGCTCACTAGACCTTCACAAGATTAATTTGAATTTGTGTCTAATGCAGATATGACGATAATGCTGCCTATTTGCTAAATTACCTACAATTATAATGTAAGTCCAAACTATGTTTGTGCCAAACTTTGTGATTTCTGGTCTCCATGGTGAGTTGCAGTCTCTGTGAACTCACTTCTTGGCAACCTCAGTTGGATGGAGGGTGTGACCCATATCTCTCTCCCAATTTGGTTGCTGATGGGATTACATCCACTCCCAAACTTCCCTGCTCCTATGGGGTAGTGATGAGATCATCTTGGCAAACATCTCAGCCCTAGCAGACATGAGAAGAAATTTGGGCAGAAATTCCCTATTTTGGTTCCCCTGTTGGCAGAAATCCCCCAGTTTGCTGTGCTGAGAAAAGCTGAGAAGTTTCTTGCAGACAGTTTAGGAAACTTTGGGATTGAGAATGCCTGTCTGGGTCTTCAGTGTCCCAAAGCAAAGTGTCCCACAGTCTTATCATTAACAATGAGGGCTTGAACTGGCAGATTCCTTTATGACCCAACAAATTACAACCTGCTGTGTAAGTGCTGCAACTACATCTGTGGTGCCATTTTGGAGCCTTTTGTGGTTTTCCTCAGATAATGAATCAAGGTAAGTGGTAGTCTAGAAGCTAGGACTGTGCCCCTGATTCAGAACATCTGATCTAATTTGGATCACCATCTGCAACATCGGGATCTAATACATATGATATTGAAAGCATCATGTCTTCTAGTTTACATCCGTATTTGTTGTGTAGTTTTTGCTTTGCCTCTGGCTAAAGTTAACTAAAGGCACATGTGCACTGTCTGTAAGATTTTTGGCAAAAACAAGGACAAATTCACAGTAACCTTCTATTTACGTATGGTTATAAATAGGTATATATACTATATAATAATATATACTAATCTAAGATCATTTTTCACTCTCATGGTCCTGACCTTCCTGCAAGTTAAAATGAACAAATAGCATAGGGTTTCTGCTAAACACTCCTGTCCTCCATTTTGTCTGGGCATTGTGTGATGTCTGCATGGGTGTGGTCTGGTATCTGTAGGATGAATGCAAAGTATTGTTCTTATTACCTTATAAACATTTTCACCGTTTTCTGAATGACAGCAGCTGATGTGAGACTTGCAGAGTTTAAGCTCTGGAATACTTCATTTCAGAGCATGTTCTAGGGCATCAGGTGTGTATTGTTCTTGAGCAACTCTAGAGAGTTCACTTTGAGCTCATGGTTATAAAGGATTTGTAAGACCTCCCACTAAAGGTCCTCACTGCGTGTCTTTATGTCTGCCTGCCTTTCTCACGCAGTGTCTGGCTGTCTCCCATCCTACCTGAGTCTCTTCCTGCGTAAGTGGCCTCATGGTTGAAGAAACCTGAGGAATTTTATCTCACCCTAACAGAGATGCTGGTAGCTCTTGTTGGAACAGGTGAGCGACACCAAGTCTCCTGGATCGACATTCAGTCTGCACTTGTGTTGCTCAGATAGTGGCCCGATCAAATGTCTGTGCCATAGACTGTTCACCTCAAAAGGCCCTTTTCTCCTGTTTCCTACAGATTCAAGGGAGTCTGAAGTTCTTTATTCTGGTGAAATCGAACTGTGGATTTGCGATGTGGATATGAGAGAAGTCATACGTATGAGTTTATTTACTGACCCAGTGGCCCCGAAAGAGAACAGTTATGTAAGGCTGCTGTCTGTGACATAATGGTATCGCCTCTGAAGGGAAACACTGTTGCTCAGCTACCTTCGTTATGGGATGTCCATACTAGCAGCTGATGTAACTGCTGCAAAGGGTAACTGGGTCACTATGTTCGTTAACATGGAGGTCAAATCTTAATCTCTCCTAATTACCATTCCTAGCTGCGAAAAGACATTGGCACATGGGCTGGTTGCACCACACCTGAGAGGGTGTAGCCCATCAGTGTGATGACATGCTAGTGCTTTTGCCACATAAGCCACTGCAAAACTTCTCCGTTAGTAACAAGTGTCATGTTGTAATGCTACGATTTTTTTTAAATATATTGACCACAGGCAAGGGGTCAATAAAATAAAGTTCACATTTGCATGAATAGTATGACACAGTTTTACCATGGGTTACGGACTCACTTTTGTTTTCCCTAGAGGGACAAAAAGCAGAAGCGCCCTCAGTGTCCCTTTTGCATGTTTCTTGCTGGATAGTGCCGCAGCAACTTCCATCTGTTATGAAACTGCCACACGCTGGACAGTGCAATCTTTTTACATAAGCCTACTTCAGAGCCACGCCAAGAGCGTCCTCGTTGGTGAAATGTATTCCTGGAAATGTGTCCTACATGAACTCTTAGTTATGGTCGCACCATGCAAGCAGAAAATTAAGTTGTTGCATAGTTATGAATGACCATGTCCTTTTGGTGATGCTTTTGTGTAAGTTTCTTTAAACATAAATGATGGCTACTTTATGCTATCCTCAGGAGTGTTCTGGTCCACTAAAATATGTTCAAGTTGAAGTATCAAAATTATTAAACTAAAACTGAAATAAAAATAAATTACAGCCATATAAATACTAAAAAACAAACCAATATAATGACAAAAACAAAATACTATAATAGGATATAACCAATACTAAAATGATACTGACCACAAAGAGCAGAATTTGAGATTGAGATTTGTTGCCTAATTTTTTAAAACCTATTTAACTGCATTGCTCTTGAGAGGATTAGACTAACACCTGTGCATTGTATTGATGTCAGCATTCACACCTTTACAAGGCCTCGTCCTGCTCAACTCTGTTTTAACCTGTAAAATATTCATAATATTACAACTCTTACTGTGAAGCTCCTCCATTTTTTTCCCAGCTCATAACTCACACTTTACAACCTTAAGTTCCCACAGTCTCGTTCGTGTATTAATTAGACTGTAAATTACAGGTTGGCTCCTGTCTTCACTGAAGCAAGAATCTTAAACCGCCCTACGCTCTGTCCCATTCCTATTACACTAATGTTAGATCTTGTGTATTTATGTTTGTACGCCACAATCATGACTAGATCCAGGATGTTTAAAAAGGGTCAAACAACAGTTGCCCTTCCAAATTAGTTCTTGTGGGTGTGGCACGTTTGAAAGTCCAAGGATTTAAATTGTGGTTTAGTATACTTACGGTATGTTTGGATGGGCTTGAATATGTGTGTGGCATATGAGTATCAGATGATGTGTTTTTGGATCAATGAGAGCGCTAAAAAATATTTGCTTTACTTAGATTGGGAGTGTGTTTGTGTGCATGTAACTCTGTATTTTTGTGCATTTTATCACGTGTGTGTGTGCGAGAGGATATAGCCTAATACATGACACATACAAGTAAACCTACACAGACATTATTGACCTCAAGCTTATTCACACAAATTTTATTTTCATGTGTGTGAAGGTTTTATTTGTTGGCAATGTTAAAGGGTCCATGTGTGAGGTACGTATGTCATCATGCATTTTTGTATTGTGATCGATATGCATGTGTGTGCACATGCTGGGGACAAATCTGTCTGAAAGTGAGGGACAGGTCATAGATAGACAGTCTAGACTCACTCTGCCTGCTGTTTTTCTCGCTTTCTCAGTGTTTTATAGTAGGGGGAAGGGACCCCAGCAAAGCTGTCGTCCCACACATAAATTTGGTATCACATATATGTTTCGTTTGAAGTTGTTTTTTCACTGGGGCCTTAAGGGGAAACCACAAAACAAAGGCAGCAAGCTGTCTGGATCACTGTGTACTTTGCCTGTTCTGTCTAATTTAGCCAAGTAATGACTGAGATGTCTGGTTTTTTTCCTGTTCTTTGCTTTCCAAAAATTATGAAACGTGCAGACACAGAATCCATATGCTTTTCAGTGTTGGTTTCAAGGCCTTTGAGCTGGGAGTTGAAAAGCCGGTAAAATAAGTAAAGCAGTTGGTGGGGGGAAGACAACAAATGAAATGGAACTAAAATACATGCTGTATCTGACATGTGGGCCCTTGTGTGCACAAAGAAAGAGGGCGTTGGTACCCCATCTACTCGCCTTACATGAAACTCTGAGGAAACCGCACCGAGATATATGGTCCCATCTGGCTTTTGGTAGATTTGTGTCTAAGCCCGCTTTTATTGCCTGAAGGGGAAGGGGTAGGGTATAATTTCCCATGCATTTGGCTCATTGCTAGTTTCATGTTTGAGTACAAGCTGGGGCAGGGTACCAGAGTAAAGACTGTTAACCTGCATAATTAAACTCACTGTCTGGCCTTGCAACATGTGGCAGTAATGGAGGGGAAGAAAAAATACTTTGCTAGGCCGTTTCGAGATGTGCGCCAGTTCCACATAAACCAGCGAGTATGTGTTTGTGTGTCCATCAGTTATCTCAATAATGAGTCGGTAAATCCCATAAGCCTCTTTGGAGCAGTCAAAGTGATACATGTCCCCCTAGTATTCTCATGATTCTCCAATTAGCATGATGCAATGCTTACTGGGCTGGAACATATGGTTCATTTTTAATGCAGTGCATTCCTGGTTTAATGTGTGGGCTTTTCACTCAGCTTAGCGATTGTAAAAGAAGAAAAAAAACTTTTTTTTGCAGACTTTTGCTTCTATAGGAGAGGATTAGCCTGCTCTCATGAGCCGCTTCTAAATAGTTGTGCCACATCAGGTCTTTCACGTCTGGTTAAAGACTGCTCATTTTGGGATTTAAAAGCCATCCGTGAAAAGTAAACCCCTGTGTGTGACCTGGTCCTGAATGGGCTGGGTCATTCACCGTTGTGTTTGGTGTGAACAGATCTCGATTCTGTGGTGGTTTAGCCGTTTTAGTGTGTGAACTTGGGTTGTATGGGACCTGTATGTCTTTTTGTGCTGTGTTCTAGGTTTGCCTTTTCTTCAGTGAATGCTACACGTTAGCATACCAAGAGAAACCACAAAACTGCTTCAACATCAGTGTAAAAGAGCATATTATACCAATGAGGCATGTCGGCACGGGCTTAATGGGGGCCGTGTAGAATAAAAAAAGCCTGTAGTAGTACTTTCTTTGCTTAAAGAGTTCATTGTCCACATAAGGACTGAAAAAAAGGAATGGGTTCACATCAGTTGGCACCATTGCCTCTATTTATCACAGTTATCGACTCATACTGGTGTTTATGATGTGGCCTCCTTAACACCTTGTTTTTCTGGAGTTTTTTTTCTGGGTCTCAACAATCACATTTTCTGAAGCACAGCTGCAACTTCTAATGTGTAGATGATTGAATAGGTTTACTGACCCTTCTGTTTTGAAAGCTTCACATACTTTGTCTGACTATATTAAGTAAAATCTGTATGACTATGTTTCTCTTTGTGTTTTTGGTCACAGGAGAGCGCCCCTTTCCTTGCACCTGGCCTGACTGCAGTAAGAAGTTTGCTCGCTCTGATGAGCTGGCACGGCACTATCGCACCCACACGGGTGAGAAGAAGTTTGGCTGCCCCCTGTGCGACAAGCGATTCATGCGGAGCGACCACCTGATGAAACATGCACGCCGTCACTCCGACTTCCAGCCGGCCATGCTGAAGAGGCAGCATGGAGGTGGCAACGCCACCATCTCGAGCAACACACGTCCCGGCTCCCTCAGCGATTACAGTCGATCCGATGCCTCAAGCCCCACCCTTAGCCCCGCCCTCAGCCCAGCCAACTCGCCTTAACCTGGCCGCACTTTCTGCCCACAGCACCTGGATCACCAGGCTGATTTTTTTTCTTCTCTATCCATTTTTGCTTTCCCCAAAAAATTATGGGCGTAATAAGCGCCCATGCTAAACCCCATCGCTTAGTGTGGTGTACTGTACTGTACATAACTGCTTCTTGTAGTGCAATTTTCTTGTGCAACCCCTAAAAGAGAAAAAGAAAAAACACAAAAAAGAAAATGCCTTTTCCACATGGCAATATTTACATGATGTACCATATGTCTGTATTTTTATAGCTTCTGGCCACAGCCTCTTTCCATTATGTTTTTTTTTCTTTCATATACAACCGCTCTGTTCAAGTGAACTAAAAAGTTGAAAGGTTTGACAGGTAGAGATGTTTCTTTTTTATTTAAAACGGGTGAGGGAGAGGGGCACACGTACACCTCAGGATTCAGAACAGTTTTTTTTCTCCTTTAATACTCACATTGACTGCACAATACAAGCATCACTTTACTCCGAAATTCAACAGAGATTGAATTTTGCGCCCTGCTCAGGGATGGCCTCGTTAGCTTGAAAGAATGAACATGATGAAGATAAACATACGTTAAGAAACAGCCTTACACTTGGACAAAAGGAACCTTTGCACTCTTTTTTTTTATGAGTTGGTTTTCACATCAGGGGAAGCAAATTCTGGGTTTTAACAGTCATTCATACTCTTTATTAATATTAATGTTTGTATCAGTCTTTTAAAGAGAGTGTGGCAGAACCACTCGTCAGACACGAAGGTTTGGTGGTGTGGGGGGGTTGTCTTGAGACTGGAAGTGATTTTCAACATCGCTATCTCCCGATAACCCTGTACATACAAAGAGCTGTGCTGGCCTGGGTCCTTATTTCAAAGGGAATGCCCTCAATATAGCATGAATGTCGTGATCAGTCCACTTTTACATGCTTGAGCCACCCAATGAAGAGAACAGACAGCACCACTTCTCTCAGTGGACTAAACTAAACTCCCCTTGAAATGTTGGAAGTTTCAAAGCAGCTGTTTCCTCAACAAAAACAGCACATTCATCAACTTCAGGGTTTTTCACTACAGTACGACACATTCAAAGGGACTCGTCTGGATGTACGCTTACTTCAGATACAAATAAAGACTAAAAGCACATGAGCAGAATCCACCAAAGACCAAGGTGTGAACGAGAGAACAGAGAGTTTTTTTTATTTCTACCCAGAGGGAGGCGGGGATGTTGGCATTCTCTCAGGTAACAGCAGAAGTCCTGGCAGCAGAAGTCCATCTGCAGAGGCCTTCCACTTAGGAAACAGCATCATCCTACACAGGGCTATTCATAGCACACTAGCCAGGGAGACGAGAGCATTACAGTGGAGCTTTACGCACTCTGTCTCGCTCGCTCTAGCTGACGAGAAGGAGTAGGCGGCGTATGAGAGTGATTGATGGAAGGCCAAAGCAAAAGTTTAAAAGAAAGATATCAAATCCACATACAGTGTCATAACCAGGCGCTGTGCTAAAATTAGTGAAGTGACAGTATTGCTGCCATTTTTGAAGATTAATAAATAGCTATGTGAAGCAAAACAAACAAAAATCTAAACCAAGTAATTGACATTCTAATTCCAAAAATCGGCTTATTAATCAGCCTGGTTGACATATATTGGTCTGTCTGACATGGTTATTGGATGATACTGGTAATCACAAAATGGAGAAATATTGACTGAACAGCTAAAAAAAAACCTTGTGAGCCTAAGTAGACTAGAGTCCATTGGTGACAATGATCAACTGCCATGGATAGTTTTTCAACCAATCAGACCACAAGAGGCGTGATCAACGGGCATCGACCCATCGCTTCATCTGTCATCGTGTTAAACCCGGCAATAGCGTGCCAGGTGGATAAGCCAGTCTGTGATTGGCCCCCGCAAAATTGTTACGGAAGTAGTAGAAATTAATGTACAGGTTTTCAGACGGGCGAAAGTTGATGGGCGAAATAAAATCGCCGGCAGATCAGGCTGGGTTTACCCAGTCTACATTGGTGCCAATGATTTCTATAGTCTACTTAGGCTTCCAATACTTTTGGAAAACATAGCCCTGAACGATATATCGGTCTATAAGATACTGTTATCAACTGATACCGATAATCTTAAAATGACCAAATATTGGCTGATTAATTGGCTTGGTCGATATATATTGGTCTGTCAGACACTGTTATCACCAGAACAGCCAACTATCCGCAGATTAACCAGCCATGCTGATACATCAGTCAATCACTAGTTAGGACACAGATAATACAACTCAATTTGAACTAGATTGTCAGAGTGTGTATGATCAGGACTGGCTCACTTTGTGGTGTGGAGAGCAACAGGCCTCCACGAGAACAAAGAGTGCTATCTGCAGGAGGCAGGAAAGAGGGGGTTGACCCATAGTGAGACAGATAAAGACTGAGGCTTTATCAGGAGCTGAGCACTCCAGCAGAAGAAACACCCAGTCAGCTCTCTCTCTCTCTCTCTCTCTCTCTCTCTCTCTCTCTCTCTCTCTCTCTCTCTCTCTCTCTCTCTCTCTCTCTCTCTCTCTCTCTCTCTCTCTCTCTCTCTCTCTCTCTCTCTCTCTCTCTCTCTCTCTCTCTCTCTCTCTCTCTCTCTCTCTCTCTCTCTCTCTCTCTCTCTCTCTCTCTCTCTCTCTCTCACACACACACACACACACAGAAACCTCCCTCCTCTCTGCACTACTCCCCTCTCACCCGCCAACAGCATCCCACAATGCATTGCAGGGGCTTAAAGAGGGAAAATGGCCTCGTCTGATTGGATGGCATCCAAGCAGCCGCCGGCAGGGGGGGGGTTTAATAGAGGAAGTCGAGGCCCAAATCATAACGGCTCACAGACAATGCTATCAGAGTTGGGAATTTTCAAATGAGATGTTATCAGTGTTTTTTCCTCCTGTTTGGCATTGTCAACGACTTCTCAGACGAGATCAGTCACATTTTCTTTAAATGACTGTACTATTTCACAAGCACAGGGAAACGCTCGTACATTTTTTTTTTTTTTTACTGTTGCGGACCACTGATACATCAGTGTGACCACTCATTACCTCAATGAACAGCTGCTTTCAAACTTAACTCTCATTAAAAAGGGGGCTTTAGGCATTACTACTCAATTTGTACATATTCATACATATCAAGTGAACAATGAATTTGCCGTCCTTTGTCGCTTCAGCCTCCGAGGATGAAGGGTCAGCATGAGAAACTGTCAACCGGGCCTAACTCGATCACGCGAAAGGCATACAAGACCCTCCAGGAACTGAGGCACCGCTATCAAAACTACTGTGGTGCCGCCTCATTCACGGACTCACTTTCCCACATGCGTAATGTTCCTAAAGTGACACTTTAATATTCTTTTAGCAGGTTTTCTCTACCAGTTTTTCCACTTTATATTCATAAGCTCATTACTCAAAACCAGCCATCTTGTCTTGTCTCATATTATCTTGCACGTTTTCCTTGCACACCATCCATGCCCAGTGCGGGGAGACCAGCATCAGAGCCACCCAGCTGGACGAGCGCTCCGGGGCTTGAGGAGCAGGTGGGGAGGCCTGTGAATGCCAGGCCTTGTCCCCCCTTTATCCTTTCTAAAAGCCCCCCATCCCCCTCCCAGGGCCTCGCTCATAGCCCTAAAAAAAACCTACACATAATCATTGCTTTCAGCTAAAGAAAACAGCCCTAATCAAAATAAACATTGCTACGGCGGCATTATTTCTGCAATAAACCCACACGTTAAGCCGTCTAGCTGTGGTTGCACACTCCCCTCGCCCATTTCAGTTGCGACGTCAACCATCGCTACAGCCAAATCAAGCTGGCCTTGTGTGTTCACCGTGTGCAAGAATCTTTACAAATTTGTAGACATTTTATATTAGTGTCTGTTCAGCCGCCCTTGATTGTATCTGCAAATTCCCCCAACTGCTGGTTAGGAGAGGGTATTTCAGGGAATACAAGGGCGGAGCAAGGCCGGTCCGAACCAACCTCCTCTTCATTAGTACTTCTCAAACCCGGTAAAACGCGTTGGGTATCGTTGAGTGAACCTCGAAAACCCGAAACCTGCAGGCAACAGAAGTCTTGCATTTGGGTACTGGTTAGATAGAGTATACACGCATAAATATATATTTTTTTCCTTATGATATTTACTGAAATATGTATTTTCTCAATGTAAATTCACTCAGCCCGGGTTAGTGTGAATTACATGTAAAACCGAACACGTGTGCTTTTGTTTTCTGTATTTGTCACTGTACCGATACTACTTGAATGCGAAGCAAGACCATTGAACACAGGTGGAAAGATGTCTAGGTCACGACTAGTCAAACTGTACCTGCTACCTTTCTCAGCTTACCTAGACAGCAACATAGTGTCGGCCCAGATTCGGTCCAAATCCAGTACGCACGGGGTGAAATACACATGTGCCGGATGTGGACCGGATCTGGGCCGACATTATGTTGCTATCTGGCTACAACCCATGGATGTACTCATTTCTCTTAAAAAAATTCTCTCAATATTTCTGCGTTGTGTTGTAATTTTTCTGATGATTTTCTTTGTGTTTAGATGTTAGCAGCTGTTATTATTATTACTGATATTTCTGGCTTTCTTTTCGGTCTGCTGCAATGATGCTAGTAAAATTGGACACTGAAAGACACTGAAAGCTCAGGAGCAGGATATAGGTGTGTAACCACCAAATTCAGAAACATGGAGGGTAAACGGTGGTTTTAGTTGAGAAAAAAAGGGAAATATCCTGACTTCTCAAAAGCATTGCGTGAGACTGAATGCGATTCGCACAATCAAGTTCGATATCGCATTACCATGGAGACCACAGCATTGTGAGTAGATAGTCACATTCATGTTTTATTGTTTTCTTTGTTATTTAACATTAGAATTCCACCTATGTGTTAATGTTTTTCTGTAATGTACGCATACCTCTATAAAAATCAAGAAGGTTATGAAAATGATTGATTTTTTTGGATGGGGTGGGGTAGGGGAATTCATATCTGAAAGAATTGTAAATTTAAGACAATATTTTTTATGAATTATCAGGGTCTTATGAGCCACAGAGCATCATATTAAAAGCGAATCATCTTTTGTGAAATTCATTCTACCAGTGGATTGCATAAACCCACGCTCCCGACTCATCCAGAAATGATTTGTTTTGTATAAGGCTGTTTGTTCACAAAATCCAACAAATGATTTT
The DNA here is from genome assembly GCF_024679245.1 of Pseudorasbora parva. Classification (NCBI taxonomy): domain Eukaryota; kingdom Metazoa; phylum Chordata; class Actinopteri; order Cypriniformes; family Gobionidae; genus Pseudorasbora; species Pseudorasbora parva. The sequence goes on along the minus strand of NC_090196.1, from coordinate 15,838,654 downwards.
GAAAGCATTTGAATCCTGCATTCAACAAACTGCATGTTAGTTCAATAATGCGTGCCAAAGGCATCAGAAGGGTGATTTGATTTGATCATTTACCGTGACAGTCGAGATAGAAATGACCATGTACAGTTTTCTATGAGTGATGTACATTTTTATGTGTATGTAGCGAGGTGAATGATGTTTTTAGATGCGCGAGTATTTCTAATTTCCCCATTTGGCGTGATCTACTTGTACTTTTTTTGTTTCCTTTAGTTGTTTTTCTTTATTCGTCATTGTTGTACAGAACAAATGCACATATTAGTAAAAGTGAAAACTCAGATATTAACCTGTTCACCATCCTACGTGAAAGATCTACCATTCCAAAGGATTGCAATTACATTTGCTATAAATATGCTGCTTATATCCAACCAATGCATCAAAGCTTAATTTCCTTATGTATTTATTTTGCAATTACTCTTTTTGACTGTGATATATGTATTACATGACTTTTGTTACTAGTTCAATTTGGTACTTAACTCTTTGCTGTCCTACATACTCTCCTAAAGAAAAACAGCCATGCCACGTTCTGATGCTTTAAACAGAACCTTGACCCTCTCGGAATAGAGAACAGACAAGATGGCTTCCATACAAATGTGCAGTTATCAGTTCCAATATTGTCTTTCCATGCAAAATAAGGTCAGTTTTGAATAACTGATGTTCTCAGTGCTGAAGGAGGATGACGTTTTAGTTTAAAGAGTTATAGGATGCTATTGCCAAGGATGCTGTAGTGCCACGACATATAATTTCGGCATTGGGTGCATTAAAAGTGTCGTAATCTTGTTTTAAAGACGTTACCAAAGGCTTCAGGATCGAAATAATGAATGTTCATGTTCGCGTAAGTTGGAATTCAGTCGTTTGATGGTTTCAGAAGAATATTTGAGTGTTTTACTGAAAGATTTTATGCACCCTAAACTCATTTTTAGTAGAAACAATCAAAGTAGGCTGACAGTTTTCAACATGGATATGCAAAATCAACTATTTTTGACTTGGTTAACCTTCATTCACAGCCATTGGAAAGGCTTTTTTTGATTTAAAAAACATATCTGTGAATAAGTCCACATACAAAACTGTACAGCATTGCCTTTATAGTCCCACCGTGCAGTCAAAAGTTGGACGTGTCGGTGTGAAGATCACGTAATGGCGAAAATTTCACTGTGTTTTTCCAGTTAGATGTTTCTCCAAAGAACCTATGGATGTGTAAAGGCCATTCAGTGATTGTATATCCAGGTTAACAAAGCTTCAGAGACGCTTCAGAGAGATATTTACGATGTCATGGCCTACAAACATCATTTAGTTGAGGTCTGCGTAGGCTCTTATGGTGGAAGTGGATTGAAGGCTTAGTTTCGACTGTTGTTTATGTTTCGTCTCTCGCTCCGCTCAGGAGACTCTAACTGCTTTTGAGGGCTGTGGTCATTTCTGTTAGTCTGGTCGTCTGCCAAACCGGGCGGTTGGCTTCGCACAATCTCACGCCTGTAAAAAGCGCGGGGCGCCCATTTGTCTCTGATCCCCAGGTGTGGTGACCTAACTCCCCTCTTTCGAGGAGAATCGCGTAGACGACCCCCTACTAAATGAATTTCAAATCAATACGCCAACATTTCCCATATGATTAAACCCCGGTCTGAAAATAAGACACTGTGAAAAAGCCATCTGAAAGACTGAACGCATCCTCGCTTCCATAAGACTTTTCTCTCCGACACCTGTGAAATCATATGTTCCTGATATGGAAACAAAATGATTTCGAAATTCCTCCCTCTTCATACATGCCAGTTAAGCACACTGTGTGCTAACACTCTCCTACCTATTGTAGAGATCTCGATAAGTGTTGTATATTGAATCGTAGTGAGGCTCTAACGGCCTCATGCTGTCCTGTAGACGTTCGCCGCGTGAACTCGACTTGCCTTCCTATTGTACGTATTCGTCTGTATTTTAACAATCTCTTTTAACGACACCGTGTGATGCCTGCTCCAGTGACTACATTGCGCTGGGTTTCTATTTCCCAGCACCTCTGTACTTTGTACAATAGCTCTTCTTTAGCAATGGCCAGTTCTGTTCTCCATAACCTCATTCAAGACAACTGCCGCATAATGAAACTATTTTTTATTTTATTTTGATTTGCAATCAACCAAATCACTACAGTGAAGTATTACAGTTGTACAGTTCCTTGAATTATTCAGATTATATTATTATTGCTGGTCTATGGTTGCTCTGCTGTATCTTTTTATGATCTTTTTTTTTTTACATGTTAGACAATATTGTGACTATGTCCTATGCAAATATGAGAATTAACAAGAATTTGTCAAATAATGTATGTTGTCTGTCTTAACTTGTATGCATGAAATAGTGAAGTTTACATTTGAGAATAAATTCATAAATAAGAAGCACCACTCGGATTGTGTCGTTTTTTGTTTTGTTTTCCAAATGTAATTTAATTTTGTACAATATAGATATAATTTGATGTTTAAGCAAAGGTGTGCAGAGCTATTTAAGAAAGTTTAATATATATATATATATATATATATATATATATATATATATATATATATATATATATATATATATATTTTAAATAGTAAAAATAAATCTTTTTATAATTTGATGTATTATTTATTTTAATGAATCAAAGAAGGTTGTTGCGCTCTTCATACGAAAGATTCTTTTTCTTTCAGGTGCGTAGAGCCAAAGAAAGGTAGACTTAAGCAAAACAGAAGAGATGGCTGACCGCACACTGGATCCAAAAAAGACTAAAAAGTCTAAGAAACTATATCATTTTTATTTTTTCAATTGCATAGTGCAAAAACGTGCAAAGTGCAAGTGCGTTAAAAACAGAGGAGCATGAGCAAACGTTTCAGCAGATTGCTATCCTCCTAGAGTGTTTTTTCAAATGGTTATATTTTGAATTATTTGAATTATTTATTATGCAAGGATCACAAGATGTTACAGGCCATAATATTATAATATTTTCTGTAAAAAGTGTCTTAACCCAGCTGGCACCTTAACTTCAATATGACTTTCATTCTAGACCTATTTTGTGATGTAATTTTGATATCAATGTTTGATGTCATATTGATGTAAAATTGACATCAAATGCCCACTGGGAAGTAGCTAAAAATCATGATCTTGTTGTCCGAATTATTGTGAAGTGTATTTTTTTCCATCATGTATCATTGTGTAATCAAAATACTTTATTTAACTTTTCATTTGGTGATATTTCATTTATTAAAGCACTAAATGGTAATTTTCCTAATTCAACAACATTAAATTGTTTTAAAATAATTCCATAAATCTGCATTAATTCTGTTACCGTATCATACTTTGCCTTTAAATTGGGGAAATGATCTCCATGAACTACGTAAGATACAGGAAATTATATCACTTTCCCTCACTGATGAGATCTGACACACTGAAAGGTATTTTCTTTCTGGGCAAATATTTTAATCTTAAAACGTACACCAAGAGTTAATTTTTAAAACATCAAACTTCTTACCACAATATTAAAAGGAAAGCAGAATGTATTACCGATCACACAGTGGGTTATGCTCTTAGCATTTACGCTAGCAAGTGGAGTTTTTGGCTAAACCGTTTAAAAAATGGTAAATTCTGTTACCGTCAAACTCTGTTACCGATGTTATTTCTACACATTGCCAATGTTTTTTTGTAATTTGTCTGTAGTAGAGTTGACAAACCAAACTATAAACACATGCTCATTTGTATGCTCAGTAACTTCAATACAGACTGTACTCCTTAAAGATACCCTTGACATACACAGTATTTGGTGCACTGCAGTCCCTGGCTCTGAATATCAGAAGCTTTGGCAGGCAGAGCACAATTCTAGGCAGACTTTGCATCACAAATTCACAGAGCCCTTTAGTGTACAGCCAATGGCTGCACTTGTTGCTCAGAAGGAAGCCAATAAGAACCAAGAACAGAGAGACAGCTGTTGTGTAAAACAATGCGTTAAGATACATCCGCCTGCAGGAAATACACCTTGTTTTTGACGTTTGTGCATTCATGCAAATATTTACTGTAACTGATGCTGGGACATGTCGACAGAGACCACAAAACAGGTGGCATTTGTGTTTTCTGTCTAGTCATTTGCAACACTGAACAAGGCCTGTGTTGAATAGAGGGTCAAGATGGTGAGATATCAAAGGAGCAATGTGCCTGGCACATGTAAGCTGCATCATTCGCCATGTGTGTAATAAATTTCACACAAAAAAACACTGTGTTAAAAATCTGAATCAATGCAATATCACATAAGGGCCGATTCAAAACTAGAGAATGAGTGGACCACATTTTGTCCCACTCAGTTATGTAATGAAGCAACAGTTTCAAAATTCACAACCACCCACTAAGTGGCCTGTCCTTTTCTGGTGTTCTTTTTTTCTTCAAGCCTGTTAAGAAGGATGAAAATGCTAAAAATATGCTGAGAGAAGGCTAATGTGTTCTTACATCTGCTCACCTCCTGTTGCTCTGTCTGTCCGTAAGACACTTGTGCTTCCTCCTACTTTATCCCTCTTTCATCAGATACACAAACTTAGTTTTACACTCTCCTACTTTCAGATTTTTATTAAAACTAACTTATTCCGTTAGAAATGTTATTTTATTTTAGTTAGTATTATTAGCAGCATCCAGTAGCCACATAGGGGCTAGATAGCGGGCTCGTAAAACAAATTAATTTGCCTTCTTTGGTTTTATTTACACACATAAAACATGAATAGACTAATACAATATGGTCAACAGAAAGTTGGCTCCTGCTGCTCGCCCCTTCCAAAATCACAAATAATATGACAAAGGATATAAAACTGAAGTGTTTACCTGTGCCCCCGTGACCGTGAATAACCAATAATAAATAACAATAATTAATGCACTTAAAAGTATGGTCTCATTAAAATCTTGGAAACATTTTACCATGTTCGTGTTTGCCAAAGGCACCCGAAAGAACTCGAGACATAAAATTCTGTGGTCTGTTGAAATAAATATTTAACTCTTTGGTCTGAATAGCAAGCATCGTGTATGGAGGAAACCAGACACTGTTCATCTCCTGGCAGTGAAGCATGGTGGTGGCAGCATCATGCTGTGGGGATATTTTTCAGCGGCAGGAACTGGGAGCCTAGTCAGGATCGAGTGAAAGATGAATGCAGCAATGGACAGAGACGTCATTGATGAAACTCTGCTCCAGAGCGCTTTGGACCTCAGACTGGGATGAAGGTTCACTTTCCAACAGGACAACGGGCCCTAAGCAAAAAGCCAAGATCACAAAGGAGTGGCTACGGGACAACTCTGTGAATGTCCTTGAACCCGACTGAACATCTCTGGAGAGATCTGAAAATGGCTGTACTCTCATGATCCCCATCCAACCTGATGGAGCTTGAGAGGTCCTGCAAAGAATGATAAGAGGACAGTTATACCACCCTGACATTTCTGACTTTATTCTTCAAGTCACTGTGTGTATGAACCACATTTTTAAAGAGGACCCATTATGCTATTTTACATGTTTAGCTTTAGTGTGTAATGTTGCTGTTTAAAGGGGGGGTGAAATGCTGTTTCATGCATACTGAGCTTTTTACACTGTTAAAGACTTGGATTCCCATCCTAAACATAGACAAAGTTTCAAAAACTAATGTTGGACGTTTGATGAGTATTTCTGTGTCAAAAATACTCCTTCTGGTTTCTCACAAGTTTCGGCGAGTTTTTTTCGAGTATGGGTCTACTTGACGTTAATAAGAGCGGAAGGTCCTTGTATGGGCAGTACGGGCTCTTCTCCCGGTAGGGTGTGCGCGCGTGTGACTAGAGCACGCCGTAAACAGTCCCTCAGATGCAGATCCAGTCGTCCGTGAACGCTTATGTGGCGCCGCGCTTCTCTTTATTCCTATGGGTGACGTCGAGCGACTTCAACGCTTCAGCACAGCATTCCGGGAAGGCAGCGCTGCATTTGAACTGATTTGAACGCAGAAATGACGGGAAGCTTCAAAACATCGTTTCAGTTGCGTCTCAAAATGGATTTACACGCTACTGCTGTCACAGGACTTTACCAAATCATACCAAAGAAGTGTGTTTTTGACGGAGCAGTCCCAGCGATAAAGTTTCGGTCCGTCTTTGGAAGCAGCCGGTGAGTTAACTTAAACTGCTTCAAATGTCTCTGCTTTTGGCTACGGACGCATGAGTAAACATCAGTAAACGACACGATCGCGTGCTTCGTCATTCAAATGCGCTAACGGTTACTCCATTGTTGTTCTCTGTATAACGTTACAGTATGCTTGCTACTTCTAAGGTCTAGTCGCATACAATAGTCCATAAACCGAATCATGTCCTCATACACTGCGAGTAAACACACAGAAATGTGGAGAGGCCATTAAATACAGTAACTTACATACCACAGAGACGGACGTCCTGATGTTGCCGTTTCTCCTGTTCAGTTTATTTCAGCCTCAGATTTGATTCTGGATCATTATCTGTATTAGCTGAGAGAGCCATGGGTTTCTCCACGCTTGAGGACGTCACCACTTTGCGTGCTTGTCATTCTTTAGCTCCGCCCACACGATACGCCTCCAGGCACTCGGTTTTTTCCGGAAAGACTCGGTACAGCCTATATTTCTTTTATAAATATGATAAAACTAAAGACTTTTCGGAGATATGAAGGATGCAATACTACTCTATAGGTACTCAAGATTGACATGAGATTGACTGAAACTGAGTTTTTCTCACCCCCCCCCCCCCTTTAAGTATGAAAAAGGTCTGCAAAGTTACAAAGCACAATGTCACTCCAAAGGGAGTTATTTTCTTTATCAGTGCGCACTATTCCTGAACTCCCTGAAATGCCTTGATTGTAGTCTTGAGTTTTCGTCCAGGAACAGAGGTATGACATTACTTTGTATGCCAAAACGCGGAAGCAAGTTCGCATTTAAGCACTTCCGGTTCCCTCTTTCCAAAGTCAATGGGTTTTTTGAACAGGGTTTTGGTTAAATGGCTAAAATAAGGTCCGTGGAGAATACAAGCTCAAGACACTTTCACATTTATTCGATGACATAAAATACATAAGTATTACCCCACTTGTGATTTTTTGAAGCTGCATGTGTCTTGAAAAAGTGGCTAACAAGTGGCTAAATGGGACCACAGAGGCTGTCGGTGAGATTAAACGTCATCATGCCGAAAAGGTAAGCACAGTCCGGTTTTACAGCCTTTATCACGCTTATAATTGTGCTCTTATAAACTAGTCTTACGCAAACGTTCTGGGAAAATGTTTTGAGATAAATTCTGAAAGTCGGAAGCTTAGTGATAGTGATGTTAAAGTGCTGTTTTACGTTTATAGCCTACCTTTAGCCTTTTACTTCTGAATCAATAGATGCTGACTAAAGTTTTGACCCACTTGTACAGTGAATGTCCAGACAGAAAAACCGGAAGACACATCATTTAGTGCTCTCCACCACCTCAGTGAGTGATCATTCTGCAATGGGAGTCTGAGTGTCAGACAAACAGACCATGTGAGCTCAGAGAACAAACTGTTCCTCCCTTGACTGAGTGTGTGTGTGAGTGTGTGTGTGTGTGTGTGTGTGTGTACAGTGACTGCTGGTGGGTGGAGGGGTAAGGGGAAAGATAACAAGAGAAGGAGAGAAGATAGCTGAGTCTTTTCCTTTTATTTCACTCTCTCTTTCTCTATCTGCTTTTGGTTTTCAGCAGCTGGGATGCTAAATGGCAGCTTGTGGTCAATTGATGTGAGGTCGGCAATCATTTGACAAGCATTTCATTCAGTTTTGTGGCACGGTGGCTTAAGTACGTGAGAGTTTAAAACCGAAACGGGTAAACTGCAAACATAAAAGAAAAGAAGGTGTGTGTGGGTGTGAGAGAGAGAGAGGCAGTGAGATAAAAGAGTGGGTGAAATCATGTACTTTATGATCAGGATTCGAGCTTCATGAGCTCAGGCTGTGAGTGGGCGTCTCTGTGGGTGCTGTCGTGGTGTGATGCTCTTCTGTCCCTCACGTACTCCAGCATGGCAAGGGGGCGGCACCGGGTGGCACTGGTGCTAACTGCACGCCCGTCCAGGAAATGATACTGCTGATCCCGATCCTCCTCTCACTCACACATCCTGCCTAGCTTTTCTGTCATTTCAATGTAAGCTAAACAGATGTAACCTTGCAAAGCCAGACTTATGTATTTCTGTATGTCTATTGGCTTACTCTAGATAATTTAACCTATTAAGCTGGAATCCCTGATATTATGACACCACATTCTGTTCTGCAGACAACAACCAAAAACTGAGCATTGAAGGATGTGTTCTCTGGACTGAGTCTGGATTTGCGAGTTGCCAGGAGAGTGGTACTTGCCTGCATTGTGCCAAAACTGTAAAATAGCAAGATTGCTTCAGCATACCAAGACATTTTGGACAATTTCATGCTCCCAACTTTGTGGGATGGCCCCTTCCTGTTCAAACATGATTGCACACCAATACAAAAAGCAAGGTCCATGAAGACAAGGACAAGCAAGTTCAGTGTAAAGGACTTAACTGGCCTCCACAGAGTCCTGACCTCAACCCGACAGAACACCTCTGGGATGAATTAGAGCGGAGACTGCGAGCCAGGCCATCTCATCCAACACCAGTACCTGATCTCACAAATGTGCTTCTAGAAGAATGGTCAAATATTCCCATAAACACACTCCTAAACCTTGAGGAAAGCCTTCCCAGAAGAGTTGAAGATGTTATAGCTGCAGAGAGTGGGCCAAGTCCATAAGTAGTAAAATTAAACTAATTACACAATTGAAATAAAAGTAAAACTTAAATAAAATAAATTAAAGATAAATTGAAAAACCCACAAACTAAAGAAATGACAAAAGCACATAACAAAACTCCCAAAACATAACCAAAAAGTAAAAAAAAAAAAAAAAATTATATTTCAAATATTAATAAATGCTATAACAGTAATACAAATTAGTTTTACTGAATATCATGGATTTGTATTTATTATTATTATTATTATTGTTGTTTATGTTGTTGAAAAAACAAGATATAAAACCAAGATATGAATTGACAGGGAAACCATGTAAGATAAGACTTGCTTATACGCTGTATTCTTATACTAAGCAAATTGACCAAAAGGAACCATTATCATTCTATCAACAGAAAGCTCTTTCTTTCTTTGCAGGGCTGGGCTGAAGCCTTCGTGGATGAGACTCAGTGAGCAGGGAACATCTGTCTCTGGGGACACATAGATCACAGACACACCTCATCTAGCATTTATAGCTAAAGAGGCTTGTGAATATGAGTCGTCTTAACAGGCTTGTATAGTAGGTGGACACAGTTCTGAAACCAATTAACACCTCAAACGTCTGATTCAAAGCAGTCGTAGATGCTAAGTTCAGGTGATTGTAGCTGAAATGTTACTGTTTGGTCATAATTTAACATTTCCTGCAGATCTAAGCAAGAAAGAACAAGTGTCTATCAGTAAATTTAAAATTGTCTAGAACGATCTGAATATTTTTGTCCATAAAAAAAACCCCGCATAAATACAACAGACCAGTGAAAAGCTGCAGCTTTGTTCAAGATCAAAAGGTAAAAGGATTGTTAAAACAGTGATGATCCATGCTGTTCTTCTTGTTTTAATTTAAATGCTCGTCGATCTGGCAGAAAATAAGCATACATATTTATTAGAAGCTTCATTTCCTCTGTTCTCATTATGTCAGAGCCAAAACAGACGCCGCTGTTACCAACATAGATGATAATTAGCATTTCTGATAAGGGCTTTTGTTGGAAAATTGTTTCCATGCAAGTGGCAACACAGATCACAGGGTGTGTCTCCATCTCAGGGCTTCTCCGGTCCCTGCCAAAAGAGCAAAGCTGTTGATGGTTTCAATTGCAACCGTAAATCTTGCGGACACACACACGCACATGCACACACGCACAAACAGAAAAGAAAAGACAGTTCTTGTTCTTTCTCTAGTGTCTCACTGTCTCTTTCAGTAAAGAGGACACTCCCACCAGTGAGTATTTTGGTTTCTTTTCTCTGTTCATCTACACAGTTCGCCTACACAGGCTGGGCTGATTCACCTGCACAAAGACCTTTATGTTGTCCTCCAATCTTTCTAACATCTTGATCTTTTTTTCTTTTTGAATGGCTACACATAGACAACTAGAGTGCAAAAAAGGCTGTCAATAGAAAAAATACACTAATTAGAACCATAGTTATAGCATCTAATATCAGGGCTAATGAGTACATGCAAACCTGCTAAACCTTGACCCCTTGCTGTAAATAGTAGAAAAATGACGACAAGAAAATGCTTTGGAACATAGTTTACATGGAAGAGATACTTTAGCTTTTAGTGTCATATAATCGCTAATAAAACCTAATAGCCACGCTAATCTGTTAAACTTTTACCCTTATCTGCATGCCTGCAGCCTACAGAAAAAGAAAATGGTTGGGAACATGGTTAGGACAAAAGCACAGATGTCATGGAAAGTAATGAGCTTTTAGCACGCAAACTTACATTTAAATCTATTCGTTTAGCAGAGGCTTTTATCCAATGATCCATTATGCATCATTAGGCCCAACAAAATGTCTGACCTTGGCACACAATTCTCCCAACATAGCCCTAGACATTCATATGGAACTGCACGGGCACTTGTAAGCCATCTAACCCCTCAATGTATGAGATATTTTATCAATTCTTATGCTTTTCCTTGCATCATTTAATAAAATGAAGGCCAACAACAACAAAAAACTCTCTTCCATGGGCTCCATCACGATAAGAGGTTCCCTGAATGCACATGGATGGAAACGTGCAATGATTCACCTTTTCTTAAGTCGAATATTCAGAAACATTTTGGATGTAACTGCATTGCTGAATTTAATGTATTCAAAAATTAATAATATGAGACTTAACACGTTTCCATCCCTTCTTGTTCTGTTCAAAAGAAAACTTCCCTGGAAATTCTAGTGGTGACTTTAATATTAATAGGATATTAACAGACAAAACGTGGGAAAATATGTCTATTTTCTGAGAATGACAGAATGAATTTGGCTTTGGAATTTTAGAACACCAAATTTCAGAATGATCAGCAACATTTCAGATGCGATGGTTAGTCTGAAGATTATTCCACTTATGAATGAATTTTCCAATTCTGAATGTATTTTTGTCGAATGATAGGCTAAATGATCCACCTCTAACAAGTATGCAAGGTTCATTTGGGAGATTTTGTTGACATCTCGTGCAAGGCCTATCCAAAAATACTCTAGTTTTTCATAAAACCATTAAGATATGTATTATGTAACCCATTTAAAGTACTACTTACATTATTCCAACAACCAAATTAAGCCAATTATGCCATGCATAATTTTCTGAAAAATAACAAATTTACAAATAACAGGAGTGCATCAAAGTTTTTATCTAGACTTTTTTAATGTCATGAGCTGGAAATGTAAATATCAGTCAAATTGAATAGATCATCGCCAAAACATGGCATGGACGACTTTGTAGCAGCATTTCTTCCACTTCTTAATACTTTTTTAATACATTTAAGATGGATATAGCAAGTTATTGATAACATTATCGTTATTATACTTAATTTTCCTGAACATGTAAACAGATCATAATACTATACGGTAATAATATCTTTCAGTTGTGTATAGAGGCATTTGCATCGGAGGAACCTTTTCATAGTGCCTAGAACTATTGCCGAAAGTACCTGCATTTTGGCCTGTTCGCACTGCAGGAGCTAAGAATGATTTTAGTCTTCGGAACTCCTCGGAACTCCGAATTTTAGTATTCGGGGATCCCCAAATGAGGTGCCAGATTGGATTTCGTAGGTGCCAGATCCAGATACAGCACATATTAAGCCCTGCAAATGTGGAATACAACTTACTAACCTGCTAACGTTGGTATCTACCTTGTTTTACGCAGCAATCCTAATAATTTACGTAGTCTACCTAAATCCTCTGCTACTTTACTCTCTATTCCAATTGGTCTCTGGAATTGCCAGTCTGCTGTAAACAAAGCAGACTTTATTTCATCTATCGTGACTCATTCACAGCTCAGCCTCATGGCCCTAACTGAGACCTGGATCAAACCAGAGGACACTGCCACTCCTGCAGCCCTCTCAGCTAATTTTACTTTTTCACACACCCCTCGACCAATTGGGAGGGGTGGGGGTACTGGTTTGCTTATCTCAAATGATTGGAAATTTGATCCCTTACCATCTCTATCGGCCAGTTCATTTGAATCACTTCAATCACTATTACTTACCCTGTTAAAATGTTGTAGTGGTCTATCGTCCTCCAGGTCACCTGAGTAACTTCTTGGAGGAGTTGGATGTGTTCTCACTTCCCTGAGGATGGCAATTCTCTGGTTCTACTAGGTGACTTCAACATCCATCTTGATAAACACTTAGACACAGACTTCAGCACTCTAATGACCTCATTTGACCTCAAGTTAGAATCTACTATGGCTACTCACAAATCAGGTAACCAATTAGACCTTGTCTACACTTGCTACTGCTCCAAGGACAACATTTTAGTTACTCCCTTGCACACCTCAGACCACTTTCTTATCACTCTTAACCTCATACTGACTCCTGACACAACACAAACTCCTACACAACTTGGCGTAATCTATGCTCAACTCTCCCTCTCGCCTATCCGCTATGTTTCATCTTCACTCCCTCCACCTGCTTAGTTCTCAGTACTGGACACTAACAGTGCTACTGACAATCTTTACTCCACTCTAATATCCTCCTTAGACAGTTTTTGCCCCCTTTCATCTAGACCAGCCTGCCCCACCCCATCTGCCCCCTGGCTGTCTGATGTTCTCTGTGAACATCGCTCTGGACTCTACAATCTACAAATTCTACAATTACTCTACAAATGTCTCCACTGCTAAAAACAACATACTACCACAACAAAATCAATAATTGCTCTGACTCTCGCACACTCTTCAAAACATTCTCCTCTTTTCTTTGTCCTCCTCCTCCCCCTCCTTCATCATCTCTTACAGCTGATGATTTTGCATCATTTTTCACAAACAAAACCTCCTTAATCAGCAGCCAGTTCTCCTCACCACAATCTGACACACACATCTCAACAACGAACACACACATGCTCCAATCCTTCTCTCTGCTCTCTGAGGCAGATATTTATAAACTCATCCTTTCCGATCACCCCACTACCTGTCCGCTTGATCCTATACCCCCCCCCCCCCCTTCAGGCCATTTCTTCTTCAATCACTCCTGCACTCACTCACATTGTTAATACTTCTCTTCACATGAGAACCTTTCCCACAGCATTTAAGCAGGCTTGTGGTAACCCTGCTGCTTAAGAAACCCTCTCTGAATCCTGCACTTTTAGAAAACTACAGACTGGTCTCTCTTCTGCCCTTCATTGTAAAGACACTTGAGCGAGTTGTGTTCAATCAACTCTCTCTGTTTCTTGAACAGAACGACCTCCTGGACAACAACCAATCCGGCTTCAAAAGTGGCCACTCGACTGAGACTGCCCTACTCACGGTTACCGAGGCACTGAGACTGGCAAAAGCAGCTTCCAAATCCTCAGTGCTCATCCTGCTGGATCTGTCTTCTGCTTTTGACACAGCTAACCACCATATCCTCTGGCAACTCTTAAGAATATGGGTATCTCAGGAACTGCTCTCCAGTGGTTTAAGTCTTACCTCTCAGGTAGGTCCTACAGGGTGACATGGAGAGGTGTAGTGTCTAAGTCACATCATCTAGCTACTGGGGTTCCCCAGGGCTCAGTCCTTGGACCACTTCTCTTCTCCATCTACATGTCATCATTAGGCTCTATCATAAAGAAACTTGGCTTCTCCTATCACTGCTATGCTGATGACACTCAACTCTACTTCTCATTTCAACCAGATGATCCTACAGTCAGTGTTCGTATCGCTGCCTGTCTGACAGACATTTCTGACTGGAAGAAGGATTATCACCTTCAACTCAATCTTGCAAAGACAGAACTACTTGTTGTCTCAACCCAGCACTTCAGCAGAATTTCTCCATTCAGCTTGGTTCATCAACCATAACTCCTTCCAGGACAGCCAGGAACCTTGGAGTTGTGATTGATGACCAGTTAAACTTCACTGACCACATTACTGCAACAGCCCGGTCCTGCAGATTTGCTTTATACAACATTAGAAAGATTAGACCCTTCCTATCAGAACAGGCTGGTTCAAGCTCTTGTTCTCTCCAGACTGGACTATTGTAATGCTCTTCTGGATGGGCTTCCAGCATGCACTATCAAACCCTTGCAACTGATCCAGAATGCATTGGCAAGAGTGGTCTTTAATGAGCCGAAGAGAGCGCATGTTACGCCTCTCTTCATCAGACTGCACTGGTTGCCAATGGCCGCTTACATCAAATTCAAGGCACTGGTGCTCGCCTACAAAACAACCACTGGCACGGCACCAATATACCTGAACTCGCTTGTTCGGACTTACACACCCTCCAGAAGCTTGCGTTCTGCGAGTGAACGACGCCTCATGGTTCCATCTAAAAGAGGCAGGAAGTCACTCTCACGGACCTTTTCCTGGACCGTCCCCATCTGGTGGAATGAACTGCCGATCTCAATTCGTGCTGCTGAGTCTGTAGCCATTATCAAAAAGCATTTTAAGACACATCTTTTCCAACTGCACCTGACCAATAAAGACTAGCACTTCCATATCCAATTACATTTTCTGTTTGGTTGTTTGTCTGAGAAAATAAATAAATAAATAAATAAATAAATAAATAAATGTAGTGTACTGTGCTCGATTAACTGAGACTTCTTACAGCTCTTGCAGGTTGTTGTCCTTGTTTGTTTCGTTGCTTCTATTGCTCTCCTCTTTGGATAAAAGCGTCTGCTAAATGATTAAATGTAAATGTAAATGTTTTGCAATGTGAAGTAAGCTGTTTTCTGTGAATGTGCATTACCCACTATAGGAAAATACTGTTAAAATAAAAAGCCCACAGAAAAAGAAAATGGGAAAAACGTCAGAACAAAAACATTGATTTATATGAAAGATGCTCTGGCTTTTTTAGCATACAACCGGGCTAAAGTAGCCATGCTAACCTGCTAAACTTGACGCCTTGTTGTAAACAACCAACAGAAAGGGAAAAAAAACGAGAAAATATTTGATAAAATAATCATCCTCAATAAACCGATCTCTGGCGCGATGACTCCGATCCTTTAAATATTCATATTCTTGTGTAATCGACACGTCATCCTCAATCTATATTTTTCCTTTACGTGACTGTCGCGGATCCTTGGAGGGCAAAACTGCCATTGAACTCCATTGAACTGCAGCACAAACCTGTCAAATTTCCATCTTAAAACAAAAATATGTGAACAAGATACACGTTTTGGGCACTATACAGCACCTGCTGCAGACTTTCAATCACTAAAACAACGGGACGTTTCTAAAACGCTTAATGTGAAAACGCTACAGGGTGAGTTGCACCAAAAAGGATTCAGTTAAGCAAAGTTTAACTCTAATCTAGGATTTGTTGATATAGGTTTTATTTTAAAATCGAGTTGTTACACCACTTGATTTTAAACAGATAAATTACGCAGTAATTTAGTTATAGAGCTGATAAAGCAGACGGAGGGTGAAATGACGACTTCTTTTAAACCATTAAAGTGCCGTAATATATTAAAACAGTGATATTAAAAGATCAAATTCAGTTTACACCTTTTTGATGATGCATACTATATACAGGGGAGTAGATGAAACCCGGAATATGAACGCAACGTTTTCTTTATAATGGGTCATGATGGGGAAAACACCTAGCGAGAAACATTGTGTTGCACTAATATTATGTGTTCATTTGCTTTCCTGTACAAAGTGTGCAACATCAATAAGGTGTATATTCAATTTGGTATTTTAATATCACTGTTTTACTGCATTAATACTGACTACAAACCTGGTCAAAATGACTGGCGTCATTTCAGTGGAGGAGAGCCTTGTTTTGCCCTCCAGGGGGGCGTTCCCTTAAGCGTGTGACGACACGTGACACCATGTTAAAGAACGGCTTATTGCTTTAATAGAAAATCTGTTTGAGGTATCAACATTCAGAGTCACCATTGTAAAGTGTTTCCGCTGTAGACCGCGTACAATAGTACACTATCGCTGCCTCGTGCTGCTACGTACTGTAAGGCACAATAAAGCATTGGCTGCCATGTCACAAGACTTCTTAACATTCAGTCCTATGAACACATGACAGCATGCCATGGCCAAGTTGAGCACACTGCACATTCTCCTGCTTCCGACCCTCCACCAATGCAGGAAAGACATAGATCACAAACAACAGTGTAGCAAAGAACTGCATGACCTTATACCGTCTCTCTCTCCTGTTTTTCCTCTCACATTTTTCAAATTTCTTTGAAAAACTGTAAGCCGTTGAAGATTGAACTTGGATTATTGACAAGAGACTTCTCAGAAAAAAAATTGCAGGCAGTGATGTTTTGAAGAGAGCTGCACACAAACGCAAACTAGGTCATGGGAGAGCCGTAGAGGGGCCGTTCTTCTGATTGATAGATGGCAGTGAGTCTTTGCATCTCTGTGCGTGCTGCCTTGAGCGGAGATGAGATCATGTGGCCTCTTGAAAAGAAAAACATCTTTCCTCTTCTACTTACCCCTCGAGAGGTCAGGGCACAACACGTACTGCATGTCAGTAGTATTTTGGTTTTCGCATTCAGCATTGTGCTAGGAAAGGTCTCAGTTTTTTCTTAGAAAAAGATCTAAGTAATCTCACATGTCTCCCTGAGAGTTTCAGAAGAGATAGCATCTCACACTGTTTGAATTTGCCAAGTTTGTGATCAAAAGTCAGAGCAGTGCACATGGGGGCTTTAATCGCAAGTAGTAAAGTTCCCTTTCGGTCATGCCAGAACAATATATTTTGTTGACTTGTGTATTTTTCAAAACTTTTCAAGTGTTTCCAAGAATGTTTAAAGGGTTACTTCAGTGATTAGCATATTGCTTTGTATCAGTAGAAACCCTGGAGTATATTCCAATGATTGTGCCCCCACCCCCCCCCCCCCCCACCCCCCCAATATCCCCCTGAGACAAGAGATGTATGCATTTTATTCTGGAAAAATTCCTCCCATGACGCAAATTGACGATATAAGCGTCATCGGAGGAATTTTTGGCCAAAGGCTAAAGACTACAGCCAGCAGAGGGAGCTATTTCCGCATGTTTTAAACCCGCGCATGGAGGATGGGAGATCGCACTCTCAGCTCAGCTCGCAGCTGCAGGCACTCATTTAAACGGAGCTATGCTGAGCAATGTAAGTGTTTTAACTTCTCAAATTAATTTCTATGAAAGTTAAGCTTTCAAAGGCAGGAACTGAAAACACGCCAGACTGAACATGCGTTGTGAATGTATGCCTTGAGTGTGGTTGCGATTACCTCAGCTCTGATCACGAGAGCTCATCAGCTAATTTATGATGTTAAATGTAATCGGACTCCTGCAGCGTTAGTGCTGTGAAACTCACGCGGCGACTCACTCAGTATATAGAACAGACACATTTAGTATTTAATTAGTAGTGTCTGTTCTCCAACTCAGTCACAGTAATCCAGTATGCGACCGCGCTTTGGGATCCCCATGAGACAAAAATGCATTTTCTCTTTTTTCTCAGTCTAGAATAGCCCGAAAAGCCAGACCCACATCAAGATGTTTGGTCTGGAAACTCACCATTGACAGGGCTCAACCTGAGGGGCGGGATAAACGGTTGTCTTTCAAACTCCCTCTGCATGCGATAGGATAGCGCTACAACCAACTAGAGCAACGAAGGTGAAACAGAGCTTGTTGATAGATTAAACATTTGCCGTATCCGGTCGACAAAACTCCGAACACATCTTCCCTTCTTAAGAATGACTTCAGTGCCGTTCTTTGTTCTTTTCTCAGAGAAAATCTTAACTCCAAGTCTTCCAGAGTCGCGGTCAAAGCTGATTCGAAAGACCGCCGTTTGCCAGTTTCTGTGTTTACTAGAAGCACGCAAACGCAACTCGGCCGTCGTCATTATGGCCGCGCCCACCGACTCTATACACCATGTGATTGGCCCGACAAGAATTTGGCATTTACGGCTCAGAAGGGTATTGAGAGTTGCTAGATGACAGTCGTGGGCAGATTAGATTTGCTGCCGCTAGGGTGCGTCTAGATTTCTAGGCTAGAAAAGTCTAGAAAGCTCCAAATTCATTTTTTTTTTTTTTACATTCCTACTACATTAATGACCCAGTTTAAATACAGATTAATCTTCCCAGCGCTAAAATACCCCTTTAAATCCAGAGAAATAAGCAATTTTAACCAGGAAATGACATACCTGCGTTACCCTCGATTTCCATTGAGTGTTTTATTTTGTAGAAACCATTGAAAAACGAAAGACGCTTTAATATAGTATGTGTTTTATTAGACAGATGAGCAACTGTTTGGATACAGTCATCAACAGAACTAATGATTGTTATATAGCTGAACACATCTAGTCTTATTGTTTAAATCTCGTTTTCTTGATTTACCGCGAGTACCATGTTTTACCATACCTAATGTCGATCTAGCTTACTGCAGTGTGCAACAAGTGTCTAATCGTTGCCGCTGAGCGAACGCACAGAGTAGCATTATAACATAACTTTCAACACACTCAAATGTATCTAATGTTGGAAAACAGCTCTGTGTTACTTCACCTACGCATGACTGGAAGAAGTGGAAGAGGTCGTCTGCGGCATAATAAAAGCTTCACTGCTTTTGAGCCGCGTGTCGCAGTTGTCTCTCATTAGCAATCGCTCCAGTGACCTAGTTCCGCTCCAACAGCGTAAAGGCCACCCTGCTTCATACTACAGTAACGTTAATAAATCTTAATACATTAGCACATACATGAATATGATTTCTGCCTGAGTCCCGTCGGATTGTTTTCCACCGGCTGTAGAGATGAAGACAACACCTCACATGATTCCGCAAAAGAAAGGCGTCATCTTTGTTTTGAAAAAGCAACCTCTAGCAGCAAAAATTACGCTAAAATATTGAAAAAAATTAAACATTTTAAAATATTGTGCCTTTAAATGAAACATAAATGAGATTTCCAATGCTAAATTTAAATGTGCATTATTTATCATCATAAAAGTGTATAAACAAAATGAAAAAAAAAACTACTACTTGATACCGTCAAGAACCCCCTTTTAATTTGCAATCCAATGATAACTACAGTGAAAACGCTTGCTAAATGCCAAGTCATTTTAACATCTTTATGACAGCTGGAACATGGTTCAGTTCTTGGCAAAGTGCCCTAGTTCCTACATCAGCAGAATTGTATCTCCCATACCATGTGCCATTAGATCAGCTCTCAGTAAAATGTGTGGGTGTGTCTGTGATCCTTTAGCAAAAACTTGAGACTATCCTATTTCACGACAGTCGTAAAAACACTCACGCATGATGCGAATGACACTTGTCAATACCAGATAGGCCACTGTTGTGTTTTGCAATTCAACATATCTCGGAGTCTCAAAGGGAAACAGGTTTAAAATATGCATGACTCAAATTTTAGGGGTGACCCACATTTTTCAGCTATTTACCTCCCGTTCTTTAGAGTGACCCGGTTTGTGCTTTAAATCCCAGGCCATTAAAATCCTTCTGTGTTCAGTATGTGAAGAATGTCCATCTTAAATTATTGTAAAACAACAGAGAGTTCGTTTTCAAGGCGAGACTTTCTGGCAGATGTTAGACAGGTGAACAGTGGGGCAGCTGTTTGGTGCTGTTTTTCATGGTATTGCCATGTTCCGCGACTGACAGCAACCACTGCAGAGATACGGAAGCTGAACACCCCAAGACCTGCAGTTTTTATGCCAGATTTTATTCCAGTTTCTTGGGCTCAATCATATGAGAAGGCAGACAGTCTAATGTGGGTGTTGTATAGACTGAAACAGCAGCCTAGGGCGCTGCTCAAATTACAGAACGCTGAGGAAAAACACACACTCAGGCACGCAAGTCTGCTAGCAATCAAGCACACACCTTCCTTCCACAAGAACCACACGGACACCATAGTTAACAATAAACTAATCTTATTTTGTCTCTTTTTCTCCTGCTATTTACATCGGTACCTAATGTGCAAATTAATAATTTAAAGTAGTGTAAAACTCTCAAATGAATACAAAATCATATTTTACAATTCTAAGACAGTGAGAGTCCATGAGCTTGTCGAATATAAAGGAGGGAGAGGAAAAGCAGGAGGATGGGAGGCAAAAGACACACATAAATGTGGAGGTGTAGAAATGTGTAAAGAGAACAAAGCAGTGGACATCCTTGGCCAGGAAAGACAAAACACTTACAGAGACACTGCGTTGGTTACCTGGACACTGCCACACAACAAAACACAACAAGCGCTGCTCTTATGATAATCTTGTCCATTTAGTAGAAAAGCACTTGGTGGGGCCTTTGCTTAGCAAAGGCACACAAAGTGGCTAACACGCTAGTCATGCTAGTTAACTTGATTGGTGCAGCTACCTGTAACATCTTGATTTTCTAGCACACAATGAGAACTAGCGCTGTGAGCTGTGGTACATTTGTGTGTTTGTTAGCCAGTTCGCCAGTCAGTAGCTTAGCATGTTGTTGTCTGTGACTGTTTTTGCACTGCTGTATTAAAAAAAAGGTAGGCTTGTACCATTAAATGTCCAGTTTTTACATTTAGAGATTTGGTTAAACAACGTATCATAATCGGTCAGGATACTTCAAATTGACAATGATTAAATTAATCTGAGCTTTTGTCCAAACTAAATATAACCGCACCAAGCAACATGTGAAAATTTTGTCCATCGCTTGGTTTAACCAGGTAGCTCCACCCAAAGTTTAATCTAACTGGTCTTTAAATGTAAAACATGTTCTGGTTGGCTATGACTTTGCTGTGTCAGATAATATATATGACCCTGGACCACAAAACCAGTCATAAGTCACATGGCTATATTTGTGGAAATAGCCAACAATACATTGGATGGGTCAAAATTATAGATTTTTCTTTTATGGCAAAAATCAATAGGATCTTAAGTAAAGATCATGTTCCATAAAGATATTTTAAAAGTTTCCTACCGTACATATATCAAAAATGTATTATTTATGCACTGCTAAGACTTCATTTGGACAAATTTAAAGATGATTTTCTCAGTATTTAGATATTTTTTGCACCCTCAGATTCCAGATTTGTTTTTTTATTTATTATAATTGTATGAAAAATTATAATTGTATGATTATAAATCTCGACTAATTGTATATCCTATCCTAACAAACCATACATCAATGGAAAAATCGATTTATTTTGCTTTCAGATGATGTATAAATCTTAGTTTAAAAAATGTGACCCTTATGACTGGTTTTGTGGTCCAATGTCACACACACACACACACACACACACACACACACACACACACACACACACACACACACACACACACACACACACACACACACACACACACACACATACACGCACATGCACACATTCCACACTGCCCTGCTAGAACATGATTTTACGCAGCTATGTAATATATGAGTCAAAAATCTAAAATGCTTTTCAGAGGTAGATTTGAACCTTTAAATAACCAATTTTTTACATTTATAGATTTTGTTGCTTTATGTATATGATCAACACAAATGTGTGGTTAAGACTAATATTCCTGAGGACAAATGAAATGGAGGTGAGGGACCTTTTTGGCACATGAGAGGCTAGCATGGCAGTGTTAGCATGAGTGCTACAGAATGTTGATAAGAAGTTGCCAGATGCTTGTAGCCGAGCCATCAGTGAATGGAACAGTTTACACATACAGTTTCAAGCTTCCCACCTTTAGTCCACTGCTGAAGTATATCCTGTAAGGGTTTGCATTTCATACTTATATCCTCAGGTAAGATGGTTCTTGTAATTTAGCATTCGCTAGCATGACTGTTATATATTGCAAATACAGACGGCAATGAGTGGAATTCAAATGCTTACTGTATCGGATGTCAAGTAGCACACAATAGTGAGGTTTCATTTGATATCATGATGGAATGCAAACCCTCCTACGAAAAGCTTTATATTACATTAAAGTGCATGATGGAAAGTCACAAGATCAATTTGAGAGCACACTTTGATATGCCACATATTGAATATTTTCCACCATAATAATCCTTGTACAGCAGACCTTTTACAATCATATCGATATCCCTTAGAAATATGGTGAAAAGTAGAATATGGCTGACGTCATGAATGCATAGATAAAAGGGGGGAGGGGTGGCGGTTGTTAACAAACTTATTGCTTTCAAAAAAAGGTTGAACAGTGGACCTCCCTCCCTTGTAATTATTTGCAATGCACAGCAAAAATCAATGTTATTTGATATTAAGATTCCAAAGAGCTATGCTGTGAAGTATTGCATTATAATGACCTCTAAACTGAGTTTTCCTTTCTATGATTTGGGAAACTCCATTAGAGACTGACATATGCTTTTACAGCTCTTTCTGCATGTACAAGGAGTTTTACAACACAGACTGAGCAAAATGCACAGACGAGAGCTTTTACTCTAGAACAAGTAAAAGGCTGAATTCAATCGGACATAGAACAAACAATAACACAATCTCTGGCCAAAGCTGTAAACTGATTCTGGTTGCACTTCCTGTCATTGTAAAAGCAATATTTGTTCGCTATTGAGAGTAAAGAAACAAGAATACAAGGAGGCCGATCTTAAATATAGTAGGAAAATGTTATGCCAGTTCTTTGTATCACTTGCAAAGTGCAAAAAAGGTGGTGGTGTTGCTGTTCTTTACACGCACATTGGGGTGGCTATATATGTGTGCATGTTTGCAGGGCTATCCGGGTCGGTGCACTTTCACCTCTCGTTCCCTGCGTTTCAGCTCCTCTCTATAACAGTAGGAACAAAAGTTCTCTGTCTCAGGCCGGCCATAGAAGGTGCAGTTCTCCCTCCTGCAGCGTTTCTGCTGAAAACAGTACATTGGGCAAACACCACTCTGCCCTTTGGTTTTGTCCTGCCCCAGCCAGGCATGGGGCACCGGGTCCTCATCTGCAAATTCCAGACAGTCCCGGATGTCGCCAGTGTTGAAGCCGTTGGTATAAGTGTGGGACTTATGTTCCCCAGGCATGTTGTACGGTAGGGTGTCTACTGCATTGACGGTGCGGATGCCAGACAAGCGGGCTGGGCTATAGCTCTGAGAGGACAGTGAGCGGTTTTGCTGGGGGTAGGTGGCACAGGTTTTAAGAGTGCCCACCATTGGCTTGTAAGACTCATCTTGGTAGCTGGATGACTGCACATTGACATCCCTCAGGTGAATGACACTGTGCCTTTGGATAGGTGGCGTATGGCTATAGTGAGCTGAAACAGGGACTGGTCCGGGTCTCTTAGCACCATTACTAGGGGAGGAGAAAGGGACAGGGGACATGGAGGATCCTGGGATGGAGGCTGGGATAGGTATCGGGATGGGAGAAGCAGCAAGCTTTGGGCTTCCCCTTTCTTGGACCTTCACGGCCAGGGAAGGATTATGGCTAGGGTGCAACACCGGCGAGCAACTCTCAGGTGGAGAGCTATCTGAGCGCTCCCTTTGGAAAACACTCTCCTGCTCAGGCTTCTTTAGTGCCACCCCGTTGGTCTGAGACTTCTTGTCAGCCTCAGTCTTCCTCTTCTGTTCCTGCTCAGCACTGAATCGTTCTTGGGCGCTACTCAGGTAGAAGCTGATCATCTCTTCATGAAATTGGTGTCGATGGCTAGTGAGCAGCAACCCAGCAAAGATGAATTTGCGCTCACCCTGCATGGCTGCTCGAAGGATGTTCAGACTAAGTTTGACATCTGTGCTATACTTCCAGTTGTCCAGTGTCCGATCACCCGAGATTTTGCCTGATCCTGGTGGTCTCTCAACAGGTGAGCTACCAGAAGCGCGGTCTGTAGGTGAGGGACTGGTTGTCTTTTCTGAGGAGGATGTGCTGGCTGACTGGCCTGACTCCTCTTTGCTCCCTTTTCGTGTTTTTGAGTCCTTTTTCTTAGATTTTTGTTCTCCGTTCTCTACCGTTCTACCATTCGTCGAGTTAGACTTGCTGATCTTGCCATGGACAAGTCCTCCAAGTCCACCCATATTCTTCTTAAGTTTGATACCCAGAGTCTTGCTGAAGCTGCCCAGTTTGTTGGCGACTGAGTCTGCCCGTGTTTTGTCTTTGTCCTTTCGCTGCTTGTCCTTGTCCTTGTCCTTATTTGACTTTCCATTATTGAGGTTGGAGTTACTGCAAACAGACTCCCGGTCCGAGTCCATGGATTCTGCCAGAGACTGTACATCCTCACCTGCAGAGGCAGTTGGCGACTCGGGCTGAGCCAAGGGAGCCTGTAAAACGCAGATCAATCATACAGACTCTGAGACAACTGAGGTTACCTTTAGCAAAGTACTAAAGTCAAAAAGTACAGAACAACAAAAAAACTCCTGGAGGGCTACCATCCTGCAGATTTTAGTGCCAACCCTAATCATAACACACCTGAACCAGCTAAACAAAGTCTTGAGGAATATATAAACACAACAGTCAAGGGTTGGCGCTACAGGGGGTGACCCGGTGGCTCCCCTCCCCAAAAGTGCTCTTTTTTTGGTTTGTGCATGGCCCTGCCTTTAGGAGTATTTCTCTCAACTAATAAATCAAACTTAATAAATAAAAAAACACTTACCCTTGTTTCAGAAGGAATTCGAATCCATGTTACATTCATGTAGTTGTGCAGAAGGTTTAGTTTAGCTTCCAGCGATAGAATAAGACTAGAGAAGAGAAGAACATAGTCAAACATCTTTTCTAGAACCTGATTTGTAGCACAATCAGCTCAAAAAAGGCCTGGTGCAATTTCTTGTCATCTCTTACGTGCCAGTGAAGGAATGGTAGAAATCGCAAACAACTTGAGGCACGCAAATAGGGAACTCAATCAGTGCATAAATCTAGTTTCCAGAGAACGACAGCAATTAGTTTGTATTCATCAGTCAATTTTGGAGCCAATGTAGTGGTGGCCAACTCATTACAGTTGCTTTATTGCAGATGTTTGTTTCGTGTCTCTGTTCTTCCTTCTGTAATTCATGACTGGGGTGGTGGTGCTGCAATCTTTTTTATATGCTTTGATTGGCTGACCTCTGGAAAATCACTGGAAACATCCTGCTCAAGTCTTAACCATAAGACAAAATGAAGGAATATACAACTGATAAAAGTTTGGAACATGTACAGGCTTTAATTAGTAAATGAGGATTTAAGATGAGTCATTCAAGGGCAGATCGACCTCTATGGGGATAATGTGGCCTGGTGCCATGTGCTGGGACCTTCTGGTCAGATTTAGTCCTTCTAAATCCCTAATATGGTAAAGATAACATAGATAGAGACCCTCATTTGGCACTAACTGATCTTTGTCTCAATTTCCTCACGTTCAGGCTAGAGCCTGCTCACAAGTTATTAATTTAATTTTGTAAAGCTTGATGTAGGGATAGATGGAGGATGGGAGAGAGAAAAAGAGGGGTCTTACTTTGCCAGCTTAGCATTGTCATTGTCATCCCTCCCCCAATCCCAGTCCCTCCCAGGGTCCACCGCAAAGTGCAACGCTAGCAGCTTGTGCTCAGAGTCAGTCAGTGGGATGACGGCTGAAAGGGAGGGACAAAAAGAAAACATGAAAGATTTAGATGTAACATTCAGAAGTGGGATGAATTTACTGCAAACCAGGATGCAACCAGTTTCAAAACAGATTGAAGCAAATAGATGGATACTACAACTCGGGAAAGAGTGTCCTTGCTCAGATTAATGACTACACTAGCTTCTCTTAAAGGGATAGTTCATCCAAACCATAATGTTTTGTCATTATGTTAGATTATACTGATGTCCCACCTTATATTGTTAACCTTATACCTGTTAATATTTGATTTAACAGGTTATCAGTGCATAATGTTGTCTTTCATTTTCACAAAACAAGTGAATAAATTATGTTTGATTTTTTATTTTGGGGTGAATTATTCCTAAATTATTCCTACTGATTTAGTGTTCTGCTCCTCACAAATAATCATCCATTACGCCTTCACTACTAGGTATGGCAAAACTCTAAAGAGAAGAGAAACAAAAATCATACTTCCATGCTTCCATCACCCATTTGACAGGAAAAACATTTCAACATTAATCAAGAAGTACGCAAGACATACGTGAACAGGCCTGGGTGCGGCACTGTTTCCTACAAAGAAAATATCACAACCTTCCATCCTTTCTAACTACATCCATTCCCCCCCCTTTCCCATAACTCTATTCATCCCATAACTGACTAGTCTTTTCAGACCATAGACACTGGACAGAATGAAAGGGAAAAAAGAATGGAGCAAAATAGATGAAGTGATTCAGTTCTCATGACAGCATGTTTGAACAGAGGACATTCCAGCCCCTTCTGTCACAACCATACTCACACAAACATGCACTCCCTGATAGAACAAACTGTCTCTCCTCATGAGCGGCCTGCCATTTGCCAGGTGACTGCTGAGTAGAAACTCACAGCGTACCAATGATGAACATAATGCTCTTCGGTGACTCATTTAAATGACACTATGCAGAGTAGGAGTGAGAGACATCGAGTCACAGTAATGAATGAATGTGTGTGAGAAAGAAAAGGTCAAGGAGAGATACATTTTGTGTAGCAAGGCAGAAAAAAAATCGAATCATGATAAAGTCATATATCTCAACACAAAATTTACACTCAAAATGTGTGTCTATATTCATGATACGAATTGCTAACAGTTACAAATTATTATACAAATCTAATAATATTACACAAGATCACAAAAGGAGAAGAGAACACCAGACGATCAATGACGATTGCAGTTCAAATCACAATATGTCAAATCACAGTATGTTTTTTGTTTTGTTTTTTGCCTAAAATTATGCAACTCTAATGTGTATAGAAGTGTATTTTTCAGCCATTTTGCACAAAAAGACATGAGCATGCTTAAAACACACTTCCTCCCTGTTGAATTTTCAATCAGCACACGACTTTGCCTCCCACTCACGTCTTTTAATTCACAATCCTGGCAACAACAAGTGCCAAACCATCCAGCTGGTCTACTGAGCATTCATATAATCCAAAATCTCTGTCCACCCTCTTAGAATTCCCAACTTTTATTCTTTTCAGCAGAACTTTTTGTCTTGAATATGTACCTTTCATTTAGTTTAAGTTTTTACTAACAACAAAGCACCATTGGAATTATTATACCATGGTATCAGCACTGTATTTTTTTGTTTTTCGGGGTCACCCCAAGGGTTAGAGAAGACCGGCAATAGAAGTAATCTGTAAACAGCGACTTTTTTTCTAAAATATTTATCCTCCGCGTTAGAAGTTGTTGGTTATAGTTGTATGGAAGTTTATTGCAAAAATATTCAGATATAAGTTGCTTAAGGGTATAGAGAGGCAGAAGTGGAAGGTCACTGCTGAGCTATTAAGACGTGGTTCTTGTTTTCACAGTAACAGCCATAGATATCCATAATAAGGGCTAGATGTCTTACGGTGGAGTCACCATCGTCATCACCGGCGGCCATCTTGTCACAGGCAAGCTTTCTGTCGGACTCTGTGGAACCTGATGTAAGATGAGTGATCTGCACGAACATAAATACTCTCATCTCGCTGAAATCTTGACGGATTTACAAATGTTTTGGTTTCTTACAAACGTTATTAACATGGCTACAAATCTGGATGCTCTGAAATTTGAAGTTGAAATTGAAGCTTTTCGTTTCGATAAACAACTTAATCAAGCAGCTTGTGTATCACGGCTAACTTACGTGCAACTTAGTTTACATGTTTTTTGTTGTTGTACATTTAAAAAAAAATACAAATTATTTTATTATAATAGTGATATTCTTATTATAAAAGTATATATATATATATATATATATATATATATATATATATATATATATATATATATATATATATATATATATATATATATTAGCTAGCTATACTAGTCATTTGGTACACAGTTTTAGTAGCCTATATATTGATTTAACATAAATACCTTGTGCATGTGTATATTCATTGCACCTATCTCTTCTGTTCAATATTACTTTTAAATTGAAGTCCATTATAATTATTCATAAGCATGTAGTGTCATAACTACATCTCTGATGTTTATAACAAATGAAAAATCGGTTGAAAATTGAGCAAGTTATGGTTATTTAAAAGTACATGCACCATTAAAACACACTGATACGAGTGAGCGAGCTGTCTGTGACAAGATGGCCGCCAGTTGCGGACGTCGACCTCCATTGGCCCACAGCGTGCACGGGACATCTAGCCTTTATTATGGATATCTATGGTAACAGCAACTTCTCAGATTGGTGGATTCAAGTCAGATCTCTCCTCAGGATTATGGGTAGTGTAGTTTGGAATTTGGCAATTAAAAAAACAAAAAAACATTATAAAGTCAGAACAAAACTGCGACAGAAGCGTTTATCATTGCTTCACAACCTCAAAGTTCATATACAACTATTTTTCTTTGATATGAATGTTGTTCCAAGACCAACAAAAAAATGTTGATCCAAGAAAACATATAAGTTGCCAAATTCATTTACCCCAACCATCACGTTCTTTTCACTGTTATTGAAACATGAACTTCTGGCGCATATGAGGCTATGAGGATTCTTCCAGCATTTTGTGGGTCAAATTCTTGGGGAGTCACACCAGGACAAGAAAGAGCATCCAAAGTCCAAACTGAAAGAAATGTAGGTGGAATTCCCAAAGCAGAGCACACACTGTTCAGAATAACACAAAATCGTACTAGTGGGCACGCACTCATACATAAAGCTAACCAACAAGTGCCTCATTGTGTTCCCCATTGCACACACAGATACAGTTTCCCACCAGAGTGGGGTCAGACGGTGAACGCTGGAGCTATGTGTGGTTGTGTCCCGACTCCTACACTGCAGCTGTCCTCCTTTCTCTGGCCCGGCATACACACTCACACGCTTCAGCTCGCACTGTTGTTACCAGTTGGGCTTATTCCAGGTCCAAACACCGCCACTGCCAGTTCTACCCTGAGAGACTGGAGCATGATGTATTTTGTATCCCTTCTGGCAGTCATGCAGACCTGTCCTTGACTGACCCACCTCAAACGCATACGCTCGAAAACTGTGACGTGGAGGGCCGCTCTCAAGGAACGAGGGGCGTTGATTCCTGGAATGTTTGTTTGTGTTCGGTAACCTCCTCGCTGTCTGCCTGTTATTAGAACTTAAATCCATTGACTGAATAAACAGGAGACACCGGAGCGAGTGATAATGGACGAGTAACCAGAAGATGACGAGACTGTAAATAAGGTCTTTCGCTGAGCGCCGCCGTGATAATACAAACAGAAGTTGTTGACAGACAACATTGCTCATGGAGTCTGACATGCTACATTGCAAACGCATTACATGCAGAGTTTACTCTGTTGGCGCGAGAGGGAGGTTGATGTATGCCGAGTGGGTCTGGCAGCACGACATGGCACCGTCTGAGGAAAGTTAGACAGGCAATGAACGGGAATATCTGTCATTTGCGGCAAGTGTGATATAATCCTTTTGAGAATGACTCCGGAGGCATTATTTCCCGGGATCGTTGTGTTTTTTTTGACTCTCCACCCTCTGGTGGGTGATATCAATCACTGCAGTTGCGCCCACTGAGGAAAACAATTAGTCCGCTTTAGTCACGCAAATCGTGCTTGTGCTTGATGAGGTGTGAATTCAGGAGTTTCGGTCGCAGCTGTGTATTTTACTGCCGTTGTAAACAATAATCACGCCACTAAACAAAGCTTCGACATAAATGTCATAGACATGAGTGGGAATCTGATTGCCTACATTTTCCAGGGCCACATTAAACACGCAAACTGTTTACAGAAATATCCGTTAGTCTCCTGATGGTTACTGCTGATTGTGATGTGAGGAATCTGGATGTCTTTAACCCAAGCTTGGCGTGAGCTGGTCATGGCACAAGAAGGCTTTTCATTCTTACAAAATGAAACTTTAAAAGCTGCCTGCCAGATGCCAAAGAAAATAGAGGTCTTCATAAATCTGGACAGGCGTGTCTCAAAATAGCAACACACGTTTCCTATTGGTCGACTGGTGTCATATAAAGTGTAACCACAGAAAAATGAAGGTGCATTAAAGCAGTACTAACATTGCACGTCACAGGGAAACCATTTAGTATGTCTGCAACCCGAAGGAAAATTGCCTCTATCACAAAAAGAATTACCAAAAAAAAAAAAAAAAAACAACACAAAAACAGCATATAACAATTACCCGGTGGTTAAAAAAAAGATTATGTGTGGAAAAGAGAAAAGTGGATGAAAGGTATGAGACCACATTTTGTTCTCCTTGACTAATATTTTTAGAAAGAGTGAACGGAACAGGGAAAGGTTTTGCTATCTGTATAGTGCCCAAATGACGACTTCCTGAAAACATCTTAAAGCCACAATATGTATTTTTTTTGCTGTTTGAGGGCGCTTATTTTTATTTTATTATGCCGCAGACGGCCGCTTCCGCTTTTTCTGCTCATGCGTATGCGAGGTAACACAGCGCTGCTTTATCATATTAGATGATAAATCATATTACTCTGTGCGTTCGCTCAGCGGCTACTATGAGACACTCGTTGCACACTGCAGTAAAATAGATCGATATTAGGCATGGTAAAACATGGTACTCGCGGTAAATCAAGAAAATTTGATTTAAACAATAAGACTAACTGTGTCAAGCTATATAACACTCATTAGTTTTCTGTCAATGAAGGTTTCCAAACAGTTGCTCATTTGCCTAATCAGTTGCTATTTTTCCGAGGGTAATGCGGGTATGATGTCATTGATAGGTGACATCCGCATCCTGGATAAAATTGCTTATTTCTTTGGATTTAAACATTCTTGGAAACATTTGGGACATTATAAGTAATGTAGTCAATCAAATATATAACATTGTTCTAGTGTTTTTGGACATTTGAATCCAAAAATCTTACATATTGTGCCTTTAATAAAATAACTAAATACAACTGCATTTAAAAAATTTAGGGGCAAACATGTTTTGGGTTGTGGTATAGCACCTACAGTTAGCTTAAAGTCGATGGCAATTTCTCACCATGATAAAATAACAAATGTGTACGACATGCATGGGTGTAATAAGAGTCTGAGGATTTGTTTTATTTTTAAGAAGAATGACAACAGCAAAGACAGCTAAAAGTAAACTACTTATGTAAAGGCCCCATGAATGGACTTGGCACAGTTTTCTTCCCTTTTGTGACGCATTTTAAAACAGGAAGTTTGAGCTAGAGACATACTGACAGGTTTGAAATAAAACATTTTTTTTTACGGGGCTGGATAAATAGTTTCAATTTACATCACTGCTGATAACTACGCTACTCGCTATTGCTAGTCAGATGAATGTGCTATTAAAGGGCGGGGCATTTCAATTTAAAATAATTTGATTGGACAAAAAAAAAAAAAAAAAATGACCTGCCCACAAATGCAGAATGAGTCATCCAAATTTCTCTACTTTTCTGGATGAAAAAATAAATATGTGCATATCTGCTTAATGCAAATCATTTTATGGACTTAGTAGACTAGTTAGCAAAAAACAAAAGCCACAAAACTTGTGTGAAAAATGTCACTGGGTCTTTGACACAACTCTGACTCTGACTCTCTCTCTCACACACACACAGACACACACACAGACACACACACAGACACACACACACACACACACACACACACACACACACACACACACACACACACACACACACACACACACACACACACACACACAAAAGAGTCTCAGTGTTCTCGGAAAACCGCTGGCACCTGAACACACACTGGGCAGACGGGCACTCCCTGGCAGACCCGAGCGGAAGATCCGGGGGGGAGGGGGGTATCACCCACCAAGACAGCCACACAGAGACAGACTCTCTGTCTGGAAGTGGAAGAAGGGAGGTAGGGGTTTGGGAGGAGCAGATTAGGGCCTAAACCACATGTAGGGGTTGGCCTGGACTGATCTGCCCTTAACGGCAGAGGCCAAGCGGTTCTTTAGGGATGGAGAGAGAGAGAGAGAGAGAGAGAGAGAGAGAGAGAGAGAGAGAGAGAGAGAGAGAGAGAGAGAGAGAGAGAGAGAGAGAGAGAGAGAATAAAATCAGGGGAAATGAGTCAGAGGGAGATGCCCTGTTGTGTGTGTGCATTTGTGTAAAGGAGTGGCAAACGTGTGTGTGGGGCCTCATGGCACTGACTGTCTCCAGACACTAACTGTCAATTGACCTAATTTAGCTCAGAGGGAACGGAGGCAAACGCTCTTTTGCCTCACTGCTTATCACAAGCAATGATTCTAACCTAGGATTACTAGAATTTTAGATCATTAAAAACATAAATTAGACTTCAAATTTAGATTTTTCTTCAATGTCTTTTTTTCCTATTTAAAGCTTATAATCATATGCTGTAAATTTGTGTGGATGAGACTTGTGCATGGTTTTTGAGCTTTGATAATAATTTAATCCCACCATACAAAGCTAAAAATGACTTGGATTTCTGGATCTGGATTTCGTTTATAAATTAATTTGCCATCAGGTCATTGTTGAGAAAAGTTTTTTTAACCTGAGAGTAGAATCATGGGAGTTGTTGTCTTCACCTCCACAGCCGATGGGAAGCAATCCGAGGCTCCTTTAGTTTTTACCAATTAAAAGTACGATTAAAGTTCTGTTTAATGTCCGTCTCCTTCTTCCCTGAACTTGAATTTTGTTACAGTTATGTTTGATCACTTAAATTAACATTTTTTTATTTTATTCTACTGAAATATACCCAAATACTGAATTACTACTAATACAGGTCACTTTAGTTGTCGAATTAAAATTGTGGGGTAACAGCTTGGTCATGAAATCATTCTAAAAATACATTTGAGTGTGTTGAAAGTTATATTATTATGGTACTCTGTGTGGTTCTCTATGTTTGCTTGGTGGCTACTAGTTACACACTGCAGTAAGTGAGATCGATATTAGAATTTCATATTAATAAAAGGATGACTTGTGTTGCTAAATGACATGCAATTCATTTTAAAATACACTATACAGCCAAAAGTTTTGGGAGAACTGCCATGAACTTTAATGACATCCCATTCTTAATCCATGGGGTTTAATATGGAGTTGGCCCAGCCTGTGCAGCTATAACAGCTTCAAATCTTCTGTGAAGACTTTTTAAAAAGGTTTATGATTGTGTTTATAGGAATTTTTTGACCATTATTCTAGAAGTGCATTTGCAAAGTCAAGCACTGACTTCTGTTGGACGAGAAGGGCTGGCTTGCAGTCTCCGCTCGAATTCATCCCAGAGGCGTTCTGTCGGGTTGAGGTCAGGACTCTGCGCAGGCCAGTTAAGTTCCTCTACACCAAGCTCACTCATCTATGTCTTTATGGACTTTGCTTTGTGCACTGGTGTGCAGTCATGTTGGAACAGAAAGGGGCCATCCATCCCCAAACTGTTTCCACAAAGCAAGGAGCATGAAATTTTCCAAAATGCATTGGTGTGGTGAAACATTAAAGGAACACGCTGACTTTTTGGGACTTTAGCTAATTCACCGTATCCAGTTTGATAAATCCATACATACCATTCTAATCACTGTGTGTGCCATAACTCTTTCTGACCACCCACCGGTAGCCTATCTTAGTACAAAGACAGGAATTTTGCTGACGTACCATGGCAGGCAAAGTTGAGGCTATTGTACGGTGCAATGATATTACGCAGCACCTGAAAATAGTGCCCAGCACTCTTTCTGTGCAAGCAGATTTTCACGTTGGTTATATTGACGTTATGTTAATGTTGAAGTTTCAAATTTTCTATTTTCTATTTTTTTCTATTTTCAGGCGCTGCGTAATATCATTGCGCCGCTGCACCAGTGGTACAGCAGCAAAGTTCCTTGATTATTACGCTGGAATAAAAGTATAGTCCCAAGCCATATTGGTCTAGAAAATTGCAACTTTTCCTTTTCCGTCGGCCTTAGTACACAATGTAACTATACACATCACAACATGTAAATAGGAAAATGTTGCCATTCTTTTGTTACTTATTGAGCAGTAGGCTAGATGGAGCTGTTTACCTCCAGTCTTTGTGCTAAGAAGGCTAGCGGTGGTTGCAACAGACAGAGTTATGGCACTCATGGAGATAAGAATGTTATGTATGAACATATCTAACTCTGGGGGATATGGCAAATAAGCTAAAGTCCCAAAAAGTCGCTGTGTTCCTTTAAGAGTTTCATTCACTGGAACTAATGTGCTAATCCCAAACCCCACAAAACAACCCACACCATAAACACCCCTTCACCAAACTTTACACTTGCAAGTACCATTATCCTGGCAACTGCCAAACCCAGACTTGTCCATTGGATTGCCACTCAGAGAAGTGTGATTAGTCACTCCAGAGAACATGTCTCCACTGCTCTAGAGTCCCGTGGCGACGTGCTTTACACCATGCGGTATAACATATTATTAGTTTTCTGTTGATACATGTATCCAAACTGTTGCTCACCTTTCTAATAAAACACATAAAATATTAAAGCGTCTTTGTTGTTTCCATGGTTTCTACAGTAAAAGTAAAAAGTAAAAACCGAGTTAAAAAAAAAAAAAAAAGTAAAAATTGAGGCCAATGTGGATATGATTTCATTGACAGGCGAGTCTGTGTCCTGGTAAAAATATCTTATTTTTCTGTATTTAAATTTTTTTTGGAAACATTTGGAATAATCTACGAATAAAAGTCAACAACATAACATTTTCCAAGCGTTTTTTGGATATTTTAATTAAAAAACATACATACTGTACCTTTAAAAGTTATAAATGTAATAACTGTCACTTAATTAAATAAAATAAATAAATAAATAAATAAAAAATATATAATATAATATAATATAATATAATATAATATAATATAATATAATATAATATAAATGTTAAATGATATCTAGTATGACACGTTTCAAAAACAAAAGATTGGCAACCCACCAATATCCTGTATTCCAGACGGGAGTGAGCAAGGTGTTTTTCTTTTATTTTCAGAGGAGTCAGTCATTCATATCCTGGAGAAATGGGACTACATCGAAGGCCTCTAATCTGTCAACAACCCACTGCTTCAAAACGACCACATGCTTTTGGGGTCATCGGGTACGTTAGGGTGTGCGAGGAGGTTTCTTGCGGTTAACAGAAGGAGAGAGCGCCATCTAGTGGGATAAACACTCAACCCATCCGTTCTCTTATAAAAACATCACCCAGACATGTTATTTACATAAACTACAGACAATGCTGTCTATAACCATTTTCATGGCACAAAAGCTCAGCAAATATGTTCTTTAATGAAACAAATCAAGAGTTAACCTGGCAAACATACATATGGGGGCTAGTTGTCACATTTTTACTGTTTTCTAATCAATGTTTACTACAATGTTGCAGAGGTGGTAAAAGTACTCAAAAGTTATACTCGAGTGAAAGTATATATACCTAAATAAAAAAATACTCCAGTAAAAGTAGAAAGTCCTCCATTCAAACATCACTTGAGTAAAAGTACAAAAGTATCAGATTTAAAAGGTACTCAAGTACCGAAAGTAAAAAGTAAATATTCAAATTAACTGTAAATATCAATAAGCAGATAAAATCTTTTGGGACTGATATGCAATGCTTTAATTGAACAAATGTTAAGATTAGATACTGCAATTAAGAATTTGTTAGATTTGCAATTAATAGGAGACAATGAAGCACCTTAACGCAGTATAGGGGTTAAACTTAAAATAGACATGTTCCATAACATTAGCTCCATAAAACAGATGAGGAGCAAGATACTATTAACTAATTCAAAATTAATTCAAAAGCCATAACCACAATGAC
Source organism: Pseudorasbora parva (assembly GCF_024679245.1). NCBI lineage: Eukaryota > Metazoa > Chordata > Actinopteri > Cypriniformes > Gobionidae > Pseudorasbora > Pseudorasbora parva. The sequence goes on along the minus strand of NC_090196.1, from coordinate 15,802,783 downwards.
ATATTACGTAACAATTAGTTAATAGTCATGTGCCTCAACAAAAAAGTTATGATATAATTTTGCCAATTGTTATGATTAATGATTAATTAAACAGACAACTGAGAGTCGGAATGCATGGCTTTGAATACATGAATTTACATTATTAGTTAATGTAATATGTTATTAGGGAATTAATGATGTCATATTTAATTAATAGCAATTCATATATTACTTAATCTATTAATCATAGAGAATGTTCATTAGTTGCTGATGCAGAAATCATTAATAAATGGTTTAGTTCTTCATTAGTAATACATTAACTCATGATTATCTGTGCTTTAGTTAGGCATGAATTATAATAGTGCACCTGTATTGTAAAATGTTACCAATGTTTTCATAGTAAATAGTGTGCCGCAAAATAAAAAAGTTGGGGAAACACTGAGCTAAAGTTAGTGTGGCAAACCTGACTTGTCAGCTTTTCCAAGTCTATACCCGACTGGATCATCCATGACCGACCACACCGGTTTGGAAATCAAGTGTATAAATACTTAATACTTGGAGTGGGCATGGGGAAATGTATTGGAGTAAAAAGTACACTTTGCCTTTAATATTGTAGTGGAGTAAGAGTAAAAGTAGATGCAAATAAAATATACTCAAGTAAAGTACAGATCCCCGAAAAAAATACTTAAGTAAAGTATCAAAGTATTTTTACTTGAGTACTTACCACCCCTGCAATGTTGCAGGTATTTTTGTAGGCCAAAACCCATAAGCAAGTTAGCATTTTAGCAATTCCGCTTCCATCGTCCTGAAGTCAATGGGCTTTTTGAACGGGTTAAATGCTTGACGCAAGATCTGTTCAAGCTCAAGATATGTTCATGCTTCATTCTACAACATAAAATACACCAGTAATACCCTCTAGTCATGTTTTAAAGCTATAACTTATCTTAAAAAAGGCGGTTGCTAACAAGTGGCTAAATGGGACTACAGAGCTTAAATTGGGTTTTTGTCAAGGGAACCAGTACTCTATTAAACGGCATGCTATCACACTATTTGGGGCAACTTGTCACAGCGGAACCTGCCATAAACAGCCTATAATATGACTTTCGGTCATATTTATTAAAAATTTAAAAAATAGCCTTTTTATAGCCTAAACGTTATAAGGCATTAAATACATGTGACTACTTCCACATTACAAATTTGACAATTTTCATAAAAAATTACAAAAACTCAAACAAATCTGATTTCAAGTTTTGAACTGGATCATCAAAACCACTGCTAGAAAACATACACTTATGCAATAGGATTTCTGACACAAAACCTTATAGTTACTGAAATATGGCCCATGTGACAACTAGCCCCGGTGTCCCCTACATTATTATTTTTTGGTAGTGTTCAAATGTCTCATGGCACAAGCAAGGTTTTGCCATCTTTGTGCCTGGCAGTTGGTGTGGGTTTGTGCCTGGCAAATTCCCTGACTGTGAACTGCAGTGTGTGTGTGCGTGTAAAGAGAACAGCTTGTACTGTACTGACAGCTTCAGTGTGTCAGTGAAATGGGGGTGAGAGAGAGAGAGAGAGAGAGAGAGAGAGAGAGAGAGAGAGAGAGAGAGAGAGAGAGAGAGAGAGAGAGAGAGAGAGAGAGAGAGAGAAGCAAACGTGGTTCTCGGCCTGCATTCCCATTCAGCCCTAGACATCAGCCTGCTGTTTTACCTCACACTGGCACAACTGCAGTGTGCAATCCATACTTCTGAGAAGACGGGAATTATATTGCACATTGCACTAATATACTATAAAGATTACAAGATATAACCTATAATTGTCTGGGATGGAGGCTCTAATTCAGACAGACAGCTGATAATGTCCTTAACTGGAAGCCAGACTCCCTGAGAAAGCCTGAAACAGTATTAACAGCATAGTTCCTTATTTTTTTCTTTCTATCTCAGTCTCTGATCGACTGGAGTCTACGAAATGTGCTTTTAATAATTGATCAAAGGTAATTAAATTTCAGGTCTGCATTATTCATTCAGCATGAGACGGATTCGAGTCGGTTCTTTGCTAAAACGATTAGCTATTGGAATAGGATGAATGAATCAGCAAACGAAATAATTAAACCTCACTGACTTCAGGTTCACACACATTCAGTATTGCGTACTAACTTGTTTTTCATACTATTTCTACTGTACACAATATACAAAATGTGCACAGTATGCAAGTTTTCAGTATGCATGGAATACCAGCTTCATTTATGTGCACCATTTCAGGTGTGATAAATGAATAATAGCTGTGATTTTTAACATTAGAGGTATTTGTATACAAAAATAAATAAATTGCACCAAAAAAAAAGGATTAAAAAAATTATAAATTAATTTACATGCAAAATATTACATGTCAGTTTTGCACTAAAAATAAGTATTTTTTGTGTGCCGATATCCAATGAAAGGATTATAGTAAAATTCTATATTATTTTTCTAACTATTAAAAATAAAACACTAAAAACTAAATGTTATAAGGGAATTTAGGCATCACATTATTGTAATGTACAGTATAAAAACATTCATTTTGAAACTGGCATTCATTTTGAGATTAAATTAAACAGTGTTATTAAATTATTTGGGGGTATATAGTTTTTTATGCCATTTCTCCAGATGCATTCATTTTGTTGTCCCAGCATTGAGAGGCTTGTATTTACTTCACAACAACACTTTCAACACTATGTAATCTGCTTAGCATTCCTTATTTGAGTTAGTTCATTGAATTAACCACATCTGGAGAGTGTAGATTTACTTTAATATCAATTAGACATACCTACTTAGCCTTAAACAATGACACAATGAGTTGACACACCCGTGGTTATGTCCACACTAGTGCGTTTTCATTTCAATTCAGCGTTTTAAAATCAAAGCGATCCTCGTCCTTCCTGGCGTGTCCATTGCGTTTCAAAAAAGATCTCGGTCCACACCACACGACCGAAAACGCAATGTCACATGACCATTCATGCACACTGGGCATGCACGTACAAGCGTTAACAGTAGCCGATTGCTCTAATATTAGCTTGCCTCTTGCACATGTAGGCAGCTGCAGTATTAAAAAATGCAGTGTTTAACTCTACAATGGCTGATAAAAAGGACAACCAAAGTCATCAATGCTTGCAGTTCGGTCTCCATGTTATTGTTTACACGGTCATCAAGGCTGGTCTGTTACAGAGCCGTTGAGAGAAACAGTCTGTTATTGTCGTGCTCCTGTAGGGTAAAGGTCATTTGACAGGGGCTCGGCAAATCAGGGAAGGATACGCGATGATCCAGAAGACCCTTCAGAAGTCTCCATTTGAACCGTTTACATTGAAACGCAACCCCGGAGTTTTCAAACTAAAATGCAGTCTGCAGCGTTTCCAAAAGTCTCAATTTTTGAGGGTCGAACACTCCAGAGAAGCTAAAGTGGTGTTTTTAAGCGAAAACGCACTAGTGTAAACAGGGCCTAATTCTAATTGGTGAGGTAGGTTGATGGTTTGGTGTCTACCTTGTTCTCTCTGCTGGTCTCTCTGCTCCATGGACACCAGGGCGGAGAAGTGGGCCTGGTCGTAGGCCAGCACTAGCGGTGAACAGTGACAGCGGTTGGGAGGAACCTCCAGCGGCAGGTACAGCCCTCCGAAGGGAATGGGAGCAAAAGCTGCAAGGTAAGCACAAAAAAATGGTAGAAGTTCATTTGTCTATGGAACGTCAATTATTTAAAGACTAAATTCATACTACAATGTTTCGTTGACCTTGGTGGAACTGAATCTTTTATGGTCCCATGGCATGGATTTTTATTTTATTTTATAATGCTTCCTGAGGTGTACTTAATTGTTAATATGGTTTTTAAATAAAATAAAAAATCATAATTTAGAAATAAAAGGCATTTTTTTCTATGCTGATATTAGCCCTCTGGCTGGAATGCTCTGTTTCAAGGGGCGAGTCTGCTGTGAGTCTTCAGTGAAAACACCCACTGTTGTGATTGGCTGACATCTTTGAATTGGAAATGAGATTACGTGCGGAGGGGGCGTGGTTTAGTCAGGCGCGAGCAGCAGCAGGAGCACCGCCAGTCCAGAGAGAGACGGAAAGCTGAGGAAAGATTGCTGAGAAAATTGTATTGTACCGAGATGTTTAATTTTATTTTGCAATTTTTTTTTGTTTGTATCTGAGAGCTCTGAATAAACACAAGTGAACTTTGCAACGTTATTTCTCTCACAAAATGCTTTCCCCACAGCTAACAACAAACAGGACATCGACATGAATACAGTAAGAGCTTCTGTTGAGCATAACAGCGTGCAGTTTGGACAAGTGTGCACTGCAGATATATGTGTGATTGACAGATCCGAACATTAAAAAGAGAGTTCTTTGATTGCTCTCTGTAGTTTAATCATTTAAATAACAGATTTGTTTCATGCTACTAAAAGAAATGACGTGAAGTTGATCATTGGCTTGATTCACTGATGCATCAAGACGGCCAGCGGCGGGACTGACAATATTAAACAATTTAGAAAGAAAGTCTGTGTGAACTTGAATGATTAGCTACACGTCAGAACTCACTGATCCCAGATCAGGCATTAATGAACACTGTCGATAAACTGAATCCATTCGCTACTAATTCTCTGGGCGGGCACAGCAGAGGAAGGGGAGGAAACCTTTCCTGGTGTGACGTCATAACAGGAGAATTCAAGATCAGCTCGCCTGGGCTCTCAGTTTCTCAAAGGCAGAGAAAGACAGCCAGAACTCGGTTTACACCGATCAAAATTTCTAGCCACTTGGGGACACTATTCAGGCTAGGGGAACTCATATTAATGTTGAAAAACCTCATAAAATGGACATTTCATGCCATGGGCAAATTTTTTTATTTAAATAAAGCAAATATTCCTTCCATTGGAATGCATTTGAATCATTGAAACAGCAAGCTCAACGTGATGTAAACTAATGGACTTTGGGTTCAGGACAATTGATATCCAATAATGTTCTTGATCTGACTGTACTGACACTATAGGAGAGCTACTTTATGGCTGAATTTAACATGTTTTATAAAGAATGAACTTTACAGTTATTGAACTGAATCGAATCAACACTGATTTATGCTACGATTGACACTATTATCTTGCTACGACTGCTTTATAGCAGAATTTGAATGTATTATATTTGATGAAGTTTGCATTATTCATTCTGTTAAAACAATTCCAGTTGTATAAAGCGCTAAAAAAAAAAAAAAAAAGGTGACTTGAATTTTGCTGATTACTTGAAAATGATTGACTCAAAAGAATACTTTGTTCATTAGTGGCTAGAGGGTGCCTATTCAAAACAAGTTTGAGCTGGGGCCAAGTTTCTTGAGACATGTGGTCTTCATCTCACAGCCGGTGGAAAAGAATCGGGCTAGGACTCTGGCAGAAATCATGTTGATGGATGCAGTTATTAACGCTACTGTAGTATGAAGCAGAGCAGGGCCGAGTGTTGAGGAGCTGAGCAAGGCCGCTGGAGCGATTGTCGTCGAGCGAGACGTCGAACGTTGCCTCGCGAGCAGCGGGACTTTTATTATGACGGGACACAGTCGCGGGCGGCATTTCCGGTCATGAGTTTGAGGTAACGCAGCTCTGTTTATCATATTAGATACATTTAAGTTTAAAATGATGTTATGACGTTACTCTGTGCTTTCGCTCAGCGTCTGCTGTGACACTTGTTCACACTGCTAAGAGTAAAGCATTTCTGCCAAATAAAACCAGAAACCGAGGGTAACGCAGATACGACGCAATTGACAGACGACTCCCTCAGACGTCCCGGCTCCTTGGTTAAGATAACAATTTTCTCACAATTTACAAATAGTTGGAAACATTTGGGATATTATAAGAACTAAACTGAACAAAATATAACACTGACCTAGTGGTTTTTGGATATTTTACTGCAAAAATACTACATAGTGCACCTTTAAACTACAAGGGCCAACTAGGGCAAAAGACAATATTTTCAGTGAATATTTTCTTTCTCACATAAAGTTTTCATTTGGATTCAGGAGACTGGTGCTAGTGCTAAAATCATGTAGTTAATCAGCTGTTGTGCCTTTTGTGGAGTTTTAATTTTATCGTTTTAATTTTATTTTTACAAAAGAATGTATGGAGGCTTGTTTTTGCCCCTTTTTATCCCACAACTGACTTTTTTTCTCAGAATTGTGAGATATAAAATCTCAATTTTGAATTATAATGGGGGAAAATTTGAGGGAAAAAATACGTTTTTTCTAATTACAAGTTATCTCACAATTCTGACTCGATTACTCTCAACTGCGACTTTACATCACACAATTCTGAACTTTATTCAATGGCGGAAACAAGCTTCCATAAGAAAGTCATGGTTTGGTTCACATTAATCCTTTAAAAGCATTCAAGCATGTAATTACAGTCTCACATTGTTGAGTTATCAGGTATTTAACAATTACTGATAACAGCTTTAATTGGTTTTCCACAAGAAAATAAAGTTTTTCTCAAATGCGATGAAGCCCTCTAGTGGTCTGAATAAAACAACTGCACATATTCTAGCTGGTGTCTATTCAATATGAATAGACTATTCACAGTCTATTCAAAAGTGACTGTGGTTGAACCGAGTTGCGCTGGATTGTGAATCTCACCTTCCCCTCCGGAGTCTCTGAGCATGGTGTCAGCGATCACCACGATAGGTCTTCTCAGAACATGGGCCAATACAAACACATGGAACTCCTCCAAACTCTCGTAAACCGGGTCTTCTGAGTTGTCCACACTTTAGGAGACACACACAGACACATAGTGTGTTATATTTGACGTGCAATATAACTCTCTCATGATAAGAATGGTTGTATTACGGCGAAATCAAGGAAATCAAACCAACACATATACTTTCTAATTACAGCAGCATTTTTAATAATGTGTGCAGCTTCCAATTAACCATGATGCCATATCTAATGGTCTACAACAAATTTGAGTGAGCATTAGACTTCCCCTCAGTAGATTCTTAATGACTACATAAGGATTTAAAGGAGAAATTTGGGATCTTGGAAATTACACTTCATTAGCACCAAAAAACCACACACTCATACTGTCGGTGGCAAAACATCTCGTTCCTAACTGTCCATAAAACATTTCAGAATTAAAAAAGAATCTAATTTTAAATGGATCACCTACAGTATTGATGAAAGAGCTAAAACAAGAGCTTTCTAAACATGCCTCTCTTTCCATTGTGGAAATGCTGCCAAACTCATAAAAAGCTTTTTAATAAGCAAACCCCTCCAATTAATAACCTTCATTTAGGTATCAATAATCACGGTATACTAATTTGATTATTAACTATTAATTATTAAAATATAGTTATTAACGCATCCCTTACACTGTTTTGAACCTATTAGACTTGTAAAATACTGTACCAGACTTACATTGTTGTCATTGTTTATAGCTGAATAAAGTGACTGGTGTTTCAACCTTTGTCCTTTTCCACAAGTAAAAAGGAAGGCGTATATATTTAGCTCACTATTGTGAGAGCACACATTACTCTGATCTCTCTGAGAAAAACAGGAAGCTATATTTTCCAAGCCAGAAGACTCTAAAGCATGATCAGAGACTTGGCGGTTGATGCTTTCACTTTCCAGTCAGCTTGACTTCAGACGGCAGATTAAAGGTGAGGGGTGTGTTTCCTTCTGAAAGCAAGATTTGGTCGAAACTTGAATTTGACCACAGCGCTTCAGTTGACACTACTGAGAGGAGAAACCAAACTGCTGTCTGCCAGTGCAGATTTTCCACCATGCTGATGTGTGACCTGAGATCAACTGTTCTGGTTCATACACGTGGTGAAATAACTTCTGCAGCACTAGTGTCATTAAATGGAACTGTTGACTGCTTTCAAACACTCGCCCTGTCTGCCATTGGTTGGACAAACAGATAGCTCTGCCCCAAATCCATGCAATTGGTTGAGCCAGTGTTGCTATGCTGGGCTGGACTGAATTCTCAAACAACAGTAAAATGTTTTGAAAATACCAATGAGCTGTATTTTTGAGAGGAATCAGCCTAAAGAAAATGGTTGTTTTCTTATAGATTTCCCTGCATATAAAATTAAGATATAGCTATAACAGCTTCAACTCTTCTGGGAAGGCTTTCCACAAGGTTTAGGAAGTATGTTTATGAGAATTTTTGACCATTTGACCTAAGGACCAAGCCCAACCCCTGAAAAACAACCTCACACCATAATTCCCTCCTCCACCAAACTTTACACTTGCCACAATCCAGTCAGGCAAGTATCGTCCTCCTGGCAACTGCCAAACCCAGACTCGTCCATCGGATTGCCACTAAGAGAAGCATGATTCGTCACTCCAGAGAACATGTCTCCACTGCTCTAGAGCCCAGTGGCGGCGTGCTTTACACCAATGCACTTGGTGATGTAAGGCTTGGAAACAGCTGTTTGGCCATGGAAACCCATTCTATGAAGCTCTATACGCACTGATCTAGAGATAATCTGAAGGACACATGAAGTTTGGAGGTCTGTAGCTTTTAACTCTGCAGAAAGTTGGCGACTTCTGCGCACTGTGCGACTCAACATGTGCTGACCCCGCTCTGGGATTTTACGTGGCCCAACACTTCGTGGCTGAGTTGCTGTTGTTTCCAATTGCTTACACTTTGTTATAATACCCCTAACAGTTGACCATGGAATATTTAGTAGTGAGGAAATTTCACAAATGGACTTATTGCATAGGTGGCAACTCATCACAGTACCACGCTTAAATTCACTGAGCTCCTGAGAGCGATCCATTCTTTCACAAATGTTTGTGTAAGCGTCTGCATGCCTAGGTGCTTGATTTTATACACCTGTGGCCATGGAAGTGATTGGAACACCTGCATTCAATGATTTGAAAGGGTTTCCCAATACTTTTGGCAATATAGTCAGTGTATATTTCAGGTGTGCTAAGACTGGAATACTAGCATATTGCTTCTGCATACTACAGTGCACAGTATATAAAAAGGTTTGTTTGCTCCCACACATTGCTTTGGAGATGCTCTGAAGGGAGGATGGAATCTTATGCTTTCAAAACTAGCTCGGCTCGCTATTTCTATCCTCTCCGAAAACCTACCCTAACTTTCACCCATCCAAATAAGTGCACACACATTACAAGCAGTGAGTAGTTAAAACACAAACTGCAAAATGTGATTGAAAAAGTATTAATAAAACTATAATAGTATATAAATACCAGTGTAATGAACAAAAAAACATCTAAATATTAGACGTACTGATATTACTTCTGGTTCATGTTTCCCACTGTAAATGGAAGGTCAAGCACATTGCATTATGGGATACAATGTTCCACACAGTGTGCCTTGATCTATACTGCACAATTAGGCAAACACAGACGGGGATAGCCTTCAATGTACATATTGTGCAAATAATACATACTGGAGAAAGAATAGCAATATACTAATAGTTCTATTCTGAACAAAGCCAAATATAATGTAACACTCCAAGTATTGCCACTAGGTGGCAGTGTCACACATTTAAATGAGCACAAAGAGGTTTTTCAGTCACATAATAAGATCAATACCACCACATTCTTCTTTATGCATTATAACCCAGATTGCTAAAGACGGTTCTTGATGGGTTCTTTGTGTTTTGAAAATGGCATAGCATCCATCTAAAGGTCATGTGTTAAGTGTGGCCGGTGGATGGAGTTAATCTCTAGTGGCCTCTAATGGCACTTTGAGTGCAGTTTGAGCAAACTGAAGATGGGCATGCTGGGACAAGTGCATTGTAGTCGAACTTTGAAGTGGAAATCGTTGCACATTGACATACTGATGCCTTACAAATTCCAATGTGTGTGTGTGTGTGTGTGTGTGTGTGTGTGGGCATGTTTTTGTGACATATGAGGACACAAATGTGTATAATGACATGGGTATGACATAGGTATTACAAGGAGAGGGTGAAATATGAGGACATGGGCCATGTCCCCACTTTTCAAAATGCTTATAAATCATACCAGATTAATTTTTTTAGCAAGTAAAAATTCAGAATGTGTCCTGTGATGGGTAGGTTTGGGGATAGGGGCAGTTAAAGGGGATAGAAAATACCGTTTGTACAGTATAAAAACCATTACGCCTGTGGAATGTCCCCATATGTCACAAAAACAAAGGTGTGTGTTTGTGTGTGTTATGATGGCTAAAGGTGTGTTGGAGGCTGATATGATTTTTTTATTCCATAAGCATTTAATGTTGTATTTCTGTAAATGGTTACAAAATTGGCATGAGAGGAAGTGTTTGTAGTTAAACGGAATATCTATACAGCAGGTGAGAATGGAAAGACAACCGAATGTGACATAACAAGATGTAAAATGTGCGAGGGTGTGTGGGTGAGCATTACCCTCCACTGGAGTTGCCGTTCTTGCTAAAGTGTGTGCGTGGCTCACTGGAGGCCAGCTTCAGCAGTTCGTTCCACTCTCTCTCCCATTCCTCCTCAGTGTACACCAGCCCCGACTACAGAGAGAAAGAGATTGCTGATATACAACATGTCCTATAATATTACTAGCAACAATTCCACTTGATATTATGCTCCATTTTATATCAATCACATCTGTCAAAACCACCGGTCCACAGAAATAAATACTTTATATTTATTTAAAACCAATTAAACTCAAGAAATATACATCATTTTGATAATTTATATATTGCGTTTTATATTTGAAGCTTTTAGCCTCATATTTTAGTTTACTTTATTATATTTATTTTATTTTTATCTTCATATAACATTTATATTATATTTTATGGAATTTATGTATTTTTAACATTTAATGAACACATTTTAAAATATTTTATATAGAAATATATGTGTTTTTTGTAACAGACAGACAATTGGGGATAACACATTACAAGTAACACAATTGTAATTGTAATCAGATTACTTTTATCAAGTAACTAGTAATGTAACGCATTACTTTAAAAGGGGTACTTCAGCACTGGAAAGATGAATCTGTATTTAAACAGGGTCATTAATGTAGTCGACATGTGAAATTGTTTTTGTGCTTTCTAGACTGAGAAAAGACAGAACATTTATTTTTGTCTCATGGGGATGAAAGACAACAATTCCCAGAATGCTTCGCTGCCATACGAGGCCACTCTCAAATCCACCGCTACTGAATCACTGAATCACTTTCCCACCGTGTTCATTTTCATAAAATCAGTTCAGTTAGAGAACAAACACTACAATTAAATACTGAACGTGTCTGTTCAATATAATGAGTGAGTCGCCGCGCAAGTATCACAGCACTAACGCTGCAGGAGTCAGATTACAATCATCATGATGAATGAGATGAATGAGCTCGAGAGCTGAGGTAAACGCGTCTGGGTTCGCGGTAGTCGTTCACAGTGCGTGTTCAGTCTAGCGCATTTTCAGTTCATGTCTTTGGAAGCTTAACTTTCATAGAAATTATTTTGAGAAGTTAGAACACTCGCTTTGCTCTGCACCACTCCGTTTACATGCCTGCAGCTGCGAGCACGCTCCCTCCCCCCATCATGCGCGGGTTGAAAACATGCAGAAATGGCTCCCTCTGCTGGCTGTAGTCTTTAGCCTCTGGTCATCAGAGGATTTTTTCCAGAAATAAAATGCATATATCTCTTGTCTCAGGGGGATATTGGTGGGTGGGGCCACAATCATTCAAATATACTTCAGGGTTTCTACTGGTACAAAGCCATATCTTAATCGCTGAAGTAACCCTTTAAAGGAACATGTCGACTTTTTGTGACTTTAGCTTATTTACCGTATCCCCCAGAGTTAGATAAGTTCATACATAACATTCTTATCTCCATGCGTGCCATAACTCTGTCTGTTGAAACCACCGCTAGCCTATCTTAGCACAAAGACTGGAGGTAAACGGCTCCATCTAGCCTACTTCTCAATAAGTGACAAAAGAATGGCAACATTTTCCTATTTACATGTTGTGATGTGTATAGTTACATTTTGTACTAAGGCTGACGGAAAATGAAAAGTTGTGATTTTCTAGAGTGATATGGCTTGGGACTATAATCCAGGAACTTTGCTGCCGTACCATTGGTGCAGCGGCGCAATGATATTACGCAGCGCCTGAAAATTGTCCCCAGCACGCTCTCTGTGCAAGCAAGTTGTCATGTTGGTTATGTTGATGGAAGTTAGCCTATTTTAATACATTTTTAAATTAGTTCAAACATATTTTCTTAATCGATGTATATTGCTGATCTACACATTACATGTGTAAATACAAAAAAGAATGCATTTGCTATGCATTATCCAGCTTTTGTGATTTTCTCTCTGACAGTGGTGGCAATACAATAAATAGATTGTGCTGAAAATCAGTTTGAGAACTGTCTATAGTCTCAATTCATTGCTAAATTTGACTTGGCACTATGCATAATTATTGTATCTGACACACTAGCACACTGGTTGTGTAAATGTTAGAAAATACCTATGATTATATTCAACAAATTTAACGTGTTCAACTCCTCTGCACGTGCATGTGCACCTTTCATTTTTCTGTTCTGTTTTCTACCCGTTTTATCTTAGTGTCATCAGTATGCACAAGTTCTGCAGGAAACACACCCACTCGTTCACTCTCATCCACCTCTCACACTCCCATATGCACACAAACATTTCCACTCCATCCACACCCACTCGTTTCATACGGCTTTAATCAGTGATACTCATTCAGCAGAAGCTGATTTAAGGGCTCTGGGCCTTCAGGACAATGAAAACAGTGCCGCTAATAAAAAATTCAAGGATCTGCTATCGATCACACTGCTGATTTCCTGTCCTCTGGTATGCTGTTACAGCAATAAGCTCTTACGCTAAAAGCTGAGAAGGAAACGCACAAGCTAATCAGCAGGGGTGTTTATGGGCAGAGCCATTATAAACTGCAGGCTAATGTTTATGCTTTACAACTACTCACTTAGCAGACGGCTTCTTACCAAACTACTTGCAAGAAGTGCATTTATTGCATTTGTAATATCTAAGTAGGCAGCTACGGAAACAAATGGAGAACTAAAAGGAATGTAAACATCACACACACAGTAATAGCATAACATGCAGTGCTGCTAGTACAGTGAGGGAAGTGGCAGTTTTGTTGTTGATTTTTTAAATAAGTTGTGGCAAGTATATGTTTCGAATATGTTTAAAGGAACACTCCACCGTTTTTAGAAATAGGGCTATTCAACTTCTTTCCTACATTTAGATATGTGGACAAATGCATTTTTGTCTCAGTGCATGCATTGTTTTAGTTTAGCAGGGTTGCCACTAGCTTAGCTTAGCATAATGAATGGAATCCTATGTTGCCAGCTAGCATGTCCCGACTCGAGTAAAAGTGATCAAAAAATAAATAAATCCACCTAATAACTTCTTGTGGCCTGCGCATTCACAACGAGTACAAATAGCGATGCAGATTAAGACTAGGCGATTTCTAGATTTCAGATTAAGACTAGGTGACTAATTTATGGGGAAGCACAGGCAAAGCACAGCTACTTGGGTGCAGAGATATCACGCAACACACTGCAATCGCTCAACAGCCGGAGGACGTGAGGATGAGAGCCGTGATATCCCTGCGCCCAAGTAGCAGTGCTTCGCCTGTGCTTCCCCATAATATAGTCTGAAGTCAATATCTGCCTAGGAAATCGCCTAAACTAGTTTAAACTTGTAATAGGCTGGGTGCAAAATGGCAAAAATTTGTTGTGTTAAAGGGTTAGTTCACCCAAAATTATTTCATTAATTACTCACCGTCATGTCGGTGGACACCCGTAAGACCTTCATTCATCTTCGGAACACAAATAAGTTTGTTTAAAGCTGATGGTTCAGAAGGGCCTCCACTGGCTTTCAGTATATTTCCACTGACCCACTCACAAGACCCATAAAGGCACTAATGACGTCATTACAAAGTCCATCTCACTATAGTGGCTGTACAATAATTTTACGAAGTGACGAGAATAGATTTCAAAAAAATCAAAATAATGACTTTATCCGCCAAGTTATTGTCTTCTGTGTAGGTCTCAGACGTGAACTCACGCGATAGCGACGCTCCTCCTCTTCCGGGTCATGTATCTGAATTGTGGATCTGCGTCATATTCTCGTGCATGCGTAGAGTTCACATCAATAACTTGGTGGATAAAGTCGTTGTTTTGATTTTTGTGCGCACAAAAACTATTTTCGTCGCATTGTAAAATTATTGTACAGCCACTGTAGTGAGATGGACTTTGTAACGAAGTCTTTAATGCCTTTATGGGTCTTGTGAGTGGGTCAGTGGGAATGTACTGAATGCCAATGGAGGCCTTTCTGAAGCCTTTCTCAGCCATCAGCTTTCAACAAAAATATATTAATTTGTGTTCGGAAGATGAACAAAGGTCTTACGGGTGACCAACGACATGAGGGTGAGTAATTAATGAAATCATTTTCATTTTTGGGTGAACTAACCATTTAAGGAAAGACTTTACTTTCTTCTCTTATAATTGTCAATATCCAAAACAGAAACAGAAGTAATTTAGAACAGAAAGAAAATAACGGTGAAAATAAACATGAACACTAATTATTTCATTTAAAAACGCTGTCTGAGCCGAATGCCTCAAGGACAATGCTTCGACATATAGTGCGGTTGCGATTCGGTTGACCCAAGCTATTCGGTTGACCCAAGCGATTCGGTTGACCCAAGGCACGATCATTCAAATATACTTCAGGGTTTCTATTGGTACAAAGCCATTTGTTAATCGCTGAAGTAGCCCTTTAAAGGAACATGCCGATTTTTTGTGACTTTAGCTTATTTACCGTATCCCCCAGAGTTAGATAAGTTCATACATAACATTCTTATCTCCATGCGTGCCATAACTCTGACTGTTGAAACCACCGCTAGCCTATCTTAGCACATAGACTGCAGGTAAACGGCTCCATCTAGCCTACTGCTCAATAAGTGACAAAAGAATGGCAACATTTTCCTATTTACATGTTGTAATGTGTATAGTTACATTGTGTACTAAGGCTGACGGAAAATGAAAAATTGTGATTTTCTAGAGCGATATGGCTTGGGACTATACTTTCATTCCAACGTAATAATCCAGGAACTTTGCTGCCGTACCATTGGTGCAGCGGCGCAACGATATTGCGCAGGGTCTGAAAATTGTCCCCAGCACGCTCTCTGTGCAAGCAAGTTGTCATGTTGATTATGTTGATAAATGCGATTTGGTTGACCCAAGCTCGAGTCCCAACTAGTGGTCCTTTCCAAACCCCGTCCCGCTCTCTCCCACTTCACTTTCTGTCCTCTCTCCAGCTATCCTATCTAAATAAAGGACCTAAGTATACCACAGTTTTTACACATACATTAGGCTATATGTACAATAAGTGTAGCATAAATTTCATCATTGACATAGCATGTACGCAGACAGATTTTTCTTGCACATACACTTTTTTGCAAAAATTGCTCTGTCCACCAGGTGGTAACACTGGCCGGCCCGTTGTTAAAAAATAATAACTATGAGACAGAACAAAAACAAACTTCTGGAGATGCAACTGACACTCGCATAGCTTAGTACAAAACATTTTTTAATCGCTTATAACTTTTTTTAAGAGCAAATTGGAGAGCAATTTTTGAACAAACTTTCTTCCAGTAACTTTAAAGGAAGTGTATGTAAAATTGTGGCCAAAACTGGTACTGCAATCACTTTCTGTAGAGCACTGTAGAGCAGTGTATATCCCCTCTCCCCCTCCCCCTGACTTGAGGTTGCCAGATAGGCTGCAGGATCCAGCAGGAGCATTTGTAGCTGCAGCTGTGGTAACTAGAGCAGAGCTGGTAACCCGGATGCCGAAACACTACTGACTTCATGATTGGTCGATAGGTGGAGGGCGGAGCTTCAGGCCAAAACACCACATGTCAAAATCAGTTGAGGGCTGCAATAACAACTTTTAAATGACAATATCCTGGCTGGACTACTGTCAGGGATATAAGTATTTAAAGTTAACATGATTCCTTGATGTGTAGTGACATATCAGGCCATTTTATAATTAATTAAAATACATTTCTTACATACAGTTCCTTTGATGTTCATAAGAAGTTATCCGGTCTGTAATAATGTTCTCAAAATCCAGTCTTAACTTTAAAAAAATATATTCCTACTTGTTTAAAAATGTTCAGAGAACATTCAAACTTTCTCATGTTTCCAAAAATATAAAATGTTCACATAACCAAGATGTAAAAAAAAAAGATGTTTTGAACGTTTTAAGAAAAGTCAAAAATAACATTTTCAAAACTTACGCTAGAAAAACGTTCCTAGAACATATTTTTTGTTAGCTGGGTAGTTGCCAACCTCTTTGTTCTGTTGAGTCTGTTGCCACCTCCACCTCCTCTTCAGAGCTTCTCTCTCTGCTCCGCTCTTCATCATGGCATACAGACTCTTCCGTAGGACCAGATCCCGGTCATGGAAGCCCCACATTCCTGGAACACATGGACAGCAGAACATACATGACACCATAGTCAGAAACACACAACAGCGGAAATGAACTTGTATTTCTAAATCACATCATATGAAATCTGAGACTGAACTCTTTTGTCCAGATGTTATAAGTGTTCATATAATACATGTGACATTTGAGTATGAAAGTGAATTCTGCAGGTCTCACCTAAAGAAGCTGCATGCAGAAGGCAGTTGCCGTCTCCTGTTGTGGCTAACGGCAATAGCTTCTTACAGCTGATGCACATGGTGGACCACCAGTTCAAACGACCTACGGAATGGTTTAAACACACTGATATAACTTAAACATGGACTTCCAAACACACTCTCAAAAGTAAAACTAAACCTTAAAAAGTGAATAAAAACATGAGGACACTGATTGGCCATCATGTGAACAGCGTCGGCCAATAGTGAGCCAGCGTTCTGATGTACGAACTGGAAGTGCTACACTGTGTTTACAATGTGAACAGCGTTGGAGACTGACATGAAAGAGAAGAAATTGTTGAATAAAGTTGTTACTTTTGTGGGTTTTTTCCATGCAAAAAGTATTCTTGTCGCTTCATAACATTAAGGTTGAACCACTAGAGTCACATGGGCTGTTTTAACAATGTCTTTACTACCTTTCTGGGCCTTGAAATTGAGAATAATGTTGGAGTCTGTAGTGCGTCATAAAATGGATTTCATCAAAAATATCTTAATTTGTTTTCCAATGATGAACGAAGGTCTTAAGGATTTGGAACGACATTAATATTTAATGACAGAACTTACATTTTTGGGTGGACTAAGCCTTTAATACTATAAAGCTGCTTTCTTTAAATCAAACTAGTGTATCAAGTGGTCTCTAAACAAACGTGACATGACTTTATTGGCATGCTGAATTGCCAAGCCTGTGCAAACATATCCTCATCACTACGATCAGATGCTTTCTTAACTGCTGGTTTCTCATCGCAATCAAGAATAACTTTGCAGCTAGTATATCAGAGCTTTTAGTTATACATTTCATCACATGCAGTAGCAGAATAAGCAGTCCTCTGCAGCTCTCGGCCCTGAGGCGGTTTGCACTGGGCATTGACCTATCGCCCACTCTTTTCTCTGGAGCTGGTGAAGCTCACCGCGGGCGAACGTCAGTGCCTCCACCCTCAACCCCTCTGTCCTCCCTTGGGACAGGGTCTTCCTCCCACAGTCCAAAAGCATTTCCAAAAATCCTGAGGCCATGTCCAAACAGTAAGCATTTTGCTATAGTATTATTTAGCTTGCCTGGAAATGCGTCCTTGTAATATTTGATCTTTTTCTAATTAACTATATAGATGTACTCTAGTTTAAAACATGCGCCAATTTCTTAGAAAGTATTTTGGTTTTATATGGTTTTGTACCACTTTTCAAAATCACTTACAAGAGAAGATTACATTTAATGACTCTAAAAATTTAACTATCAAGTGTAAAAAATAAGCATATTTTTCTAACATATAAAAAAAAACAAATTCAAGGTAATTTTTAAACATTCAATTTAAAGCTGAAGTCTGTAACTTTTTGCGCTCTAGCGGTTAATAAACAGAACTGCATGTGTCTTGCGGAAGAACATTGTAGCTGGAGCTACTTCTCTCCATTTGTGTCTATGAGATTGCAGTGGTACCTACCAGTCTGGCCTGAAAATAGTTCCAATATAAATCCTTATTATAAGTGTACCATAATTATTCAGGGGAAGACGAAAACATGGTTTGGAAAATGGATTCATGTTGTGAATTCTCATTATATCATTTTTGTCAATCTTGAACACACAAAAAGTTACGGACAGCAGCTTTAATACATTTGAATTAAATGAATTCCTAAAAAATATTTACTAAACTGATCTAACCCTGCTTCTTCATAAAATTAACTTATTTATGAATAATAATATTTGACTTTGGGGGTCTCTTTTGGGTCCTCTATGATATAATTTCATGTTTTATGAATTTTTGTTGATTATTCTATGACTTAACTTTAATAGACATATATAAATAAATGGAGTCATGTCATTAAAGCCTACTGTAAATGCAATCTTTGTAATTCCTCCTTTTATGTTTCACTAATGAACTTTTGATGGCAGTTAATAATGGCAGAAATTTACTTTTGGATGAACTATCCTTTTAAATCCATTCTAAATGTCTAAATGCATGAGCTATGTTGTTTGGGAAGTGCAGGGACAAATCCGAAATCGCCCCCTATATTTTCAAACAGAGCATTATTTGAGGGCACAGCCATTTGTAGTTAGCCTGACAAGCCAGACCCACATCAAGATGTTTGGTCTGGAAACTCACCATTGACAGGGCTCAATCTGAGGGGCGGGATAAACGGTTGTCTTTCAAACTCTCTCTGCACGCAATAGGATAGCGCTACACCAACCAGAGCAACGAAGGTGAAGCAGAGCTTGTTGATAGATTAAACATTCGCCGTAACCAGTCAGTAAAACTCCGAACACATCTTCCCTTTTTAAGAATGACTTCAGTGCCGTTCTTTGTCCTTTTCTAAGAGAAAAGCTTCCCTCCCAGTCTTCCAGAGTCGCGGTCAAAGCTGATTGGAAAGACCGGCGTTCGCCAGTTTCTGTGTTTACTAGAAGCACTCAAACGCAACTCGGCCGTCGTCATTATTGCCCCGCCCACCGACTCTATACACGATGTGATTGGCCCGGCAAGAGTTAGGCGAATACGGCTCAGAAGGGTATTGAGAGTTGCTAGACGACACTCGCGGGCAGATTAGATTTGCTGCTGCTAGGGTACGTCTAGATTTCTAGGCTAATTTGTAGTGGTGTCCAAAACAATATTGGATGTTATCTAGTGCACTCATTCTATCCCACATTGCACTGCAATAATGAGTGTACAGTCAATGTACACTCAACGGCTGTCCGCTCACTCGTTTTCATTCACGCCATCAAGTGAACTTTATTAGTGGACTAACGTAGGGGATAGTGATTGAGGGTTTAGGGGGCGATTTGGAATCCAGCCCAGGTTTGTGTTCATTGGTCCGGTTGGCTTTGCTGTTGATCCAAGATCAGGGATTAGTTTGATTCTGTTGCTGCTGTGGTGTAGTCTTACGCAATCTAATCTGACATTAGTATTGATCATGAATCTGTGTTTATCATCACTGTAATGAAGGGCTAGGTCACTGATCTGAGAGCAGCGTTTGTGGCTCACCGGCCTGCTCCAGGGCCACCATGGTGGATTGCTCGATGAGGTCACGCTCGATGAAGCTGCGGAAGTCCTCGCTGTACACGCTCAGGTCGGGCAGCTGGAATGTGTAGATGGGCATCTCCAGGGGGAACTGCTCCCTGGCGCAATCCCCTGACACCTGAAGACGCGCCAGGGACATGATGGCAGAGCTGGCATGGGAAATGCCCCGAGACAGACGCTTCTCTAGAAGAGAGAGATGGGGGGGGGGGGGGGGGGGGGTTGTTAAATAAAAACTTTCTTAATAATGTTCCTGGTCTTTTAATGTTTAAAATCATCACGGCACAATCCATCCATCCATCCATCCAATCATAATCATCTATCTATCTATCTATCTATCTATCTATCTATCTATCTATCTATCTATCTATCTATCTATCTATCTATCTATCTATCTATCTATCTATCTATCTATCTATCTATCTATCTATCTATCTATCTATCTATCTATCTATCTATCTATCTATCTATCTATCTATCTATCTATCTATCTTTCTGTCTGTCTGTCTATCTATCTATCTGTCTGTCTGTCTATCTATCTATCTATCTGTCTGTCTGTCTGTCTTTCTGTCTGTCTGTCTGTCTGTCTCTCTATCCATCCATGTTAATTATAAAAATAAAAATAAATTCTCTTTTAAAATGAAAAAGATATTGCATTTTGAATCACAATGAAATGTGAGTTATGACTTCTTTTTTTTTCTTTTTTTTTACAGTGATGTACATTCAAGTGAAACAGATCTTTTAAAACAAATACAATGTAGGAGACTAGGTTCAAATGTAAAATGTAAGAGACTTGGTTCAATCCAACTGTTTTTGACTGGATGGAGGCAGATCTGAATGCGAGCTTCATGTCAATTGTAAAAGAAAATTGTAGAGTCAATTGTAGAGTTTCTTATGTCCGGCATATGTCACCAAAGAGAAGTCTGTCACTTTACCGTTATGAAATATAATTTCACTTACTCTGTGCACCATAGAAAAGCATCATAAGCTAAACAGTTTTTAGAGATAAAACTCTTTACATTCGCATCACAGAGAACGATCTACTCGGTAACCATGTGTTAATTACTCCCACACTCTCAGTAAAAAAGGTACAGTTCTGTCACTGGGGTGGTACCCTAAGGTTCAAAAGTGAAAAGGTACATTTTTGTACCTTACTAACCCCTAAATGGTACATATTAATAACTTAAAAGGTACATATCAGTACTTTAAGAGTGCATATTAGTAGCTTAAAGGAACATAGTAGTACCTCAAAGGTACATATTAGTACCCTTTTGGTTTTGTACCTTAGGGTACCGCCCCAGTGACAGCAATGTACCTTTTTTTCTGACAGTGTAGGTTCATTTTTCACCGGAGTAGTCCATTAATTCACGTGTTCACACTTACAAATAATCTGATAGAGTAAAGTAGCATGCATTTTTGGTGTGCTGCCCGAGGAGATGGCTCAGAGCTCGGTATTTTGGCCCAAACCCAGAGTACCCCCCCTGTATTTCTGGTTTAGGATAGTAACCAGATATGTGTGAGGAGATGAGGTGGTGGAGGGATGCTGAAAACTGGAACATAGGTGAGTTGACTGTGTATTTTTATGTAGGCCTCCACACATGCTGATTGGGTAGTCAAGTTGATTACTGACTGCTGGTTGGAATAATGTGATGACTGGATATATGTCACATGCCTGTCCTGTCTTGTGTGCACATGTGGGTTTTGTCATGTCTTGCATGTGCTACTGTCAACCCCGCCCTTCTTGTTATCTGATTATTGGTTTATTTGCCCCACCTGTTCTCCCTCATTATCTGCCTTGTTTGTTCCCTTTATAATCTCCTTGTGTTTGTCAGCCTGGGTTGGATCCTTGTGTGTGTAATGTCTGCGTCTCCCGTTCTCCCTGTGATTCTGTTGGTTTGTTTAAGTTTATATTTTATTATTCTATTGTGTGTTTTTCCCCCTCGTGGGTTTTGTTTTGAGTTTATGTTTTATTTGTTATAAATAAATATATCCTTTTCTGCACTTGAGTCCTCGCACCATTTCCTTTGTGTGAACGTGACAGAAGGATCCAACCGTAGAGGACTCAGCAAGAGGATTGTTTATCTTTGTTTGTTTGCTCTTTGGACTATGGAGCTAACCAGGCACGTACAGGTGATGCGGCAGGTGAACTCTAAATACATCCGCCAACAGGGGGCGGGTGTAAGAGAGTTCGCCTGCCAATTCCTTATTGAGGTGCATCGCCTGTACCTCAATGAGACAGAGAAGGCAGAGGTGTTTAACCTCTGCCTGGACATGCCTCTCAGCCCCATGGAGGTTGAGCGAATGGGAACCCCGGACTTTTGGGAGTTTGTGGAACAGCTGGACTCCAGTCCCTCTAGGACCAGGGGCTGGATAGCTCCGGTGGTTCCTGTTCCAGTGGCCCCAGTTCCAGTGGCCCAAGCTCCGGTGGTCTCTAAGAGGAGGAGGAGAAGGAAGGCTCCCTCCGTGCCTGTTCTTTTGGTCCCAGTTCCAGTGGTCCCTGTGCCGGTGGTCCCAGTGCCGACGGATCGTATGCCGGTGGTCCCAGTACCGGCGGATCGTGTTCCGGTGGTCCCGATTCCGGTGGATCGTACTCCGGTGGTCCCAGTACCGGCGGATCGTGTTCCAGTGGTCCTGAAAAGGAGGAGGAGAAGGAAGTCTCCCTCCGTGCCTGTTCCGGTGGTCCCAGTTCCAGTGGTCCCTGTGCCGGTGGTCCCACTGCCGGCGGATCGTGTTCCGGTGGTCCCACTGCCGGCGGATCGTGTTCCGGTGGTCCCACTGCCGGCGGATCGTGTTCCGGTGGTCCCACTGCCGGCGGATCGTGTTCCGGTGGTCCCTGTGCCGGTGGATCGTGTTCCGGTGGTCCCTGTGCCGGTGGTCCCTGTGCCGGTGGATCGTGTTCCGGTGGTCCCTGTGCCGGTGGTCCCTGTGCCGGTGGATTGTGTTCCGGTGGTCCCTGTGCCGGTGGATCGTGTTCCGGTGGTCCCTGTGCCGGTGGATCGTGTTCCGGTTGTCCCTGTGCCGGTGGATCGTGTTCCGGTGGTCCCTGTGCTGGTGGATTGTGTTCCGGTGGTCCCAGTTCCGGTTGTCCCTATGCCGGTGGACTCTGTTCCGGTGGACGCTGCTGGGCAGGAGATGCCTCCCAGGCGCCCTGCTCTCACCGCGCCTCCCAGGCGCCCTGCTCTCACCGCGCCTCCCAGGCGCCCTGCTCTCACCGCGCCTCCCAGGCGCCCTGCTCTCACCGCGCCTCCCAGGCGCCCTGCTCTCACCGCGCCTCCCAGGCGTCCAGCTCTCACCGCGCCTCCCAGGCGTCCAGCTCTCACCGCGCCTCCCAGGCGTCCAGCTCTCACCGCGCCTCCCAGGCGTCCAGCTCTCACCGCGCCTCCCAGGCGTCCAGCTCTCACCGCGCCTCCCAGGCGTCCAGCTTTCCGTGCGCCCCTGAGGCGTCCTGCTCTCCGTGCGCCCCTGAGGCGTCCTGCTCTCCGTGCGCCCCTGAGGCGTCCTGCTCTCCGTGCGCCCCTGAGGCGTCCTGCTCTCCGTGCGCCCCTGAGGCGTCCTGCTCTCCGTGCGCCCCTGAGGCGTCCTGCTCTCCGTGCGCCCCTGAGGCGTCCTGCTCTCCGTGCGCCCCTGAGGCGTCCTGCTCTCCGTGCGCCCCTGAGGCGTCCTGCTCTCCGTGCGCCGCTGAGGCGTCCTGCTCTCCGTGCGCCGCTGAGGCGTCCTGCTCTCCGTGCGCCGCTGAGGCGTCCTGCTCTCCGTGCGCCGCTGAGGCGTCCTGCTCTCCGTGCGCCGCTGAGGCGTCCTGCTCTCCGTGCGCCGCTGAGGCGTCCTGCTCTCCCTGCGCCGCCCTGGGTGCCTGAACTTTTTGTTTTCCTCATGTGTCCCTTGTTGACCCCTCCCTTGTCTGTTCCTTCCTTGTCTGTTTCCCCTGTCCCTCCCGTGCCCCCCTGGTCTGCCCCGCCCGTCCCGCCCTGGTCTGCCCCTCCCGTCCCGCCCTGGTCTGTCCCTCCCGTCCCGCCCTGGTCTGTCCCTCCCGTCCCGCCCTGGTCTGTCCCTCCCGTCCCGCCCTGGTCTGTCCCTCCCGTGCCCCCCTGGTCAGTCCCTCCCGTGCCCCCCTGGTCAGTCCCTCCCGTGCCCCCCTGGTCAGTCCCTCCCGTGCCCCCCTGGTCAGTCCCTCCCGTGCCCCCCTGGTCAGTCCCTCCCGTGCCCCCCTGGTCAGTCCCTCCCGTCCCGCCCTGGTCTGTCCCTCCCGTCCCGCCCTGGTCTGTCCCTCCTGTCCCTCCCGTCCCTCCCTGGTCTGTCCCGCCCGTCCCTAGTGGAGCGTCTGGTAGCCGCTCCTTAAGGAGGGGGTAATGTCACATGCCTGTCCTGTCTTGTGTGCACATGTGGGTTTTGTCATGTCTTGCATGTGCTACTGTCAACCCCGCCCTTCTTGTTATCTGATTATTGGTTTATTTGCCCCACCTGTTCTCCCTCATTATCTGCCTTGTTTGTTCCCTTTATAATCTCCTTGTGTTTGTCAGTCTGGGTTGGATCCTTGTGTGTGTAATGTCTGCGTCTCCCGTTCTCCCTGTGATTCTGTTGGTTTGTTTAAGTTTATATTTTATTATTCTATTGTGTGTTTTTCCCCCTCGTGGGTTTTGTTTTGAGTTTATGTTTTATTTGTTATAAATAAATATATCCTTTTCTGCACTTGAGTCCTCGCACCATTTCCTTTGTGTGAACGTGACAATATATCATTTGAACTTTGTACGAAATAAATATTGTTAATAAACATCATACATTACAAGGTCAATAAAATTCTAGAATGAAACAAGTAAGATGAATAGTTCACAAGCAGATCAACATGTATTTAGAAAATAGATTTAGGTTTCCATTTCATGCCGGAAATATAGAGAAAACACACCAATAATTCAAAACACTGATTAGTTTAGCTCACCCTGAGTGTTGTCCTCTTGTTTCTGGGGGCATTGCTCAGGCTTGCTGATGTGCTGCGGGGTGCTGCTACGCTCCGGCTGCTTGTAGTAACGGCCCTCATTGAAGACGTGGGGCAGGTTGGCCGTGTGGACCTGCCGGAGCTGCTCATAGTCATTGAGAGCGGCGCTCAGGTCCCAGTTTTTACCTGGTCCACCACAAACAAACAACAGTGTTCATGATTACATGGTGAGAACATGCTAATGCTAATGCCTAATGCTAAGTCATAGGATGCAGCCTTTAACTTTTACTGCAATATTATTTTCTCTGCTGCTCTGCTAAGTCCCATAATAAAATATGTGACAAAAAAACTCCCTCTGTGTCTTTCAAACTCCCTCTGCATGCGATAGGATAGCGCTACAACCAGAGCAACGAAGGTGAAACAGAGCTTGTTGATAGATTAAACATTCACCGTATCCGGTCGGCAAAACTCCGAACACATCTTCCCTTTTTAAGATAGACTTCAGTGCCGTTCTTTGTTTTTTTCTCAGAGAAAAGCTTAACTCCAAGTCTTCCAGAGTCGCGGTCAAAGCTGATTCGAAAGACCGCCGTTCGCCAGTTTCTGTGTTTACTAGAAGCACGCAAACGCAACTCGGCCGTCGTCATTATGGCCCCGCCCACCGACTCTATACACGATGTGATTGGCTCGGCAAGAGTTAGGGGAATACAGCTCAGAAGGGTATTGAGAGTTGCTAGACGACACTCGCGGGCAGATAAAATTTGCTGCCGCCAGGGTGCGTCTAGATTTCTAGCTAACTTTTTAGCGGATGTGAAGTAATAACTTATTCAAAATAAGTACCTACACAAGAGTGTATGTGATTTCAGACGCAGCCATTGTTAGCTAATTCAAAAACAGCACATCCTGTTTAATGGTACAGACAAATGAACTCAATCGGCCCCTTGAGGACTGTAATTTGTTAACGCAACAAAAATCTGCAAATTAGTCCTTTGTCAAAGCTGCACTATGTAATTTTTCCATCCGCTAGAAGGCACCTATTCAAAACAAAGGCGTAGTTTGATGACGCCAAATTTGAGCTCAGAATCTTGGGACATGTGGTCTTCACCTAGCCTGACAAGCCAGACCCACATCAAGATGTTTGGTCTGGAAACTCACCATAGACAGGGCTCAATCCGAGGGGCGGGATAAACGGTTGTCTTTCAAACTCCCTCTGCACGCGATAGGATAGCGCTACACCAACCAGAGCAACATGAAGGTGAAGCAGAGCTCGCTGACTGATTAAACATTCGCCGTATCCGGTCGGCTAAACTCCGAACACATCTTCCCTTTTTAAGAATGACTTCAGTGCCGCTCTTTGTTCTTTTCTCAGAGAAAAGCTTAACTCCAAGTCTTCCAGAGTCGCGGTCAGAGCTGATTCGAAAGACCGCCGCCGTTTGCCAGTTTCTGTGTTAAGTAGAAGCACGCAAGCGCAACTCGGCCGTTGTCATTATGGCCCCGCCCGCCGACTCTATACACGATGTGATTGGGCCATCCAGATTCTGAGGAATACAGCTCAGATGGGTATTGAGAGTGCCTAGACGACACTTGCAGGCAAATTAAATTTACTGCCGCTAGGGTGCATCTAGATTTCTAGGCTAGTCTTCACCTCACAGCTGGTGGAAAAGAATCAGGCTAGGACTCAGGTAGAAATCATGTTTCATGGATTCGATTATTAACGTTACTGTAGTGTGAAGCAGAGCAGGGCCGAGTGTTGAGGAGCTGAGCACGGCCGCTGGAGAGATTTTTGCCGAACACACGCCTCACTAGCAGCGGGACTTTTATTATGACGGGACACAGTCTCGGGGCCATT
This sequence comes from Pseudorasbora parva, assembly GCF_024679245.1. Lineage (NCBI taxonomy): Eukaryota > Metazoa > Chordata > Actinopteri > Cypriniformes > Gobionidae > Pseudorasbora > Pseudorasbora parva. Next base: position 15,776,363 of record NC_090196.1, on the reverse strand, counting down.
TCCGCTTTTCCGGTCATGAGTGTGAGGTAACACAGCTCTGTTTATCATATTAGAAACATTTAAGTGTGTTTAAAATGATGTTTTGACATTGCTCTGTGCGTTCGCTCAGCGGCTGCTGTGACACTTGTTCACACTGCTAAGAGTAAAGCGTTTCTGCCAAATAAAACCGGAAACTGAGGGTAACGCAGATACGACGCAATTGAGAGGAGACTCTCTCAGATGTCCCGGCTCCTTGGTTAAAATAACAATATTCGATATGCGATACGATATTGCAATTAGTGTGTAAAATCTATTTCAATAATATTTTTAAAAATATTTAAAAACTGAGAATGAAACCATTTGCATTTCACATTCTATCTGGGAAAAGAAAGCATCGCCACAACTTCTGAAAGTAGTGACCAGCAGTGTTTTAGCCAACATTTGTGTCACACATTGTTCACGTTTCGGTGTGTGTGTGTGTCAAACAGTGCGAGACTGCAAGTTATTGCTTTTCACAAATTATTGTGTTTAATAACTCTTTTTAACGTCAAGCAAGCCACATAAGTAACAGCAATGTGCCCAGTCTATTCTCTGCCCAATGTGTGACTTAAAACGTACACTTTTTACAATGTTGAAATAGCCTATTAAAATCATTCAGATATTGCGAGCCATATGCATAATGCGATATGTACATTTGTGATATTTCGATAATTTCGATATACTGCACAGCCCTAACACTGGCCTAGTGGTTTTTGGATATTTTACTGCAAAAAATGCCACATTGTGCACCTTTAACACTCATACATAATATGATGGCCACTATTTTAAGCTGCACCAATTTACAAGAAAATAGGAAGTGAAATCAGACATTAAAACATTATGATAATATTACATAATATAAAACTATAATTAAAAGACTTGTCTTGCTTGGGTTGAAAATCACACACTGTGTTTTCTTGCCCACTAAATGGGAGGACATTGTTAATGAATGTGGCCTGGTCTTCCTCTTTCATTTTGCCGAGCCATTGTTGGAGAACTCCTGCCAACTCCCATAAGGCTCTTCAGTCTAATCCCAATTACATCACCTGCCAACACGAGTGCCACAAAACACCACATCAAACCCTAAACAATGAAGTTCCGCTTCACATTGAGCCTGATAATAAAGGGAGACAAAACACTTGTGGTTTTTCTCCAGCGTGCTCTGAGTGAAGACAATTTGATGAGAAGAAAACAATAAAGATTTGTTTTTGTTCAGTTCGTTCTGTATACAGAAAGAGAAAGTTCAAACCAAGAAAAATGGGAGGAAGATCACAGGAAAGACACAGAAGCCAGACACTCTAATGCGAAATGACAGTCACCTCAGCAGTCACCTCAAGACTCCTACACACAAACACAGCTGCTTCCATGTCCTCCAGCTACTGTCTTATCTCCGTAACCCAAAGGCCTCGCAGGGACCGAAGAAACAGGTCGGTCTAACCGTCTACAGAGAGATGCATAGTACTGCATCTGTGTACACTTGAAAAATTGTTAGGCCCTTTTAAAAGATTTAAGCATTTCAATTAATAGTATTCCATCAAATTGAATTGAATAATCCAATCAATTATTCAATTAAAATATGTAAGGATTATTCAATTACATTTTATGGAATGTTACTATTAATTTAATTTTAAAGTGTATGTGTGTTTAGTATTTGCCTATATTGTGGAAATGTAATGTCCACACTGCATTGAAAAATAATGAATTGTTGTATAATTTATACTATGTTTATTTAATATACTATATTTAAATACCCTTAAGACATATTTTTAACCTCAAACATTCATAATGTTTATAATGTGCAATGATGAAGTTGACTTTTCATGTAAATTTGCAAATATATTCAAATACATAACATTTACTGATCAGTGGCCCGTATCTAACTATCTACCTATCTATCTATCTATCTATCTATCTATCTATCTATCTATCTATCTATCTATCTATCTATCTATCTATCTATCTATCTATCTATCTATCTATCTATCTATCTATCTATCTATCTATCTATCTATCTATCTATCTATCTATCTATCTATCTATCTGTCTATCTGTCTGTCTGTCTGTCTGTCTGTCTGTCTGTCTGTCTGTCTGTCTATCTATCTATATATGTTAGATTAATCGATTTAACCGGATTTGATTTATTTACATAAAAAATATATAATTTACAATATATATATATATATATATATATATATATATATATATATATATATATATATATATATATATATATATATATATATATATATATATATATATATAAATACACTGTAAAAAATTATTTAGAAAAAAAGTTACCTGGTTGCCTTAAAATTTTGAGTTCACTGAAATAAACACAATGAACATTTTTTGAGATTCGACAACCTAAGCATATTGGGTAATTGTGTGTTTTATTTCTGATGACGCAGTGAAACATGCCAAATAGTGCTATTTTCATGATTTATCAAATTTTTATGTGGTTTAAATACAATAATATTTTGAGTTTCTATTTATTAAATAAGTGTCCTTCATTGTATCAACTCAAATTTTTTATTTCAATAAACTCATAATTTTAAGGCAACCAGGTTACTTACTTTTTTAAGTTAAACCAACAAAAACCAACAATAATTTTTTACAGTGTATATATATATATAATAACATAAAGCCAAGTGAAAATAAATAAATAAATAAATAAATAAATAAATAAATAAATAAACAAACAAACCAAAACTAAATCTGACTAAAATCTTTTAGTAAAAAAAATCTTTTAAAAGCCTAGAACACATTTTCCTTCTAACTGGCTAGTTTTCTAATGGCCAGTCTGAAGAGGGTTATTACATTCTTACCACATAAATCAATACAAATCTCATTGTAGTTTATGGATTGTACATCCTTGGACTTGCCTGAAATTTTAAAAGACATTTTAAGGTTTAATCGAATGACCGCTCAGCACCTCTGATACATGCGTTCTGCAGTTTGCTAAGCATTATGGGTCTCAGTCAATGTGCTGAAGGCGGAGGATGGCAGTGTCTGTCTGTCCTTACGATTGGATTTTGTAGACATTATCACATTCTGTGGGTGAAGTCAGACCACATAAATATAACAATGCCAGAGGTAGGTCTGTGCTTTTAAATTCTAAAGCAGGAGGTTTTCCGATTCCAAACATGGTCAAACACCTAATTTAATTAAACATGTACCATTGGGAGCTTTAACCGTTAATGTTTGACAGGGTTTTAAAGGAAAATATTCAATTCAATCGATTTTAAAAAATCAGCTTTATAATGATATATAACTAATTCCAGATATCATCATTATCTTTTTTTTCTTTTCCTTTTCATGCACACAACACTATTGGTAAAAGATCATTTATGTTTAAAGCCCCAATATATAATAATATAATACAGTTTTTCTCAGTCGCTTTGGTACATTTCTCAAATCAAACTTTGCAAAACAGTAAGTGCATTTCTCAAAACAATTTGTACAAATAGCAAAACACCATGGATAACCTGCAAAAGCCAATCTCTTACTCAAAATCCTTAGTTGGGGCGGCAGTGGCTCAGTGGTTCATGTAGGTTGTCTACAAATCAGAAGGTTGGTGGTTCAATCCCCGGTTCCACCTGACCAAGTGTCAAAGTGTCCATGAGCAAGACACCTAACCCCAGCTGCTCCCGACGAGCTGGATGGCGGCTTACATGGTTGACATCACCGTCGGTGTATGAATGGGTGAATGTGAGGCAAAATGTAAAGCGCTTTGGATAAAAGCGCTATATAAATGCAGTCCATTTAGTTCATCTCTCAAAAGTAAATATCTGTGTCAGTGCCATCAGAATGACAAGTCCTTGTGTCATTGTGTACAGATAAGAAAGTCAAATTGTTTAGTCATGTTGTCAATATAACAGTTTACTCTGGAGGGATGTTCTGATGGAAACTATGGCTAAAGTTTTGATGACAATGATTGTCAATTGTAAGTTACATCTTAGTGTATGTGTGAGTGTAATTGCAAGAATGGAATGGAAAAGAGGCATGAAATCGATCTCACGGACATTTTCCTGGACCGTTCCCATCTGGTGGAATGACCTGCCGATCTCAATTCGTGCTGCCGAGTCTGTAGCCATTTTTAAAAAACATCTTAAGACACATCTTTTCCAATTGCACCTGACCAATACAGAATAGCACTTACTGATCACCACAGCAACGACCAAAAGCGCACACTCCTGGATCATATCTACGTCTCTCATCCGGATTTGTGCCTTCAGGCAGGTGTGTTACACAGTTATCATAACTATCAGAATCCAGTGTTCTGTATTTTGCGTACGTGAGTTTTTGTTGTAGATGGCTATTGCTGCGCGTTTAGCTAGAATGCCATACAAAACCAACCCATTGGGCCACTGAATCCGCATTAACGACAACAGCTGGGGCAACAGCCATAGTCCTAATGGGTTGTTATCATGGCTATCAAAATCCAGTGTTCGGCATTTTGCGTACGTGAGTTTTTGTTGTAGATGTCTATTTAAAAAAAAAAAAAAAAAAAAAAAAAATGTGTACTGTACTAATTAATTGAGATTTCTTACAGCTCTTACAGGTTGTTGGCCTTGTCTGTTTCGTTGCTTCTATTACTCTCCCCTTTTTTGTAAGTCGCTTCGGATAAAAGCGTCTGCTAAATGATTAAATGTAAATGGAAAGATTAAAATGTACACTCTTACTGTTTGTACTGTATTTTATTGACAGAACATGTCATTGAGATACAGAAATGAAAAGACAGCACTCAATAACTGATTTAGAAAAAAGTCTAATGGAAATATAGAAAGTATAGAAATACGCTTGACATATTATAATAACTTGTTCAACAATTTTGCATGTAAAGACTTATGCTATGAGCTTGTGCCTAAATGTTGTGTGTGTGTGTGGGGGGGGGGGTGAGACAGAGACCCAATATAATAAATAGATCAACATGACAGAAGCAACTGATAATGTAGGAAACAACAGAGAATTGTACATAATCATTTGCATGGATGTACGAAAGCATTTGCAACTTGTTCAAAGAAATGAGAAACTGCTTTTTTGATGTGCACAAGTGACACAATGATGTGAGAATTGAACAGGTAGTTTTAAGAATTTCAATTCTGATCTGAGTGAAGGGGGGGATTCTGAAATCCACTGCCGCTTCAATATACCTGTATATATTTATATCCTAATTAACTTTATAATCAAAACTTTAATCAATATTTATCCTATATTATTATAATGATTCTATCCAGTTATGATTTTGCTTTGTTTCTTGTTTTCTAAAGTGTGTATTTGGTCTCTGAGGAGTGACTGAGGGTCTGGCCTAGAGATGTGTGATGTGTCACTTAACACTGGCAACAAGGTCATGTGTTTGGATTTTGGAGGTATCACACACCCCTAACATGTCAGGAGTGCAGTAACAGCGTTTGCTCACTTAGCCCGGCTTCCAGATATGGAATATGGATTTGTCTTTCATTTAATTTAATTTATTTTGTTTTATTCCTTTTATATTTCCTTTTACTGAAACACTAAAGACTCAAGATGAATATTGCCTGTACTAGTGTGTACCTCTCACTGAAAGAAAGCACATGTTATCAGTATGTTTTGGGTAAGAACTAGTTAGAGCTGGAGCTTAATCAGCTCCAACCTTGGAGAGACTGTGTATCTGTGTATGTGCGCAATATTCTGTGTTACAGATCAGAATGGTGTACAATGGGCACCCTAAGAGATGGGTGGACTTGTTGTTCTGGGCAAGCTGGCGCCTGCTCCAGATCTGGAAGGTCACTACAGGCCTAATTCTGGGTGAGAGCATCAACAAGTGACACGTCAGTGGAAACGTGCATCAGATTAACTGACTCGAGTGGAAATTTACCATGACTGTGCATTGTCTCTGAGCCAATCAGAACCATCCACATTGCAGTAATGACGTGGATAAGACCTTGAAAACGGTATAACTGTTGGGACAATTGTATGTACGATAGGGCGAGGCAACGAGACGGTGAGAGAGGGAGCGCGGCCTACGAACTCCTTGTGAGACTTGAAGCTGGCTTCTGCTTTTGAAACTGCAAACTATTCTTAAGTAAATTTTTCTTTTAATTAATTGCAATCCTGACTCTTTGTCTTCATTTCTTCACTACTGGTCCTGGGTCATAAGCTGTTAACCCCTAACATGAGAAATGTACCAAAGCGACTGAGAAAAACTGTAATTTACCTGCTGATATTATGCATGCGATTTGACAGCACTAACACACACACGCACACGCACACACACACACACACACACACACACACACACACACACACACACACACACACACACACACACACACACACTTTTAGGTTAAATGAGAATATTTACAATTAATCGATTTGACAGCACTATAATTATATTATTATATTATATTACTTTGGATAAAAGCATCTGCTAAAATAAAAAAATGTAAATGTATATTTCAGATTCTGTAAGCGCCTGGCTGTAATTCAAAGTTAGAGCGGTGCAACCAACTTCCATTCTAATTTCCTTGTTCAAACGAGGAGGTAAAGAATAGAACTGGACAACTGAACAACTCTCATTTGGTGCTCTTCTGTGTCTTTGCTAATGAATGAGGACATTTGCAGTCCTTCTCAGGATGTTCCTTTGGTAATTAACCTTTTCTTTTCCCGTTTATCAGCCACTCAGCTTCATCTACCTTGGGAAGACTTTGTTAATACAGTGACGTGCGAATGGTCAATCACCCATGTGATGTGAAGGGACGTCACACTGGATATCTCACAGTGACAATCATGACTGCTTCTAAAAAATGAAAAGCTTACTGTAAACTGACTACATACTGCACACCATGCACTGTATTCTACTAGTATGGTGTGTAAAACACATTATTTAACAACAAATGCTTAAAACAGTAGTGTACTACATGATATTTGCATACATACTACAGTACATACCGCAGAAATAAAACTATAGTTGTGATACCTTATCAGTCCTTTAGAGGGTGACAATACACCCCTTACAAACTACAAATATAACTTCATTAGTGACACAACTGAAGAATTTTCATATTATATTTGTATGATAGGCTGAGTTGAACTGCTGTCATGAAGTGCCATCTCTCAATCACAATGATGACTCTCTTAATGGAGCACAAGGCTCACACCAAAATGTCTGCCAGTATCGGCTGAGTCATTTTTCCCAGAACAACCGCACAGAGGGCCTGTGCCTGAGAGGAAACGCTGAGGCCCTTCCCACTCAGCTTTCCACAACAGCTTCTGTGGCGGTGGATCCGCAGGGAACTGATGGAGGGCAACAACAGCCAGGTGGGATGACGTGTTAATGATGAGTGGCACTGACAACCGGGGACAAATCCTTCCACTGCCACGATCTATCAGTCAATCAGACCTAAACACAGCAAAGGATCGTTTGAGCCTTGTGGCAGATCTTTGATCTGATCTGAGGGCAGTTTTGTGAGGTTTGGTGGATAAGTGAGAAAAAATTACTAATTTAGTTGTAATTTTAAAATATATTATCTTGAATAATGCACTACAGTTAAAACTATATATATAAAGTACCTTATGTGCTTTAGTATGCTAGTCAACACACAGTACACCGACTGTAGACATCATTAAATCCTGACCGATCTTCACAAAAACAATTTTAAATGTCTGTGGATGAGCTATTATGTCATATTTGGTACCATTTGGAAGCTTAGAGTCTCTACTTTCTGGACATATGCATCACTTTGGCATTTCTTTTGGACAAAGTAATGTATTTACACTAAATTACTCTGTTGCCATTTCCTGGATTTGGATTTGGCCTACCCAAATTTGGGCCCAATTTGGGCCTACCCAAATTGAAAAGCCTCCCATACACACATACAGTGGTCTAGGTTCAAAATGTTGGTGTTATTTTACAGGAAACCCTTTGAAGTTACATAAAACACTGCTAAAAGTGATAAACATGTAAGTATATGTTGTCTAAGCTGTTATAACCCCCCAAAAAACTAGGCGATTTTTTTTTTTTTTTAATAGAAATTCATTTTTAAAAGTGTGTAACTCAGGCCCTGTGTGTTCTAGCACCCTGCAGACAGTTTGGGCTGTTTCCAGCATATATAATTAATTTAATGACACTGGGATATTGCATTTATCTCACTGTATATGGGGATGGGAGGGGGTGGTGGAGGGGGGTAGCAGGGAAAGGGGAGGGGGTAAAAAGGGGTGGGGGGGGTACCATCCCTTCAGACCCATTTGAGTAAATCTTGCATACAACATGACACAGACAAACTTCTGTTTCCCACTATTTTCTAGAATTTAGTGGAAACAGCCCAAACTGTCTGCAGGAACCTGGAGCACACAGGGCCTGAGTTACACACTTTCAAAACTGAATTTATTTATTTTTAAATATCAAAAAGCTCCTACTTTAAATACACTTAAGTAGTACTCTCTTTAAGTACACTTAAGTAGTCTTTCACTTAATTAAAATTATATTATCTACAAGTACTTTTAGGATTGGAAGTACACTCCATGTCCACATTCAATACAATTAAGTGCACTTCTTTTTACATGGATATTTAAGGGGGAAATGTCTATTAAATTATATAAATATAAAATATTTTATATACAGATCTTATAAGAATTATAAACCAGCTGTATGTTTTTGGTGAAAAAGCAAGTATCTCAGAAAGGGCGACACCATCAAATGAAATACTTGTTTTGCAAAAACACTATGGAATAAAGTCTCAAATGAACCTGTTATTTGGCATTTAATTGAAATGAACAATAAAAAAATGGCTTACACTGCAGTTATACATTTAAGTACAGAGTAATATTAAGTAACTACATGTAGGTTTACATTTACACTCTCAGAAAAAGGGTACAGTGCTGTCACTGGGGCGGTACCCTAAGATACAACATTGAAAAGGTACATATTGTACCTTACACACCACTAAATGGTACATATTAGTACTTTAAAAGGTACATATCAGTACTTTAAGAGTGCAAATTAGTACCTTTTCGGTTTTGTACTTTAGGGTACCGCCCCAGTGACAACAATGTACCTTTTTTCTGACAGTGTAGTTGCATGTAATTATACACAATGTATAGTTATTACTATAGTAACTAGATGTAACATATGTAACAAAGACCTAAACGGTAAAATAAAGTGTTATCAAATATTGTTCAAATGAATCAGGCTTCCCAAAGCTACTTGGGAAAGAAAGACATTTTATGAGTGCGTCTTGAGGAGAGAGTTCTGGGTGGAAAAAAACCTGACCTACAAACTGCTGATCAGGAGTAACTAGCATAAAAGTAATGCTAGCTATACGTTTTTCAGTAGCATGACTAGCCCAGCTGTTTTTCCAGTTTTGGCTAATTTCCTTAGCTCACTTGGGCACAGAAGATATGCTTCTGTGTGGTATAAAAACACAAAACAATAAAAGCAACACAAAAATCAGTGTTTTACTGTAAAAGCTATGTTACTTTGAAAACATCCTGGCAAGTCATTCTACTGAAAAATGTAGCTAACTTCCCTGCTTTTATGCTAGTTACTCCTGATTGTTAGTTCACAATGTATTTTTCCCCAGAAGTCTTTTCTTTAGACACACTCCACAGACCACATGAGGCATCTAACACCAGGATCTTAGTAAGGGTGAGGGTTGAATACTGTGCACACTGTACACTATCTGAGGTTAGATCAGTAATTTCTTTGCTAGTTCTGATACATCAACAACTAACAGACCCAATCCGATCTCATGGCAAATTGTATGTATTTTACAAGGTGGCTAATTCGACCTCACCTAATTCGTATGAATTTGTACAAATGACTTACCCCTTACCCCACCCCTAAACCTAACCATCACTGGGGTTTAGACAAATCGTTTAAATTTGTATGAGTGACGAGGTTCGCCACTTAAAGTATGCTACGTAAGAATTGGTTGTGGGATAGTGTTAATAGAGTAGATGCAAACCCATAAATTTCACACTATAAGCTTAACTCTGGCTTAATATTTTAGCTATAAAATTGGACTCTTGGTCATTATAATGTGTTTTGCCATTTCTAAAAATTTAATTAACCTCTAAATGGATGAATGTTTTGTCAATCATTATTACATATTCGGGTCTTTATAGCGACCCGGATCTCTAACACGGATAACATAAAACTTTGATATTAGAGTAAAAATTACAGAAAAATAAAATAAAGCATATTGTTTTACCTTTTGGAGCTTGGAAGGGTTCAGTTTGAGCAGATGTTTAATACCATCATCACTGTCCTCGTCAGAGCTCATTTCTGGCTCAAATTCCCCATTCTCAAACATATCCTTTTCAAAATCAATATTTGTCAATCACTGAGCCATTTCAAATTTTGCTGATGATGCTTCCTATTTTTTTGTTTTCTGCCTGCGGTAACTGTGAGGGGAATGTCACTTTATTATTTGTCAGACATTGCCACTTTGTGGAATAAAGATCAATTGCACTTATTTAGTCATCAAAAATTCAATTATTGTTAAAAATATAATAACACACCTTGGTCATTATAGTGACCCTATTATATATTTTTTCTTGTTACATTGTTTATAATGAATTGATTGAGCAATACCAAGAAGGTTGATGTTTAACTTAAAAAAATGAATGCGGAGGAGGGTACGGGTCACTTAAGACCTGAGGTATGCGTTAAAAGGGTTAAATGTTGTACTTCAGACGTAATTCTGCTAAATATGTTTATGGTTGTGAAAAATTAAACATTTCAGCATTAGAAAAAGCTGCATAGGTCATTATACAAAACCATCTGCAACATTTTAATTGGAAAGTTAGTTTACATGGTTATAAAAATAAAACCTGTGACCTGTAGAGAAAGTTCTGTGTAAGTTATTTTTTTAGGTTATTAATAAAACCATAGACTATAAAAATATATGGATGTAGTGTTCGTGACGTCACCCACAGGATTCTGAAGAGCAGTTTTGAAGCGTAAAGTAGAGACGAGCTGACCGTTGCCATCTTGGCAACCCGTCATCGCGCATCATCACACACGCCCGGATAACATAAAATGGGCAAAGAGGCGGGACGTGGGTGGAGCTTAAATGAACTTAATGACTAACAGAGAGCGGATAAATGGCTATCCACCTGTCAATCAAAGTGGCCACGCCCTTAATTATACCAAACTCTAAAAAATTCACCCCATCACAGTTGTCATGAAGGGCAAAATTAGCCGTAAAGACCAAAACCACAATTTGTCCCAGGCTGTAAACATGTTTTTTTTTTCTGCTGTATAATTGGCCATTTTAACATGGGGCTCAATAAGATTCTGCTCCCTTCTGCTCCCTTCAGTCGAGGAATCGCAGTTTGTGTAACATCCGTATTGGCTTCAACAGAAACTGCAGGAGGTTGCTGCTTGAATAAAACCAAAAAATAACTTGTGGGGAATATGCAATTTTCATAAAAATAAAAACTCTGTGTTTTTACATCATCACTTAGTATGATTTATAAGCTGTCTTTGTGGGGATCTTTTGTCTTCACAATGTAGGGTTTACCTGGGCCACACACACACACACACACACACACACACACACACACACACACACACACACACACACACACACACACACACACACACACACACACACACACACACACACACGTTGCAGCCACTTCATTTTGATAGATTAAGCAGGTTGGTGAGTGTTTTTTTCTGATCCAGCATTTATTCTCCATAAATCATGTCATACATTGGAGTGAATGCACTGATCCAGCTATTTTAGATGTTGCATAAGCAATCCTATTATCTCTGTGCGAATGTGCACTTAAACCCATCTCTGAGGACTTTTTGCTAATATAACAGCTAAATGATTCTAGCAAGTATGATTCTCAGTAAAAGATCTAGGATCAGCCCCTCCCTGCCTCAATCTTAGCCTGACAAGCCAGATCCACATCAAGATGTTTGGTCTTGGAACTCACCATAGACAGGGCTCAATCTGAGGGGCGGGATAAATCCCTCTGCACGCAATTGGAAAGCGCTACAACCAACCAGAGCAACGAAGGTGAAGCAGAGCTAGTTGACATATTAAACTTTCGCCGAATCCGGTCAGCACCCTAAGAATGACTTCAGTGCCGTTCTTTGTTCTTTTCTCAGAGAAAAGCTTAGCTCAAGTCTTCCAGAGTCGCGGTCAAAGCTGATTCGAAAGACCGCCGTTTGCCAGCTTCTGTGTTTACTAGTAGCACGCAAGCGCAACTCGCCATCATTATGTTGAGCCCCGCCCACCGACTCTATTTACGATGTGATTGGCCTGACCATAGTTTGGTTTTTACAGCTCAGACTGCATTGAGAGTTGCTAGATGATACTCGGGGCATCTAGATTTCTAGGCTACCTCAAGCTCTCTTTAGCAATCGGAAGAAAAAAAACACACAAGACCGTTCTCAGATCAGTACTAACTGCTCTACCACGAGGCACTGCTGTGAGAGTGAGGCTTGTTATTCACAATTAGCTATTTGTTAATGCTCTTTTAATGGCCCCACCGCTGACATTTCACTCCAACAAAAACAATCCTGCCTCTAACAAGCTGTAGTTATGAATGAAAAGGGTATGAAGTGCCTTCCGTCCTCCCCCTAGATCCCAAATAAATGTCTCAGCTGCAGTCAAGCAAAACATACTTTGTACCCGCAAAAGCTTGGGGGGAAAAACCTCTATCCACATGTTTATTAGGTCTGGAAATAAAATGGTGATTTTCTCCCACTGTGGGGTTATGTAATCCATTGTATCATAGGAAGCTTATAAACGTGAGGCAGTTCCAAGAAGAAAAAAAACGTCAGGAATGTCCTCCTCATCCTGCACATGCGCTCGGACAGGTTGAACGTTGGGAACTTTTCTCTGTCATCTCCTCCACGCATACGTGCAAGAAGAAGTGGAACTATTGAACAGGGGGGGGGGGGGGGGGGGGGCATGTAATGAGACTTATAAGTGGACTTATTAGTCAAAGGCTGGCCGAAAGCGCAGACCTTGCCAGCTGTCTACAGCATCCCAGCCATAACACACACACTCTCAAGTGCTCAAAGCACTGCACGGATCGTGATATTTATGTAACATGCACTCAATAACCTCTCTATATGTTTGCAAAGCCCTATTTGTGCTGCCATGTTCCTATATTACTAGGCGTTTCTGCTGCTGCATGTGTTATTTGTGGCCTGTGGAATTGTTCATTGTTTCTTTAAGTCTGATCAAAAATGATTTGTGATGAAACACCCACAACATGCCACCAATGGTCTTTGTCGCACATGCTGCTTAATGGTCTTTTGGTCAGTCACACGAGGTTTTTTAACCTAAAGAGAACTTATACAGGATGTTCTCTAATGGTTATTTTTAGGTTATCTGTAATGGGTAAGTTTAGAGATAAGGTTAGGGTTAGGAGATATAATATACAGTATTCACTGTATAAAAGTCATTATGTCTATGAAATGTCCCCATAAAACATGGAAACCCAACATTATTATATGCAATGTATAAATAAACAAATAAATACACTATATTGGCAAAAGTTAATGACATGCCATTGTTAATCTGTAGGGTTTTGTATGGAGTTGACTCCCCCTTTGCAGCTATAACAGCTTCAACTTTTCTGGGAAGGCTTTTCACAAGGTTTAGGAGTGTGTTTATGGGAATGTTTAACCATTCTTCTAGAAGCGCATTTGTGAGATCAGGAACTGATGTTAAATGAAAAGGCTCGCAATCTCCGCTCTAATTCATCCCAAAGGTGTTCTATCGTGTCAGGACTCAGTCAAGTTCCTCCAGACCAAACTCATGGACCTTGCTTTGTGCACTGGTGCCCAGTAATGTTGGAATAGGAAGGGGCCATCCCCAAACTGTTCCCACAAAGTTGGGAGCATGAAATTGTCCAAAATGTCTTGGTATGCTGAAGCATTAAGAGTTTCTTTCACTGAAACTAAGGGGCTCCGTGACTTATTCAAATGAATGATAAATAACAATTTAATGATAACATATGAGACTAAATTAAGTCAATTACAAAGCTTAAACCAATAAAATAAAAAAGGTTATAATAGTTTATGAATGTTTATTTGAAAAAATATTATAACATTTTCAGAAACATTTAAGCATATATATATATATTATGAATACACTATGAATACACTATGAAATCATAGTGAAATCAATTTTTATAGTAAGTTCATTTTAGAGTTACACATATGCTCTAATGTAATGACCTGTCAAAAATTATTTCTTGGAAATATCACCAAGGTGATGATGGTAAAGCAAAGGCCTGTTACTAGCACTGCTCTATCAGTGTCAGGCTCCAAACAGATATGTAGTATGATCATGTGATAACGTGTGATGTGTCTAAGGGGTGGGCCTCAGATGGATGTGGCCTTGGACAGGCAGCTGAGGACAACACTTGTAGCTGATGCTGAGCGAGGCCTAGCTGAAGCAGGTGTGTGTTTAGGGAAATACTGTATGTATTATATTCACCCATTTTGACCCGAGTACCTTAAAAAACTGAAAGTCAAAGTGTTATCTTATTTTTTCTACTTTCTTTTTGTCATACCACTTTTCTTTGGTTTTACAAAATCCAATAAGCTGACTCACTGTCTGCTGTCTATATGGGGTGCTCTGCCCTACAAAGGCAAAAGACCTTAACTCACCAGAGTGTGAAACTGAGAAAAATGACTTTAAAGTTTTTTTGTTGTCCAGCCAATTGTATGACAGGTAGAACACTGAAAATCTGCCAAGTAGTTGTCATAATTAATATATTTATCTACATTAATTTTTTTTTAGCTCAAACTTGACCTTTGACCCTTATTCGGAAGTTACTGTATTCTGCCTTTGCATTATCTGCAAAACAATAATGGGACATACAAAGGCAAAATACCTTAACTTCTAATTTATTGATCATTTTGACTTTATCACTCTATACAAATATGTATATGATAACAATGATAGCCTTAAATTAACATTTAGTGAGTTCTGTCTAGTAAGTCTTAATATTATATCAATAGAATATTACAAAATAAAAAAATAATGAGAAGGCTACAACTGTACTGGATCATTTTAAAACTTTATCATTGTACTTAATTTAAGTAAAATAACACTTTAAGAGGTTAATAAAGTAACCTTCCACAAATATTTCTTACATTTAAAAGGTTTGATTTGGCTATGGCAGTAATATGTATACGTCCTTTCTCAAATACCATTCGCCCTTTTCTGACAAAACGTATTGGAATATGCTTATATCTGATGACATTGTGTGTATGTTTTCCAGAATTAATGAAAAAACTCTGTATTAATACATCATAGAAAAGATGGTATTGTAAAGTGTTTCATCGGTAACACTTTACAATAATGTTCGTTAGTTAACATTAGTTAACTGCATTAGTTAACAATAATAATGAACTGCATGTATACAGCATTTATTAATCTTTATTAATGTTAATTTCATCATGTACTATACTTTAATAAAATATTGTGAACATTAGTTAATGCACTGTGAACTAACATGAACTAACAATGAACAGCTTTATTATTATTAACTAACGTTAACAAAGATTAACAAATACAGTAACAAATATATTGCTCATGGTTAGTTCATGTTAGTTAATACATTAATGAACCTTATTGTAAAGTGTTACCGAAACAATTTGTAGGCTACCCCCTGTTCATTGTCTTATTTTTAGTAACATTTAATACTGGTGCAAAAATGTTAGTTTGACTCATAAAACATTAATAATTCAAAATAATTTATATGGAATAATTCTCAATATTTTTTAAAGCTATGATATGTTAAATGACAAAAGGGGTATTTTACAACAAATATAAATGCACCACGAGTTTTACCAGTTTTAAGTAAACGTAACCTTTATTCACGTCTGTGTTGTTTTATCGACAGCAGTTAGTGACCAATGCTAGCAGTTTGTGTCTTTTAGCTCATACAGTAGCTTTAGCGGCAGACTGTTGTAGGTCCCGCTGTCGGAATCCCCTACAGTCACACTTTTACACCGTTTAGCTGTCAGCATTTTAACTGTTTAACTGGGAAAATTTCATAGTGGTCAACCTCCGGACAACTTTGCACTTTGATAGATTAGACTAGCCCGCCGGCACATGATGGATTTAAACAATGGATTTGTCTTCTCAGTGGATGTTGTTTTCCATGGATTTTGACCATGTTTAAAAAAAACAAAGGTAGGCTGCGATCTAATATCTGCTAGTGTGGTCTGTGTGTAATGTTTTCTCCTCGCCAGGCCAGGGGAGGTGTGTCGTGAGGCGTGACCAACCCACTCGCGTTGTTTATGGTTTTGGCAAAAGTGCTTCAGTACATTTAGGCATAACACCGTAACTTCAGCGCGGCAAAAATCTTAACTTTGGTAAAACAAAGGCAGAGTGCCTTAACTCGAGCGTAACTGAATTCCAGCGTTCTAAAGTGCAGCGGAACAAAGCCAAAAGACTCTAACTGATGTTAAGGTTTTCTGCCTTTGCTTTCGCTCTGCTTTTGGAAGTTATGGCAAAAACAACATCCTATTTTTAGCAGAAAAGAACAAAATTGACTCAAGATATTTTTCCACATGATAAAAGTTATGTCCATTGTTCCAAAAATGGCAATAACTCATTTTGACCAAAATTGAAGTTAAGGTCTTTTGCCTTTGTACGGCAGTGCTATCTTCTTAAGCAACATCCTAAGAAAATAAAAATAGTGGTCGTCAACTCTCCTTTGTTGTATTAACTCAAATATTTAATTTCAATGAACTCAAAAACTTAAGGCAACCAGGTAACTTACTTTTTCAAGTTAAACCAACTAATTTTTTTTACAGTGATATAGTTAATTCTTCTTCACCTTCAAGTTCTCTTGTTCTTCTTTGAACATAATTTCTCAAAAGGCTGCACTTCTTTTCTTTTGCTGGCTCTATTCTCTGTCCTGATATTTTCTACAGAGGGAATATTTCTCTCTCCTCTGCCTTGCCTTTTTGTTTGTCGATGTGTCTCTCACTCTTTCTCTTTTTGGCCCATCTCCTCTGGACAGACTGCACTTGTGTGCCAATATCTGTGGCCCTCCACTCCTCAGTGAGTTCCACTCAATGGGCACAAAGGTCTCTTGGGGAAGCCTGGTCGTAAAGCCATCACACCGGGCCCTAAATCTGCCCGGCCGCCCACCGTGGCAGGCCCTCCCTGCTGCCATTCAGAGCAGAAAGTAGTCCAGCACAAAACCCTTATCACATCAGAAAACCAGAGCCCTTGGGATCTTCAATTGCATCTGGAGCCAAAAGAGACCAGGCGGTTGAAACACAGGTCTAAGCATACAGCACTCTAGCCTAGACATTACACTTGAAATAAGTAAAACAATTCTTTAAAAAAGTTTCTTTCATTTAGAAACTAAATTAAATCTCAAGTACAATGCCACTGTAGATTTGACAGTGGATTTCGTACCAAGCAAGATCGGAATAGATATTCTCACAGCTTCAACATCAGACGCAGCATCTCGTTCCATTCTAATGGAGCCATGGTTACATTTAAGGTGGCATACAGCAGTGATATCTAAGTTGGTGAGTTTTAATTTTGATTCAATTAAACCAATTTAGTCTTCTCATTAACACCAATATTTATTCAAACTGATTTGCGGATTATCGCGTGAATGGCCAGTACTACTGCGATGGAGGCATTGACACTTCACACGTCACTTTTTCCCATTTATTCATAACTCTTTCCCTGCCATTGATGGAAATTTTCATCATTCAAATTTTCCGTTTTTCCGTGGCTGTTATACGGTAGGGGGCGCTATTACACATCTTCTGAAAGAGTACTGAAAACACACATGCTGCGTCCCAATTCGCCTACTTATACTATGTCCTAAAAGTATGTACCCTTTTTGTGAAGAAAAAGTACATTCTTTTGAGTGTGTAGCATAAAAATATGCAAGCTTCGGGACATAATATTTCGTCATCTTTAACGGACTCTGTCGCTTAGTTAAGTCCCGTCACCGTTAACTGCCCTGTCAATCATCGTCAGATTCGTCACAGTTGAAATCCTTTACATTCAGTTTAGTTTCCTACAGTATTGGAGAGAAATGTAGGCTAGTAGCACGTTGATCTGCCATGTGTGGGTCTTTAATGCAGGGCTGGTTTTCACCGCACACATTTATACATTTTTACAGCGTGGACCTGGACTACATACCGGGGTCTCAAGTGCTCTTGTGCCCAGAGAGCTTCACACTAGGACAGTCATTTGTCAGACATTTTGTCAAGTTCGTAAGAAGTGACCCAAATATTTTTAGGGTGCTTAAATGAGGTACCATTAAATATAAAATTATGCATTTACAACTAATAACCAATAAAACATTACAAATCAGAGCAAAGTTAACATCCAGTACTTAAGCATCAAAAAAGGTGCAGATCAGGTATCTTACCTTCTAGCAGGTCACGTGCCAGACCCGGTTCTGCCCCTGTGGACCGAACAAAGTCTGACAGGACCGCATCCATGTCCAGAGTCATGGGATCATGTGGCTGTGCTGCCTGCCCTGCAGCTTCACACTCTCATCTACACAGAAATAACATAAAACATCATATAAATCAGTGTAGAGCATCATGTAAAAGACAAAACATCAACAAAAATGGTCAAACACAAAATAAAGTATTGCTACATCAAGCTATTATTTGAAGTTCGAAAGTTGCATTTGATCACATTTGGATTATTCAGAGACGCCTGAGGTGATATGACTGCGAGACGTGTCTGGAAACTGATCTCACAACAGCTGACGGTGAGACACCTGGATATGATTAACCCACCGTACTGCTAGGAATACTAACAAACTCCCAAAGAGACCGTGAGGCACAGCTGTTGGGTATAATGTGGCTTAATTAGAGAAAAGAACAAGCGAGAAATATTGTGCTTTACCAAGGTTACATCTGCACTAATCTGGATACATTTGAAAACTAGTGCTGTCAATCGATTAAAAAAAATGCCTAGTCTCCCTGAATCGTCCCAGTGGGCTTTTGTTGCATTTTACTGATGATTTTAGCCTTTTATGATGTTTCAGAGTCAACAAGAATAACAATTTGAAAATGCTTGAGTACTTTATAGTGGACAACATTCCAAAAAAAAAACTGTCAACTGTCAAAAATCATATTGATGTGGACACTAATATTTATCATTATAGTTATCTTCATAGTTATCATTTTTGGTGTGAACAGGCCAAGACATTAAGTTGTGGCGGGTCAAAACCTGTTTGTGTGTGTGTGTTTTGGTGTGTTTTTGTCACATGGCCCTGTGAGTGAGTCATACAGCTGGACAGCGGACAGACTGGTGTGATGTTTCAACACTGTGATGACAGTATGCGGACTGCGTGTGGGATTTTTATGCTGGGCTATATTGGCTGTGACATTCTGCTCAAGGCCTTTCTTGTCATCACCCTATGAAATGCGCCATTGTTTGATGCTGGTGAGATCAGTCCAAACCAACTATTCTGGCGGGAGGGGGCAACACCTACAGGTTAGCTGCAATAACAGAGGACTGTCTATCTGTGCCCGTGTGCCGTGTGTCGGATGACTGGACCGATGGCAAGCAGCTTCCGCACCATCCACAGAGCATGACACAAAAATTAGAGGAATGTGGAGCTGCCCACAGTAGAGAAAAGGCTTAACTTCCTACCGAGTGCAACAGAAAAAGCTGTAACTGGTGCCAAAGGTGCTTCAACAAAGTATTGAGCAAAGCCTGTGAATACTTATATGCCCAGGTACTTTATAATGCCCATTAGTCTAAAATGAGCTCATTTAGATAATTATTGATGTATTATCAACCCAGGTTTGATTCCAAATGGACAAATCCAAACATTGGGTTAAAAATAAAATTAAAAATAATTGGTTTGTCCATATTCGACCAAAATTTGGGCTAAAACAACAATGCCTTTTTTTCATTTATCATACTCTAATTTCGTTAGTAAATTGCACATTTAGAAAGCCAATTCGGTTGTGTTATACATTACATTATATTATTTTGTATTATATTATATTATATTATATTATATTAACAAATGTTATATAGCCTATAGTTTTTGTTTTCAGGCTGAAATTATTAGCAGCAGTGCTTTATTTTTTATGTAAAGGTCCCACAGAAACACTTCCAATCTGGCTCAGGTGAACCAGCTTAATTAAATGGCCTCCTTAAAGTGATTCATCGATGCTTAAGTTCTTACAATCACAGTAACACAACATGTGCTTACATGATAAGTCTGCTCAATGAGATTTTATGATTATAGTTCCACAGTGTCAATTACAAACAAGCTCTCTCCTCTCATACCTATATGCTGTTTTGGTGCGTAAATCTATTTAATCACTTCAAGAATAAAGCTGTGATCCACACTCAAAATTCGAAATTCTTTTAGTCACTTTATTTCATATTTTTCACAGGGAAATAATACAACAGACACACACAAAGAAGGTCTGCGAGCCAAAGAGAAGTTATGCTCACAATGCACTAGTCAAGCATTTCAACGTGTTTGCTTACTTGCGGGAAGCATATTTTCGGCCACTAATCTAAACCGAACAGGAATCAATTTTCAAGCGATACAAATCCACTGCACTTTGAGTAAGACTACAAAACCTGCAAAAACATTCTGCTACATCCATTAGAGAAGCCTGACTAACCCTGCAGAATTAAACGTAAGATGAGATCATTAACCCTCTAAGAGACCGAGCACATTAACAATACTAACGGCTGGTTTCCTTTTCTGCCTTTTGGTCACATTTGTGCTGCCAGATGTTGTCAGGTTCTAACAGATGACAGAATTACATAATCGCAGACTTACACAACCTGTGTGGTTGATACATAATGTGGTAAAATAAAATATAAATGTCAAATATACAAATATAACATACACCGGTCAGGCATAACATTATGACCTCTAACAGATTATCCCTTAATCGTGGTACCTATTAGTGGGTGGGACTTATTAGGCAGCAAGTAAACATTTTGTCCTCAAAGTTGATGTGTTAGAAGCAGGAAAAAGCAAGCACGAGGATTTGAGAGAGTTTGACAAGAGCCAAATTGGGATGGCTAGATTGGGTCAGAGCATCTTCAAAACTGCAGCTCTCGTGGGGTGTTCACAGTCTGCAGTGGTCAGTATCAAAAGTGGTCCTAAGAAGGAACAGTGGTAAACCGGCGACAGGGTCTTGGGCGGCCTAGGCTCATTGATGCACGTGGGGAGTGAAGGCTGGCCTGTGTGGTACAATCAAACAGACGAGCTACTGTAGCTTGAAAAGTTAATACTGGTTCTGATAGAAAGTTGTCAGAATACACGGAATACACTCCAGTCAGAGTGCCCATGCTGACCCCTGTCCAGCCCTGAAAGAACTGGACCACAGAGCAATGGAAGAAGGTGGCCTGGCCAGGGGAACACATGCCACCAGGATGCACTATGGGAAGAAGAAAAGCCGGCGGAGGCAGTGTGATGCTTTGGGGAATGTTCTGCTGGGAAACCTTGGGTCCTGCCATACATGTGGATGTTACTTTGACACGTACCACCTACCTAAGCATTATTGCAGACCATGTACACCTTTTCATGGAAACGGTATTCCCTGATGGCTGTGGCCTCTTTCGGCAGGATAATGCGATCCTGCCACAAAGCAAAAATGGTTTAGGAATAGTCTGAGGAGCATAACAACAAGTTTTGAGATGTTAATTTGGCTTCCATATTCCCCAGATCTCAATCCAATCGAGCATCTGTGGGATGTGCTGAAAAAACAAGTCTGATCAATGGAGGCCCCACCACGCAACTTACAGGACTTAAAGGATCTGCTGCTAACATCTTGGTGCCATATACCAGAGCACACCTTCAGGGGTCTAGAGGAGCCCATGCTTTGAAGGGTCAGGGCTGTTTTGGCAGCAAAAGGGGGACCAACACAATAATGTTATGCCAGATTGGTGTATACTGTATACATAGATACATACAATATATAACTCAGTATTCAGAGGTAAAAATTGTAGGCATTTTGCTTTTGAAATGTAATTGTATTTTTTAACTGATTGAAAAAATAATATAAAAGGCAATACTATGCTCAACATGATCAGTGATATAAGTTAGTAGGCTTGTCATGTCTTCAAGGACAAATGCTAAACACTAAATAGTAAATACTTGTTAAATACAAGTAAACACTTGCCCCTTGTTATAAGTACAGTACTTTTATATATCATACTTACTATTAGGGCTGCATTATATTAGAAATGTGCTGTATTTTTTCTTCTGCAATATACTGTATATTGCATTATGAAAAGATACAGGAATTTTATTACTTGAATGGCTCTATTTGGAAATAATAAATCATTCAGGAGCAAGTGGGGGGATTTTTTGGAGGGTGTGCAGAAAATATAAACATTTGAAACAATTGGAAATGGTACTTTTTGCTCAGAGGAATTATTTTGAGTCTGAAATCCTTGTAAGGCTGAACCAACTGGACAAATTTGTGTTTATTGGGTTCACTTTTTACAAGAACCAGTTTCAGTAAGCATAAATTGAAAGTTACCAACAAAAATAGAGAGAGAGAGAGAGAGAGAGAGAGAGAGAAAAGAAAATAGAAAAAAAAAAATACTATCCACTTAATAGGCCAATTCAAAATGACCATAAATAATAATAATAATTATTTATACAATTATTATAATTATTCTGATTTTTTTGTAATTATTATTAAATATAAATATTAAACAAAATAAGAAATACAGTAAGAAAGTGTTGTATGTTGTAATAACACTTTTGTACTGTTAGTATATATCAAGTAATACAAATAATACAATTTTATTGTAAAATGACTATTGTAAAAGTATTACTAATACTAATCATTCTTATTTTTTATTGTCTAATGTTAAACCATAAAGCTTTTATTTAGACGAATTGCCAGCAAAGAAAAACGGTGTATCATGAACTATACATGTAAATGCTATGCTTCACTGACGGTGACAATTTTATTCCAATACATATTGTGCAGCCATACTTATTACTATTTCACACTTCGAAAGATAAGCAAATAACCAAGAAACGACTAATTCTGAATATCTATCATTACATGTTTTTGTGTTTTAACACCAAAAACATATATCTCCATCAAATAAAGATAAGGAAAAAAATATTTTCATATGCCTTGCATTATTTATCAGAAAGTCCAGCACTTTAAGCAGCAGTTTAGCTGACCCACTTAAATCCTGTTCTTTGCATTGTGAGGTATGTGTGGGACTGCGCTGGTAAGCAAACCGTAAGCAAAACCAGTTCAGTAAAACACTCAAACCATGGGCTCAAAATATCCAGCAGTTCCATATTCAAACCACTGGAATGTATTTGGGTATAACAACACCTCACATAAATTTAAATTACGCATCCATTGCCCATCCAATGACCCTTTCTGTAATATAAAAGGTAAATACCATCACACTGATCTTCATCCAGTAAAACTTAGGCATAAATATATGTCAGAAGCCACAGTCCAAAAACCTTTAGTACAATCTCAGCCAAATTTCCTTTCTAGCATTGTGTACAGCAACTACTGTACACACACTAATCCTGGATTCAGGATGATTTATGCTGAAGTTTATCCTAGATGCAAATCAAGTGGCCAATGCCTTCTGCTAGTTTAAAAAAACGAAACATTTTGATATGGTCTGTGCTCATTTGGGTTCAAATAACAGAAATAGCCCTCTAGATCTTCCGTAAACATGCTTACTTTCATTTCAAAAATCTCCACAGCATGACATATTAGGAATATTAGGAAAAATTAACAGTGTTGTGGTGAATGAATAAATGAATGAATGAATGAATGAATGAATGAATGAATGAATGAATGAATGAATGAATGAATGAATGAATGAATGAATGAATGAATGAATGAATGAATGAATGAGGCATTTATATAACGTTTAAATAATGTTTAAATAATTATATAATGGTAAAACTAAAGGTGGCATCCACATCAACTAATATAATATAATATAATATAATATAATATAATATAATATAATATAATATAATATAATATAATATAATATAATATAATATAATATAATATAATATAATATAATATAATATAGTATAATGTTGTATTTAAATAATTTATTCATGATTTACTGACATTGATTTAAAACAATTATAAAACTTAGTGATTGTAATAATGAATAAGACTAATTCCGTTCTCAAGTCAATCACTGAATAATATTTTGGGGAAATATCAAAAAATATATTATTTTACATAAATTATAATTTATGTAAAAATATAATATAATATAATATAATATAATATAATATAATATAATATAATATAATATAATATAATATAATATAATATAATATAATATAATATAATATAATCATGTTTAATTGAAACAATTTATTCATGATAAACTGACATTGATTTCAAATAAGTATTAATACAATTCATAAAAGTCTTGATTGTAAAAAATCTGATATTTTATATTTATTGAAACAATTTATTAAAACAAAATACTTTATTTTGTATTTTTCGACCAATGAATTCCTTTAGAAACAATGAGTTGTACAATTATCAGACATTGATTTAAAAGAATTATTAATAAAAATGACAAATGTTTTAGAGATTGTACAAAGAGCACTTTCTAACAGTTGAAATATTACAGTTCTTTACTGAATTTAAATGGCGGGTATTCAAATTCAATGTTAATTTGCTGAGCTTCTGTTGAAACAGAATCCGCGTGGGCCTCGTGATGTTCCTGTGAAACCATCTGAATAAATGACGAGGCATTCTTACTTTCTGTGTTCTCAATGGGAGTTGAGCGGCCGCCTCATGGTCATGTCTGAGGTCTCACTCGCCTCTTGTCTAGTCCATGGCTGGCAGGTGAGGAAGACTCGGGCTCAAATGCAGGCCTAGAAAAAGAGAGCAAGAGAGAGAAAACGATTAGTGAACAAATCTCACATAAACTCTTGTGTCCTATAAACCACACTAATGTAGTCTGACTTAGACACATTACGCAAGCGTGACCCAGTATCCCACTGACCCTCTTAAAAACCCCTGCAATCTAATATTGCTGTTTTTGCTCAAATATTCATGTCCTTTTTTTTGCAACAGCAGTGGTCATTGCTGAAAGTGAGTATTTTTTAAATACTCTACATTTTTTTAAACGTTGAGTGAAAGCTGTTCAATGCGCCAGTATTTAGACTGAAAATTGTCCTTTACAATATATGCTGTTAAACAATACATTTTTTGAGATGTGTTGAAAAAGATACTGCTATGGAAATGTTTATAGCATTCAGGGGATAATATGTATCAAATATTTGATAGATGGATCATTTGATTAGATCCGAATTGAAGAAGTAGAGATGAGGAGTGTGAGAGGCGAGTGAAGAGAGAAAGTGATCCCAGTGATGTAATGCTTTACATGAACTAGTCCTCGTGAGAGAGGAACATCAGTCTCCTTCATGGCAGATGACAAAGCCTGTCAACCATCTGATAACACACATCAATCCCTGTGAATTTATTAAGGTATTTCTGAGACCACGGAGCAAGTGTGTGTGTGTGTGTGTGTGTGTGTGGGGGGGGGGGGGGGGCATGTTTTTGTGACATTTGAGGACACATATGTGTATAATGACATGGTTATGACAGGTATTACAAGGAGACTGTGAAATATGAGGACATGGGCCATGTCCCCACTTTTCAAAATGCTTATTAATAATACAGGATGAGTTTTTTTGAGAAAGTAAAAATGCAGAATGTTTCCTGTGATGGGTAGGTTTAGGGGCAGGGGCAGTGTAAGGGGATAGAAAATACAGTTTGTACAGTATAAAAACCATTACGCCTATATGGAATGTCCCCATATGTCACAAAAGCAAACGTGTGTGTGTGTGTGTGTGTGTGTGTGTGTGTGTGTGTGTGTGTGTGTGTGTGTGTGTGTGTGTGTGTGTGTGAGCCTGTTTATGTGGTTTATGAGGACACAAATTTGTATAACTACATGGGTATTACACTGGTATTACACTATAAATGTGGTTTATGAGGACATATCAAATGTCCCCATAATTCAAATGGACTTAAAAACATACTAAATGATGTTTTTTTGAGAAAGTAAAAATGCAGAATGTTTCCTGTGATGGGTAGGTTTAGGGGTAGGGGCAGTGTAGGGGGATAAAAAATACGGTTTGTACGGTATAAAATCAATTACGCCTATGGAGAGTCCCTGTAAACCACATAGACCAACATGTGTGTGTGTGTGTGTGTGTGTGTGTGTGTGTGTGTGTGTGTTTCTGAAATGGCAGAGGTTAGATACATTTGCTCACATTAACGGTTTTTGACAGGACCAGTTTCAATCTACCTGAACATGAGTCGTTTATAATATAATATAATATAATATAATATAATATAATATAATATAATATAATATAATATAATATAATATAATATAATATAATATAATATAATTAATATAATATAATATAATATAATATAATATAATATAATATAATATAATATAATATAATATAATATAATATAATATAATAATATATTATTATAATATAACATGATATAATATAATAAAATAATAATTTTCAAAGCTTGTATATAATTCATACAAAACCATAATTGTTACATTATATTCTGCAATTTACAGAATTTCATAATATAATGTAATTTAAATAATGCATAAATAATAATCAGTGTATTAAAATAAAATAAGTAATAATACAGTAAAATTAATATAATAAAGTAATATTTTACAAAGCTTGTATATAATCATTCATTCAAAAGTAAAAACATAAATGTTACATTACTATATATAATCTGTAATTTATAGTATTTCATAAAACAATGTAATTTATATAATATAATATATACATAATAAACTGTTTATTAATATAAAATAAGTAATAATATAATTAACATAATATAGTAATAAGCTTGTATATAATTATTCATACAAAAATAAAAACATAAATGTAACATTCTTATATATAATCTGTAATTTATCGAATTGTATAATGTAATTAATATAATATAATTAATAATTTGTTTATTAATATAAAATAAGTAATAATATAATGAATTTAATATGATAATTTTACAAAGCTTGTCCTTCATACAAAAGTAGCATATGTGTTGCATTATTGTATATAACCAGCAATTTCTATAATTTAATAATAATATATTACAAGTGGTATGTATATATGTATATTAACATGTCATATATAATCATTAATATATTGCTACACAAATTACAACCAACAATTTTGCTAAAAGGAAATTTGTGAACTTTTTACCAAGGAGACAAGAGCTTAAGAGAGTGTTAGTGAAAAACTTAAGATATAAGATTAGTCATGTGGTGTGCAAAGAAAAGAAAAATCACAGTTAAATATCATAGAATATTTGTTAAAAGAGTAAAAACAAAACCCTCGATACTCAATATTCATTTGCTGCGCATCCAAAAAAGGAATAAAAATCCCATAGACTTGCACTGAATACAGAGAAAATCACTGCAATTTTATTTTATTCTTATTTATTTATTTATTTTTACAGATGATTTTTAGGTAGTTTGGTTAATTTAATCCAATTTTATTTTTTATTTATTTTTATAAAAATGGTATTATCCAATGTCATAAAAAAGAAATAAAACAGCAGAAAAGAGATGCCATATTAACGTACGATAGTAGCAGCTAAAGTTATTTTGTGGAAACTATGATATTAGTTAAAGGTGGGGTAAGTGCTTTCTGGTAACCGTTGTTGGTATAATCACCAAAACAAACACACCCCTACCCCCAAAAGGGTCTCGCCCCTATTTTGTTAGCGCCGCCCCACACATACGTAAATATGTATGTCCAGAGCAGAGGCATCAACGGCTATGGCAGAATCTGTGTGTATCTAATCCAGGTCGAAAATTCAATGAAAAAGTCATCCCTTCTATCACAAAAACACAAACCGTTCTTGTGAACAACTCGATAGTACACGAGCAAGACAATCCAACTAACAAACTTATTACAATTATGACAAGATTAGAGTTACAGCAATCACAAAGACACACACAACCCGTTCTCATGAACAACTCTATAGTCCACAAGCACACAGTCCAGCTAACGACATATTACAATTATGACAAGATTAGAGTCATAGCGATCACAAAATCACAAACTGATCTCATGAACAACTCTATAGCACGAGCCGACAGTCCAACTAACGACATATTACAATTATGACAAGATTAGAGATAGCGATCAAACTGTTCTCATGAACAACTCTATAGTACACGAGCCGACAGTCTAGCTCACGACATATTACAATTATGACTGGATAAGGGAATGAATATAGAATATATAGATCATGAAAAGAGTAAACAAACATATATTAGGAGTATAGTATCTTACTTGACGGAGACATTGTGTGAGCTGATGCTTGAAACACAAAGTGATGAGATTTAGATGCTCCATACGGTGTGGAAATGAACGGGTCTTTATCATCGCTGAAGTGAGACACAATATGATCGCAAATGGACAAACAAGCGAATATGACACACGAGCATAGTCAAGCAGCATATATTAGCCTAGTTCTCGGTTAATGTCCGTCATGTGTGACTCGTGTGTTTTGAATAATGACGTGCACAGAGCGAGAGCGAGCGCTCTTCTCACCAACAATAGTAGACACGCCCCTTACCTGCTGATTGGCTACAAGTTTGTTATTCCACTCGCCCGTGTCCTTTTTCTAAAACGGTTTTGAAATAAGACTTAACCCACCTTTAAGATGTAAGACGTGTGTTTTTGTGTATACTATCAGCGATGAGGTCATTCTACAGGCACAGAAATAATATGCATACACAATACATATATTTGATGCCTCAGCAGGCCCAAAAGTCTCATACGACAGCAGTTTCTACAGCTAGAGCCCTTTTGAGCGGCTGTAACCTCGAGAAGCAAGAATCACAACACATAATTCACAGCTATGCACTCTGTACATTTCCCTCTCCTCCCTGTCATTTCATCCAGCCCTCACGATAACGGCTCACAGCTCTGACAAGCCATTTATAGAATGGCTGAGTCTCATTTCACAGCATTAGACTGGGGAAGAGATGGACATCTACATTAGCCAAAAGGTCAAAGGTCAGGGCTTTTAGGAAAAGAGGTTAAGAGAAGAAGAGAGAATAGACTAATCAAGAGACTAATGACAAGTCTACCCCATTTAAGCCACTTTATATCATGAATGTGCTCTTAAAAACCTGTTTAATTAATACAATTAAAAAAAAAATGTAAATTCAAAGTTTACAGTCTTACTCTTTACCAAATGGACCAAATATATATTTTGATGAATATTAAAAAATATATATTTTGTTTTTATTTAAAATATTATTTTTATTATTAGAAATGTTCTTTATTTTTTAAAGAGCAGAATGCAGATACCAGTAAAATCTATATTATATGGTAAAAAAAGTTATTAATTTGTCCTTTCTGTGATGGGGCGGATGCCATGGATTTTTTAAAACACACACACACGCATGCACGTGTAACGGAGGCCAGCTAGTAGTTGCTGTGTGAGTAAACCTTTAGCCTCCTTGTTAGAGCGTCCGACTCTTATGCCGTCAGACACGGGTTCGAGTCCCGCTTGTAGTGGGGCGGTTCGAACAGGAGGGGTTATACTGGTGCCGTGACCCGGGCAGGAGTGAAGTTTAGTGGGGTGAGTGTAACGGAGGCCAGCTAGTAGTTGCTGTCCGACTCTAATGCTCGCAGACATGGGTTCGAGTCCCGCTTGTAGTGGGGCGGTTCGAACAGGAGGGGTTATATTGGTGCCGTGACCCGGGTGGGAGTAAAGTTTAGTGGGGTGAGTGTAACGGAGGTCAGCTAGTAGTTGCTGTGGA
Organism: Pseudorasbora parva; assembly: GCF_024679245.1. Classification (NCBI taxonomy): domain Eukaryota; kingdom Metazoa; phylum Chordata; class Actinopteri; order Cypriniformes; family Gobionidae; genus Pseudorasbora; species Pseudorasbora parva. The sequence goes on along the minus strand of NC_090196.1, from coordinate 15,746,541 downwards.
AGTAAACCTCACTCCTCTGATCTCAAGAGACGCTCTAGCGACTGACGCTGGAGGTTGCAGCCTTTAGCCTCCTTGTTAGAGCGTCCGACTCTTATGCCGGTGGACCTGGGTTCGAGTCCCACTTGGAGCAGGCAGTTAGAACAGGACGGGTTACATTGGTGCCAGTGAATGGAGAGTGTAATGGAGAGCAGCTAGTGCAGGTAAACCTCACTCCTCTGATCTCAAACAACGCTCTAGCAACTGACGCAAGAGGCTGCAGCCACCTGGGGTTTGAGTCCTGCTTAGAGCGGGGCAGTTCGAACAGGAGGCGTCACACAAACACACACACACACTTTAAAGGGTTAGTTCACCCAAAAATGAAATTTATGTCATTAATGACTCACCCTAATGCCGTTCCACACCCGTAAGACCTCCGTTCATCTTTAGAACACAGTTTAAGATATTTTAGATTTAGTCCGAGAGCATATGCAAGTGAATGCACACTATACTGTCCATGTCCAGAAAGGGAATAAAAACATCATCAAAGTAGTCCATATGTGACATCAGTTAGTTAGTTAGAATCTCTTGAAGCATCGAAAATACATTTTGGTCCAAAAATCACAAAAACTACGACTTTATTCATTATGAAGAAATTTTCTTCCCGAAGAAATTCGGATCCCGTGTCAAACTGCCAAACTGCTGAAATCACGTGATATTGACGATCCGAATCATGAATCAATCCGCTGATTCATAACCGTTTGAATCTTTATTTGAGGTTTGAAAACAAAAGCGGAAGAGAAAACAATGCTGAATAAAGTTAATAGTTTTTGTGGACCAATATGTATTTTCGATGCTTCAATAGATTCTAACTAACTAACTGATGTCACATATGGACTACTTTGATGATGTTTTTATTACCTTTCTGGTCTTTCTGGAAAGTGACAGTATAATGTGCATATTATGTTTTCAATGGAGAGACAGAATCTCTCGGACCAAATACAAAATATCTTAAGCTGTGTTCCAAAGATGAACGGAGGTCTTGCGGGTGTGGAACGACATTAGGGTGAGTCATTAATGGCATACATTTCATTTTGGGGTGAACTAACCCTTTAAGGCTCAAAATTTTAAGACTACACTTTACACTAAGGTAAAATAATTAACATTAAGCAAAACATTTGTTACAATATTTATAATTTTTGTCAATGTTAGTTATTTCTAGTTCATGTTTGCTCAGTGTCATAATATAATATAACCGGACACAACTTTTGATTTTAATAATGTATTAGTAAATGTTAAAATTACCATTAACTAAGATTAACTAAGAATGCTTATGCTTTCATTTACGTTGACTAGTTAACTTATGTTAACAAATGAAACCCTATTGTTAAAAAAACAAAAAACAAAAAAACCTTTATTGAAATGATTCATTCAGGGGTCCAAAAGGGGTTTGATTTCCCTTGACAGCTCATTTAATGAGCCAAACTTGCAGCTTTCATTTCTTAAGAAATGAGGAATAGTGGGTCCAGTTATGAGTACAGATATACCACCTCTGATGGACACCCACGGTTTCTGAAGAAAGCTTTTAAAAGTATATATGGAGATAATTAGAAAAACTGGGAAAAGAACATACTTTCTTTATTAGACAAACATACTTTCCACCCACATGTGCATTCACAGAAAACATGAACCAGTTTGTTTACACATCATGCTGCGATTGACCTGGGCGCACAAGGACCCGCAGCCTTCTAGTATTTATGAGCCCACGTTAACAAGCTAGAAAACATTCACAGTGAAAGTGTGAGCACGAGAAAGACCCTCGCTCTCACCTCCACCTACGATCTAAAACACTTTCCACACAGCTGCAAAGCCTCACCTCTGTCACAGCGCTCACAGTCGACAGAGAAGCCGTTGTCACCATCAACAACAGCCACGCACTCATTCATCACATTTCCCTGTTCTCCCGCTGATCATCAATGTTTCCACGGCTAAATTTAACACAGTAACCTTCAGAATTGCGCTCAGAGGCTGCGAGGTTTATTTTCAGAGTGTCAGACGTCTGGCAGCGGTGGAAAAATGTGCTATCACACCCAACTGATATGCAAAGCAAGTGTGAGAATTATGGGAAGCAATTACTCACAATTTCTCTACAATATGTACATTGAGTGTATGTGTGTGTGTGTGTGTGTGTGTGTGTGTGTGTGTGTGTGTGTGTGTGTGTGTGTGTGTGTGTGTGTGTGTGTGTGTGTGTTTAAGTTATTAAAATTCAAAAAACTTTAATATGAACTTAAATGTACATAGACATATACACTGTAAAAAAAAAAAAAAAAGGATGTGATCAGTCACTTGCAAATTTTCAACTGGAGACCTGATTTTCTTTTACAGTGTATTCAATTTCTTTTTTTGTACAAATTAAATAATTATAATAGATTATAGTATTATAATGATACAGTATTGTAATGACATATTATGTACAATATAACATAATATAATTGATATAAACATACATAAACATATATTAAATACAATAATAAAAACTTGAAACAATATTTATTATAGTCATATTATATAATTTATATAATATATATAAAGCAAGTATATATATCCACTGAAAACATTAATACAATTATATATTAATATTAATATAACATCATGATTTTCTTGCCACCCAAAAGCACTCTGCAATTAAATTTGACTTGAATAATAAAATATTATATAGTATAATATTATATAATAAAAATATTATATATAATTATTATATTATATATATTGTAATATAGATAATATATATATATATATATATATATATATATATATATATAATATGATGTTGATGTATAATGTAATGCAAAATTTAACATACTATAAATTAATATATTTTCACATATATACACAAATGTAATAACATAATATAATGTAATTTAATTTAATATAATATACAAAATAACATAATAAGCTAGACCATAATAAGCTAATTTTAATCAGAGAAATGAACATGCAGTTATTATATTAAATTATATTATATTATATTATATTATATTATATTATATTATATTATATTATATTATATTATATTATATTATATTATATTATATTATATTATATTATATTATATTATATGCCAGGGTTATGTTCGGTTTAGTGGACTTTTATTTTGAAATTTCAGTTCTTTCTTCTGTTCCTCTTTTCCCATTCTGTTTAGTTTTGGTTCCTTTGTTAATGATTATTTCCTTGTTTTTTTTTCTTTATTTACCCATTATTTCACCTGTGTCTGTTTAGTTGCCTTTGTTCAGACCTGCATTTATAACCCTGTGCTTCAGTAGTTCTTTATCAGTTCTCGTTTTGTACTTGGTGTTTTTTTTTTTGTATACTGCAAGTCTTCTTCTGCACGTGTGACTAGCAACCACACGTTAACAATACATGCCCAACATATTTGATTTATTTTGACTAGAGACATGGAACTGACACTGCTGTCATGTCTATAAAGCTTGATGAATGCAAGTACTCAAATGAATCCATCGCTGATCTATGAAGCGTCGGTGAAGACAGGTTAAAGATCTCTGCTGACACTCCTGGACATAATGAGCAACATCGATCACACCTGCCAATAGAGATGCAGCATTCACACAACACCTGTGTGTGTTGCATTATTCAAGTGCTCCCAACTACCGCTTCCACAGGTGCTCTTCAGGTACATGCAGTACGCATTTCACACACACACACACACACGCCTGGCTGCGTTCCCTTACTCTGAGCCTTCAACATGCAGCCGATTACCTCATAGACCTGCAAAGCCAAAGAGACACAGCTGCAGGTCTAGCAACCCCAGGGAATTCTGGGATACGAGCCCAGCGATGAAAATAAGACCCAGGACATGTCACGCAGTGCTCATTCATCCATGTGTGCTTTAACAATGCCAGACTCAGAGTTTACAAAACTGTGTGCTGCCTTCTATAAGAGCCTCTCTATGACTTGCACACTAACAAGGAGCCATTCAGACCTTCTTATGACTCGCTTTCTAGTATAGTCAAAGTTGTTGTTTCATATTAATTGAGTCATTAAAGACAAAAAGTTGCAGGTTAAGTGGACGGCATACCGTTGATTAACATAGGAACTCATTTTGATTCATCCCACTTGTTTGTGTATGGAGGTCTAGATGGATGTAAAATTATAATACATGTATTCAATACATGTATTCAAAGCAACAAATCTTCATCCTGTTCTTGTAGCATCAGTCATTTCCACTACACTTTTACTGTGGCAATGATGTTTTGGGACATGTACTATGGTAATACCATACTATAATTCTAGCCTGTTTGTTTCTATGGTTACATATTGATATGATTATTCCATCCAGGTGTCTCTTCATTATCTTGTGAGCTTCCTTGTTTGCCCTTCTATTTAAGCCCAATGTTTCTTTTTGTTCACTGTCAGTTCTATGTTCCATTAGGAGTGTTCTCTGAGTTCTGGGTTAATAAATGTTTAAACTGCTGCATTTAGATCCAGCATTCCTCCTTCATTGCAACCAACCATGTGACAGGACATGGTATTTCCATCTGATACCATCAGCAATATTTTAAAATATTTAACTTTTTAAATTAAAGTCAATATGTAATCAAAACAATTCTGTTCTTATTGCCTGTATGTCACATAAAGAAACACCAAGATGTTAGCAGCAGATCCTTTAAGTCCTGTAAGTTGTGAGGTGGGGCCTCCATTGATCGGACTTGTATGTTCTGCACATCCCACAGATGCTCGATTGGATTGAGATCTGGGGAATATGGAGGCCAAATGAACACCTCAAACTTGTTGTTGTGCTCCTCAAACTATTCCTAAACATTTTGTTCTTTTTGGTCAGGTCGCATTATCCCCTCGGATTGAGCCCTGTCAATGGTGAGTTTCCAGACCAAACATCTTGATGTGGGTCTGGCTTGTCAGGCTAGCATAAGACGGTTATGCAGATGGAACAAATAGATGAGTGTAATTATGGCTCCAGTGCTGGCTCAGTCTCTGATAAGTGTGTTTTTGTATAATGTCGAGGGTCTGTTGTAAGTCTACTCTGCATGTCGTGCAGAAGCTTCTCATGATCAAAAGAACTTGCTTCTGTGCCTGTCACCACAACAAAAAGCATCAGGCGAGAGGTAGAGAAAAATAGACCACAGTAAAACAACACAGTAGCCTGTTTACTGTTTGGTAACACTGAGAAACTAGCCCAGAGATCAAATGAGTGATAACTTCATACTCAATACAAATAACTTATTGCATAACCAGTGTTGCCAAGTCCCTAATCTACTTTTACACTGCTGCCATGGGTTGTTTTTTTAGTCCGTGGGTTGACGTGACAACCACCAACTCTCATTTTCTACAAAAAATTAAAGAATTTACTTCTGTTACAATACATTGTTGTTTATTGCTAGTCGCTAATTGCAGCTAAATTCCAATTCTCAGCTTGAATCCCTGTAGACATGCTTATGGCCAATAAGGTTCTGGCTGCACATTGCTCGTGGCAGTGTAGCATTTGTTTGCACTGCTGACAAGTGAGAATTTCACTGAGACTAAGGTGCTCGCACAGCACTATTTCCATCAAACATCATCCCTTAACATTAACACTGATATCCCATCTGATGCCTCCAACTTCTAAATATTCATACAGCAAAAGGTGTGGCTTACTAATTATCAGTTATAGAATGTGTTGGAGGAGAGCGACACTGTGGATGATGACTGATGATGATGAAAGTATGGGTCATAACATACCAGAACATTCTCACATAAAAGGACATGACCTGAGTTTTATCCAGAAGCTTTCTCTAGGGGATGTGTGTCCCTAAAAACACACAGGATAACTATGCTAACTATGCAAAACAGATGGCCTTTTACTAAACTGTCTAATTGACAATTATCAGTCCTAAATGTTAAAGGGGTCCTATTATGCCCTTTTACAATGTCTTCATTTTGTTTTTGAGTGTACTAGAATATGCTTTCATGCATGATTGTTCAAAAAACACATTATTTTTCATATATTTTACATTAAAGCACCTCTCTCCCCTGTCTGACCAGAGCACACCGTTTTGTTCCGGTTTTGATGAAGCCCCTCCATCCGAAATACTAAATGTGCTGTGATTGGTTAGCTGGCCCAGTGTTTTGTGATTGGCACCACTTTGCGCGTGTTTTGGGGATGTTACGCCCCTTCATAACCGCTAGTTTCATCTACTCAGGTGTAAGTATTAAGGAAGGTGTCAATTTCAAACAAATTCAATCCTGATTCAGACTTAAAGGTAGCCTAGAAATCTAGACGCACCCTAGCGGCAGCAAATATAATTTGCCCGCAAGTGTGGTCTAGCAACTCTCAATACCTATCTGAGCTGTAGGCCTCAGAATCTGGACGGCCCAATCACATCGTGTATAGAGTCGGCGGGCGGGGCCATAATGACGACGGCCGAGTTGCGTTTGCGTGCTTCTAGTAACACAGAAACTGGCAAATGGCGGCGGTCTTTCGAATCAGCTCTGCCCGCGCCTCTGGAAGACTTGGAGTTAAGCTTTCCTCTGAGAAAAGAACAAAGAACGGCACTGAAGTCATTCTTAAAAAGGGAAGATGTGTTCGGAGTTTAGCCGACCGGATACCGCGAATGTTTAATCAGTCAGCGAGCTCCCCTTCACCGTCGTTGCTCCGGTTGGTGTAGCGCTATCCTATCACGTGCAGAGGGAGTTTGAAAGACAACCGTTTATCCCGCCCCTCGGATTGAGCCCTGTCTATGGTGAGTTTCCAGACCAAACATCTTGATGTGGGTCTGGCTTGTCAGGCTAACTTAAAGGTGCACTATGTAGGATTTTTCCAGTAAAATATCGAAAAAACCAGGACAGTTGATATATTTTGTTTAGTTCTTACAATATCCCCAAGGTTTCCAACTATTTGTATTTGTATTTGAATTGTGAGAAAATTGCTATTTTAACCAAGGAGCCGGGACATCTGAGGGAGTCACCTGTCAATTGCGTCGTATATGCGTTACTCTCGTTTTCTTCTTTTTTTTTTGGCAGAAACGCTTTACGCTTTAAAATGCTTTACGCTTTAAGTGTCACAGCGCCCGCTGAGCGAACGCACGGAGTAACATCATAACATAATTTTAAACACACTTAAATGTATCTAATATGGTAAACAGAGCTGCGTTACCTCATACTTATGAATGGAAAAGCAGAAATGGCGCCGGCAACTTTGTTGCGCCCTCTAACGGACAAAAATTACAAAGTTACATAGTGTAGCTTTAAGAATGTTGACAAACAAGAGCATTGTGCAAAACGGATTTTGGCACAGACTTTGCAAGAATGGATTTCACAGGACATTTTAAAGAGGTTTTTGTAATTTTCTAATACATTTTAGATACGATGTTATACACCATTTAATCATGACATTTGTCAGAAAACTATGGTAATACAAACAGAAATCGAAAACCATTCACAACTCACAAGAATCACAAAACTATTGTTAATTTTCCTAAGGAGGAGGCAGCCTTACAAAAGCTACAGTAAACAATATCAACACTGAAATGTTAGCTAGCAGGCTAGTGAAGGCAAAGCCTTGCCCTTAGTTTACATCATAGCAACAACATAAAACTTATAAATGGAACTGTTAATAGAAAATGCAACAACAAATAATAAAACATACTTACAAGTTATTATGCACAAACAACAGATTGTCCCGACAAAGTGGGAACATGCTTCATTTCAGGAGAAGCTTTTGTGCGTAGCCTGCATCGTGCTCTCTCTCCATAAAATGAGCAGTGCACAGATAAATGTTGGGGTTATAATATTCAAGAACAGTGTTTAAAATAAATTTCAATAGGGCTGCACGATTAATCAAAAAAACTAAACCAAATATTTTTTTTATGTGCAGCTTGTCAGATTAATTGTGATTAATCATCCAGCCCTCAATTTGAACCACTAGGTTTGTCAGCCTTAGAAAGGTCAAACAAATGAGTTTTTGACATAGAGACAGACAATGCATCTCTAATGCAGCTCAACCAGGCCCAATCCCTTTTTTTGCGTATACCGTGGACAGAGATTATTTAAATGAATAACATTGTGACATCATAAAAAATGTGTTGAAGTCAAACAGTGTACTTTGAGCTTTGTAACCAGCAAACAGCAACATTACATACTAACTAAAGTTAGTTAGGACACCTTTACAATATTGTATCCAAATTGCTATACTGGACAGTATGCAATCTGTTGCTCAGATTGTTAGCATGCTAACATTCAGAAGCCTGCTGTCATCGCTGTTACTGTAGGTTACAGATCCCAGCAGACTGCTAATTACAAGCACCTAATTCATCCATGTTCACTTCTGCAGTGAGACAAATCAGAAAACACTAAAGTGTATAGGGATTTGAAAGAAGAATCAGCACCCTCCTGTGAAACTGCGCCTTCTTTATATTTAGCAACATGCCGGAGAAGATTCAGTCTCTCAGACCTAGTTAGAGAGAAACACTCCTCTGTTCAAATGAAGACGTTAACAATGGCATGAGTGATCAAAAAGGGATAAAGGCAAGTCACAAAGTGAGATTTTCCCTAAACACTCAACAATAATGTTCAAAATCACTTTTTTTGTCTAGATATGGCAATATATTCAAACATAAATATAAATTACTAATCAAACATTCAGTGACTTAAATACTGTCATGGTGAGCATTTTATGATGTTTTTAATTTCTGTATCGATATTCATTTTGACATTTTGGGGGGCATAAAGTAAAAAATATCAGGGGGATACAACAACAATGCCTTAGTTCCAGTAAATACATGTATAGCCTAATGTTACAATATTCAGATGGATGCTGTTTATTAAAGCTACACTGTGTAACTTTTTTAGTTTATTCTTAGCTAAAATCACTTAGTTCTTTCAAAAATATATGTGCTCATTAATGTATATTTACTTCTTTCAAGTAATAATGCATTCTCGTAATTTTATAATAAACCATTGAAAATACATACATGTTGAGGGTTCGGATTGCGGTCGCCATGTTGCTCCTCCATCTTGAAAGTACATTTGCCAAAGAGGGACATACCCGTAAATTCAAGCTTCGCTTTTCGCGTTTTTACACTCGATGGCACTGTGTCGAATGTAAAGAGGAGGATTGCTTGAGGCTGCTATATGATGATGGAGGATCACTCTTAAGCCCCTTTTGTTTATTTTTATCATTTGTTATCATTTGTTTGCCTTACGCTAGTGGTGTTGTACAATATACAGAATAACGATAGCACTGATAAAAGTTACTTTACTAAGAGCTTGCATTCGTCTGGGAACCTGATAGCTGATGTTAGCAATGAACTGGTTAAAAATAACGAAAACGTAAAACTATTATTCATTTTACATTGATTAATTTGATCATAGATCATTTGGTAAATTAAATAACTGCAAATTATAATAGTTTTCAAAAATTACCTCATCACTTGAGTTGAAGCAACACTAACCGAAGAGGTCGAACTGGAAGCCATGACTAAATCGTCCACCGTAGGAGTTGAAACGAAATCGAAATTGAGAGGAACAGAAACTATTATTCACTGGATGGTCATATACCTTTTCACCACTAGATGGGGGAAAATATCACACAGTGTAGCTTTAAATATTAAGCAACAGAACTGTTAAAATATAGGAAAGTAGAATACAGTTATTTTAATTGTAATAATATTTCATAATATTACTATTTTATTGTATTTTTGATTCAATCAAGCCTTGGGGTATAAATCCACTGAAATCCAGGCTTATAAATTATCTGATTCTCATTATATTATCAACATGTTTGAGTTTGTGCAGTTAATTTGAACTAACACTAAAATACAATGTAAATCTGACATGGAAAGAGATCTAAACACATGAACTTGATCTCTTGTTAAACCTCTCAGTCTCTTGTCTGAGATGTGAATGGAGTCTGTCTCTATGGGCCGCACGGCCTCATGGGTTCACCTCACCTGCACACAAGGGTGGTATGGGGTTTTATGTTTTGCTGACTACAATCGGCCAACAACCAAGCTGCTCTATGTATCTCGATGTTTCAACTAGCCCACAACAAACACTACAGCATATTAGTATTCTCCCCAACATTACACATGTTTTTTTGTTCAGTGAAACCATGTTCAGAAGAAATAAGTAATATTCCCTTTGTCTGATTTCACATAACACCAGGGTTGGTGATGGAATACCACAATCACGATGGTTGAACCAGTCAAAATATAGCAATAGATCTATCTAATACAATAACTCGTCATTATGGGGACATATTTTGCCCCTTTTCACAAAATTTAATATAAATCTCTGTTGTCCTTACAATGTTTCTCTGAAGTTTCAGCTCAAAATACCACCCAAATCATTAAACCTAGTATACCAATTATTATACTTTGTCAAATTTGTCCCTATTTGGGTGTGAGCAAAAACGGACTGCTTATGTCTTTCCTGTAGCTCAATGAGTAGAGCATGGCGTTAGCAACGCCAAGGTCATGGCTTCGATTCCCAGGGAAAGCAAGACTTGACAAAAATGTAAAGTGTGTACCTTGAATACAATGTAAGTCGCTTTGGATAAAAGCGTCTGCCAAATGCATAAATGTAAATGTAATGTACGTGTCCCTTTAAATGCAAATGAGCTGCTGCTCGCCATACCCCTTCCAGATACAACGTCAATAACAAAACGAATCTCACTAAGACAAAATGTCAGAAATAACCAGTAGTGAAGTGCAGACTTCATGAGAAATATTAAAGAAATAAAGAAATATTAAAAAACAAATTTAAATTTATTGAACATCTTTTGGGGAAAGCCTACACCCCTAGCGGCAGCAAAATACTGTATAATACAAGCATATCTTTTGGTTTCCCCAATCTTATAAGGGAAGCATCACCCCAAGCCACAGCAAGCAAGGACTTGTTACCAAAAATATGTTACCAAATTTAAATTATTATTATCCTATTAGGGGAAGCTTACTAGCCTGGAGTCGTCATACTCAATTCTAGTCAGAATAAGAGTCTAGCCCCGTTTCCACCACAGGAACTTTACCCAGGAACTAGGAACTTTGGGTGGTACTTCGTGTGTTTAGACCGCAGGAACCAGGGTATAAATGAAGTTCCGGGTAAATATTTCCCCCTCCAAACGGCCCTGCTCGCGAGGTAGTACTTTTTCAAAGTTCAGGAACTTTCGAGGGCGGGACTTGGGCGCTGAACATGCTGATTGGTTGAGCTCAGGCAGCATTTTAGTTCAACCGGCATTTTTAAAAGTCTTTTGCGAGGTTCGTTCTGCGTTCAGTAAATATCAGTCTTGCTCTCTGTCTGATGGCGCGCGTTCGTCTCAGCCGTCTCACGTTCAATGTCCGTAATAGCTGATAATAATATACATTGTCATTTTAAATCTAGCTTTACAAGCTTTCTGAATATGCTGCATGCTGCTGAATCTGCATATTAGTGCTCTTTTCTGTCGTTGTTAATTACCTCTTTAGTAAACCTATACATAACCTGCAAAAGCAGCACAGCTTGAATCTCTTCCATACTTGTTATTAATTTTTTTCACCATGTAAACGACCTGACCGATTACTTTTAAGTGTGTGTCCTTACATGACGTGACGGCGCGCGCCGCGCTCGTGTTGACAAGAGAGGAAAGCTCATTTTTCTGAGGGGTAAACTTTTTATTTCGTAAGTTATGAAGATAATGGAGTAATGACACAGCGTATATTGCCACAAGTAGTTTTTACTTTAACTGCGCCTGACAGAAGATTTTTTTTCTGAGATGATTATTACACTTTACAACAAATAGTTATAAATAATACTGTATTAGTCCTGGTGGCCGTTAAGAGTTGCTCTGGCTTCAGTTAACACACTCCAGCTGCCGGAGAAAACAGCGTTGACATTTTTGATGTGGCAGACAAACTGCTTATGTGACAAAATGATTGCGATTGAAAGTCATCACATGTAAACACCAGATCGGTTTAGATAACGTCTCATGTAAACAGTTCACTAAATCTTTCAATCGGTACACTTAAAAATGATTACATGTCCTTCACTGATTTGGAGGAGCAGTCGCGCGCAGTCCTACATCACCGGACTAATTTGCCTAATCTTCTCGGAACTTTATCGCGGTCGAAACGCAGACAGCTGCAGGTCTGGGGGGGAGAAAAGTTCCTGTAAAAAAGTTCCTGGTACAAATTGTTCCGGGTAATTTTGGTGGAAACGGGGCTTCTGAAACGGCTCCATTGGGTTGTGATTATGGGGCGTGTTTCAACTGCACCAGGACCTCCACTGGATAGACCTACAACCAATCAGAGCAACGGATCGACACATAACGTTAGTTGTCGAATGTCAACAGAACTCAACTGCACTGTGTTTCCACGTTTGCGGTTTTCTCATGGGTTGTTTTACATGTCTGCAGGTTGAATTGACATCAATTATGTGATATATAGACGACAATGCAAATTTTAGCAGGCAACTTTGCCAAAATAACACACATTTTATCCTCCAAACCCCTCTTTTTTTCCAGAGAACCTAGAAGAATGGATGATTGATTACGTTACTGTTTATCATCTGTCCATCATCGTCTAAAGCCCGCCCTGACAATTTGATTGGTCTGAACAGTTTCTGTTTGGGCATAATTACTCCTCTATGGATCGAGGCCAGAACTGCCCGAGCTCAAGTGTTGTAGGCGGGGCTGAGTTCGGCTGGCATGCAGGCTAAAAGCGTAGACCCCTAACGCAGTAAACTATGATGCATGTTTTTTGGTTTCCCCAATCGTATGGGGGAAGCATCACCAAGACCCGTAGCAAGCAAGCACATATTTGCAAAATTTATATTGCTGTAACCAAATTTAAATGAGCTCTGGAGAATGCGTCAGCTGCTGATAGCACTGAAGGAGGTAATATATGCATGCGGTGATAGACGTCGTATTCCTATAGGTAGACGTGATCAGCTGATGCGAGTTTCACTAACATGACCTGCCAGAACTGACGCTATACGCTTGATATTGATAATGATTGATAGGGATTATTAAAAAAAGGATGGGTGGATTTTTACCATTATAGGCTGGTTGTTTACACACAATGTGGACACTTCTGTGTTCAAACACAGAATTTTGCCTAATAGGTCCCCTTTAAAGTTCTTCCCTACATATATATCCGAATGAAGCATCTTGTTGATCTAGAAAATATTTAGGACAGGACTTGATTAATTACTTAATTTTGTCCATAGGGAATTGATTGGATGGTTTTGGTTTGCTTTTGGTCGATCTCTTGTACCATCACGCCAGTAAAAACATAATCAGAGAAGAGAAGAGATGCACGAGGGAGGGGGGAGTTATTTTGAGTAAAGATTACGAGGGCACATGAATTTCTAAAACATAACGATGTGTACGGATGATTCATTTTCAAAAAATACAGCAATATTCCATAAATTAAAAAAAAAAAAAAATGGTTTAGTTTGTGGTGACTTTAAATACCTGCAGAAGCATGTGTTCTGTGTTTCTGGAGATCAGTGAGACTGGGCAGGGCAACACGGTGCCCACTGGATGCCAGGAACACCAGATGGAGTCTCCACACCCCTCTGCTGGGCTCAGTTTAATGCCAGCCTTTTTACTTAGACTCTAATGTGCAATCTAATAAGGGTGATGATGACATAATATTTCATTAGCTACCGCTACTCTTGGTTTCGGAAAACAAACTCAAAACATTCTCATATTGTTCTCAGAGTTTCAAAATGAGTGAAGCATACTCAAACATTTCCAGTCATAGCACCCCCTCCCCCCTTACACACACACACACACACACACACACACACACACAATAACATTATTACATAATCTTAATAATAATAATCATATCATGTATGAGTTTGTATTGTGATCAAATAGCTAAGTGTCATGAATGACAGTCAGACTCCTTTTCATCAAATATATTTCTCCAATTAAATTAAAACAAAACCTGTGTGTCAGTGGCTGCAACAATATAAAATGTGTGTGGAAATGACAAGTCACGCGTCATTAAAGACAGTTATGAATAAGCTGTCCCCGTGATCGTTTTTGCCGTGTCTTTGCATTCTCAGGAACAGATTCTTCACCGATACAGATCTTCACAGATACCAGACTCATTCGCACTTCAGTCTACACATCTGTCATGTGGTTAAACACTTCACTGCATGTGCAATAATTTTTTTTTTTTTTCATTCAGAGAACCCATCTGCTTTTGTTAATACAAATTAACTATTTAAATATCATTTGATATCTAAGTTACGGTTTTCTTGCCTTTAAATGTGTGTCATCCATATTTTGTTTACTCTTACAAGATATGCAGTTTAAAGTGAACAATTGATTTAACGTTGTTTTTAAAAAAAAAAAATCAATTCCATTGAAAAAATAAATAAAAATGACTGATGACTGCATGGCACAGATTGTTGTGCAATCAAATTCTCCCCAGAAAGCGAATGTCCCATCCCTAAAACCACACTCTAAAATAATATTTAATAAACAAGTAACCTGGTTGCCTTCAAAATTTGAGTTCATTAAAATTAAAAATTTTAGTTAATACAATGATTTTTTTTGAGAATCAACAACCTTTATTCAAATATTATTCAAATTTGGGTAATTGTGTTTTTTATTTGTGTTCATGAAGTGAAACATGCCAAATTGTGCTATTTTTATGATTTATCATTTTTTTATGTGGTTCAGATACAATAATATTTTGAGTTTCTATTTATTAAACCAATTTCCTTTATTGTATCAACTCAAATTTTTAATTTCAATGAACTCAAAAATGTAAGGCAACCGGGTTACTTATTTTTTCAACTCTGAAGCACATTTCGCATTTTTTTTTATTAAGCATATCTGAAATTAAAAGAGTGCCCTACCCACATACACTCTCAGAAAAAAAGGTACAGTGCTGTCACTGGGGCGGTACCCTAAGGTACAAAAGTGAAAAGGTACATCTTTGTACCTTTCTCACCCCTAAATGGTACATATTAGTACCTTAAAAGGTACATATCAGTACTTTAGGAGTGTGCATTAGTACCCTAAAGGTACATAGTCGTACCTTAAAAGTACATATTAGTACCTTTTCGGTTTTGTACCTTAGGGTACCGCCCCAGTGATAGAAATGTACCTTTTTTTCTGACAGTGTACATTGAAAAAAATAATTTAAAAAAAGTCTCATTTTACAGAAACCACTCTAAATTTTAACACAGTGGTGGAATATTGCATATATTCTATTGTATCTATTCACAATTTTATGATAAACATATATATAAAAAAAGAAAATAAATTCCACGGGTTAAAAATATTAAACCAACAATATTTCCCAGCAAACACCAAATCACGTGTAGTCTGTTGGCTATTTGTTGTTTTGTTCGTTTTGCTTTGTTTTTTTAAAATTGCTCTTTGTTTTATGACTAGAAATATATATTTCATATCTTACCAGATATACACATTTAACACATTATTACTGCCATTACTGTTATAACAATTATGCCGCTGCTCTTACAAGATATATAGATTTCAAATTTTTATTTATCAAATTAATTTCTCTTCACTGGAAAAATAGATAAAAATGATTGATAACTTATCCGGCACGGCACCGAAAGATGTCCAATCAAATGCTCTCTAAAATGAGAATGTCCAGCCCCTAAAACCTTGGTTAGTCTATTGGTTAGTTTGTTTTAATTATTATTATTTTTTATTTATTTTGCTTTGTTTAGTTTTTCAAATTGTTCTTTGATGTTTTATAACTTGATCAAAAACTTTTATGAATCTTTAATTTTTCAGTCATTTTTTTTTACTTTGCTTTTTTCTGTTTTATTATCATATTCAAAATCTAAAATTGCTAGAATAAAAATACAACATAGTTTTATATTTTAGTGTACATAAAATAGTCAAAATCTACTTTTTTTAAGTACCATATTTAAAATTCCTGTTTACAAATTTTTCTTCTGGAAAAATGGATACAAATGATTGATGACTCATCCTGCACCACACGGATTTTTTGCCCAATCAAATGCTCCCCAGAATGAGAATGCCCCACCCCCTAAAACCACCTGTGATTAGCAAGCACATTTGTTTTTAAAGTGCTCTTCATGTTTCTTCCTGTTTCAACAGGAAATACCTCAACACGGGAAAAATAATTGGACTTGATGAGTGATTTTAATGGGGGTATTTAAAGGAAATAACTGCTAATGCAATTTTAAAAATCAGTTAATTAAATTCTATGTTAAAGACCCACATAGTAACAACAAGGAATCAGCCAAAACACATTCTTGTAAAAGGATGTCTGGTTCTTAATGGACGATGACATCACACATCTTTGTTTGGATTTCAAATAAAGTTCTGGATAATCTGTATTTCACATGTGTGGAAAATGAACAAACAGAGAGAGATTGCGATTCAAATGTGACATCTTGTTCCAGCCTGATGTCATGATGTCTGGTCTACACATAACTGATGAGGTAAGAGGCTTATTCAGTACATTGAGTCTACAGAACATTTGCCAAACCAGACTTTTTATGATAATATGCTCAGCTGTGAACTGATAACCTCTTTTGAATTTCCTGTACAAGACAAAGCTTCAATACAAACTGTGAGTCTAAAGGTCAATGAAAGCGTTATCTCACAATGAAATAGATTAAAAAACTATTAATCACAACCATTAATGCACTTGGATCACTTAGAGACTTCTGATAGCAGCTGTACATGGCACAAAATATCATTGTTTTCATGGATACCATACATTTAAAATATCTAAAAGATAATTCACAATTAAAAACACAAAACCGTATGCAATATGAACCTATGGTTAAAAAAATGGCATGCTAAACTGGCCTGACTTGTATGTTGTGAGTGGTGTTCAGTTATCATTTCAGCAATAAATGTTTATTTCGAATTTTAATCCAATGTTGTTTAAAAATGCAAAATATAATTCTCTAATAAACTCTATTGTCAATATTTTTAATGCATATACTACATATTATATGTTTAAAAAATCTCTGAAAACAAGATTATCTTTTATTCATTAACTAAAAAAACACAATGGAACGTTTTTGAGGTCGTCTGCTGTGAATAACTCCAGTAGTTTTCTGTGAAAAGACATTTTTAAAGAAATGAAACTGATATCAACCACAAACACATACCTTATTACTACAAACATATGTTCCAGAATGTTATACACACCATGCAGTTTGTGAAGCTAAAGAGATATTATTACACTGGACACTGAATCGCAGTCACGGGAAGTGCTTCTGCTGTCGGAACCTGCTCGAAAGCAGCAGATTCAATGACTGAATTTCAATGCAGGGTAGAAAAGGCTATTCAGCCTCTGAATCAATCACTCTCTTCCAATCTCTCCTCCACCAGCCACAATGGTTAGCTTGTGTGTGTGTGTGTGTGTGTGTGTGTGTGTGTGTGTGTGTGTGTGTGTGTGTGTGTGTGTGTGTGTGTGTGTGTGTGTGTGTGTGTGTGTGTGTGTGTGTGTGTGTGTGTGTGGGTATGGATGTAAAAAGCCGGACGGAAGTATGGGAAAGAATATATGTACCGGATCTGCTGAAGGCTCAAGCCATTATCAAAAGCATGTCAATGTGTTCGGTAATAACTCCAGTCGTACACGGTACAACCAAACAACTGACTATAAATCTCAGGGTTCATTATTTTACAGCTACTGTTAGATGACACTCAGGATTCCATTAAAGCATATTGAAATATACTGTATATTTGGGATAGTTAATCATTTATTTAAATCAAAACCTTCATGACTTTCTTTTTCTGTGGAAGATAAAATGAGATATTTTAAATGATGTGCTGGCTGCTCTTTTCCAAGACAATAAATGGGAAGTGAAGCTTTAATAACAGCGTTTGGTCTGTTTCCCACGCAAAGCTATCATATCACATCAGACAACTTGCATATAGTGCATAAAGTAGTTTTATGAACTACTTTTTTGGTGCTTTTTATCATTTTGAAGCTTAGCTTTCAATTTTTAAGAATGTCCAAAATGCTCTTTTTAGTTTCATTTAAGCAAATGAGGATTAGGGCTAATCCTCATTTGCTTAAATGAAACTAAAAAGAGCATTTTGGACATTCTTAAAAAATTCACCTTTTGTGCTGAGCAAAAGAAAGATTTGAAACAATGCAAATGATGACAGATGTTTTATTATATATTCTTTAAAAAAAAAAGTAATGAACTGAGAAATCAAATTTCAAATTAGAGCATTCAAATCAGAGGTGAAAAAGCATTTTATTTATATATTAATGACCATTTTTGATGTAAAAACCATACTAACATTTTAAGTGCATCACAGTAAACATTATAAAACAATGCAGTTCATGACCCCTTTAAAGGGGAACTAAGCATCATGGCTGAGCATTGTGAAAGAATGACTAAGAACCACTTTTGAAATGAGCGATTAGCTCTTACTTGCTGAGAAAACATCTATCTGCATATTTGATTCCTTTTCACAACTTTGGCATTTGAGGAAACGGTTTCATTAATTTTAGACGGGTTTATTAATGCTAGTCGTACAACACATTCGTTTTAGTGTGCACACTTCCGCACACATATTCCCAAAGATTATTGAGGGCGGCCACGGTGGGTGTATCTCATCTCTTGCATGAGGACTTGCATGAGGTTCAGGTCAAGTCTTTTCGCATGGAAACAACGAGTGGGGTTAAGTGTCATGAGGAAAGCGCTTTTTCGTCACCCCCTCCTTCCCTTTCTAACTTCGTCCCCGACGCCTCGACTCGTGATCTGACACGTGACGGCATCTCGGAATGTCTGCATCTGCAGCCGCCAGTCAGACCCATCTGGGCGTGTAAGCGTTTGTTCCACCAGCTGACAGAAAGCTCAAAACTCCAGTTCTCACTGCAGCAGCAGATGCTTCAGCCAGCAACAGGCGTCTAAACGAGCCTGACAGAAAGACATAGGCATTGAAGGTGCAAACATGTTGGATGTTGGAAGCCAGAAAATTAAGCGCACTGTCAAAATACTGTTGTTTGTGTTGCCTTTAGAAGGCCTATATTGTTCACGGATAGACATTGGTGCAGTTCATAAAACCTCTGCATTTAGACGCCAATTGGTTCATGCACCAAACATGTCAAATTAATTATTTCTAAACAGGGCCGTCGTTAGCGGGGCGAAAGATGGTAACGATTCTAGTCAACAATAGGTGTACAATAAAATATTGAAATATGTGTTATATACATATATATGGCATGCACGACAAACCATTTTATTAGTCAACCAAGTAACCGGGTCAAATGTTTTCATCATGTATATAAGTGGTTGTGTTACCTTATTTCTGTTCATTTCCACATGCTCAAAATGACTCCATTGACCATCATTTAGATGGTGGGATACAAGACAGAAAGCCATACATTTTCCTCCTCCATTGGGATAAATCATTAGCCTGACGTGGTCATACTCAATTCTAGTCAGAATAAGAGTCTGAAACGGCTCCATTGGGCTGTGATTATGGGGCGTGTTTTAACCGAACCAGGACCTCAATTGGATAGACCTACAACCAATCAGAGCAACGGAACGACGCATAACGTTAGTTGTCAAATGTCAACAGAGCTCAACTGCACTGTGTTGCCAAGTCCACGTTTTTTTGTGCAGGTTGTTTTCCATGTCCGCGGGTTGAAGAAACCTCAATTATGTGATATATAGACCCAGGAATGCAGATATTAGCGGGCAACCTTGCCAAAATAACACACATTTTAGCGCCCAAACGCCATTTTTTTCCAGAGAACCCCCCGAGAAGCTATTGTTTTTGGCTAGTAGTTGGCGGGTTTTGTTTTAAAAACTTGGCAGCCCTCTCTGCATGCGCGCTAGAATCGCTGGAATAAACAATCTTTGCCGGTGTTGTAAAAAAAAAAGGGTTTGGTTGGTTTGGGTCAATTGTTTTTTTGTTTTTGTATTTTTTTTTTGGGGGGGGGGGGGGGTCATACTATGGAAGTCAATGGCTTTCCAACATTCTTCAGAATATCTTCTTTTGTGTTCAACAGAAGAAAGAAACGTATAGCCTACAGGGTTGGAACAAAATGAGAGCAAATGATGACAAAAGTTTCATTTTTTAGGTAAACTATCCCTTTCACTAACAAAAGACAGGATCTTAATGATCACGCTCTGAGAAATTACATCATGGGTTTGATTTTCAGTCATTACACTTGGCGGCCATCTTTGAAATGCCTCTCGGGCATGCAAGTGGAGCTCTTATTTCTTTGAATGGGGAAACATCAAATTCTCCAAAATGTTTGCCAAACTTACGATTAAATTTTATATTTAAAATCACCAATGAAATTTGACACTATCTCATAAATTTACGTTCTAATCTCTCAAATCATGACAAAACATATCATTTTACATTCTACAAAATTTCTATTTATTTCACACCATCATCATGACCGCCATCTGCGAGAGTGTGGGCGGGCTTTGATATCTCTACTTCCTGCTCTCTACTGCGCAGACTTAGTCCCAAATATTCGGACGATGGCTCATCCACACTTCACTTTTCTTCAATGGAAGGTGGTGAAGATGCGTCTTCCATATTCTTTTATGGTCTATGGCTGTGACGCAGTAACTTTACTAATTAACGATTGGCTTGTTCATTTAGAAGGCGGGGCTTATTCGCCATATTGGGTGTTGCACTTTCTCCCATTCATAAGTAATCGGAGTGCACCATCTGCACCTTCTTATATATGAAGTCTATGTCTATACAAACATCATCAAACGTTAGCAATGCTTAAAATAATTAGCATTAGCAATACATATTAGCAAGATGTCCGTTAGAGTTTTTTTTACTCTAATCGTTAGGATTATATCAATAATCTCAAAAGTTGATTAAAAATATCAAAATGAAAGTTCTGTCATAATGGGCTTTGTCGCACAAAGGCAGTTATAAGCAGTCCTATCAGACAAGCAACCGTTTCATTCTGCGTTTTTTATTTTATTTAGTAATATTCAATTATTTGTAGACAGTAAGCTGGCAATTAACAAAGATTTGTGGATATATGGGATGTGCAGAATATGTCATGTACACAAAATGATGTATAAGTGGGATACTCGTCTATAGCTTAGCTTAGTAGCATTCTCTCTATGGCTCTGGTCCAATCCTTTTCTAGTAAAGGTTCTGTGTTTGGGCCTGGACTCTCCATGGATTGGCAAGGGAACAGACAGAACCAACACGGCTTTGAACGCAGCGGTAGGTTGGGTCAGCTGCGCCAGAACCGGGCTTCTCTTTTTCTCTCATTGTGTCTCTCTCTAGTTTCTGTCCTACTTTCCAGGCTGAACAAGAGCTCCGCTAATGCAACATCAGTTGACCCAGATCTAGAGGGGTCCACCAGGTGATTTACATGAAGACAATTCCAAAGATTTCCCTAAATAAAACATAATATGTTATAGTGATATATGGCGCAAGAGTGCAATTTCACAGCTGAATGTCGACACTGAGGTGCCAGGTTTTCCAAAGCGAAAAATGTCTCAAAGTGCAAATGAGGTTTGAGCTAACCTGTAAAGACATTTTTGTGTTGCATGTTACAAGTTCAACCACTGTGGCTATAATTTCGATTTCTGCGATGGAGAAGAAATCTCCAGTCATAGAAAGGAATTTACAACTGTCATTTGACACATTTGGGATAAATAAATCCAGAGGTGGACAAAGTGCACAACTCTATTACTTGAGTAAAAGTAAAAGTACTGCTGGTCAAATATTTCTCCGTTACAAGTGAAAGTTGTAAAAACAGATTTTTACTCAAGTAAAAGTAGAGAAGTATTTGTTTTCAAAAGTACTTAAGTATCAAAGTAAATTTCCTTGTTTAGGCCAATGCATTATTTTATTATTGTTGTATAAATGCACAATGTCATCATGGTTTAAGTCATTCAGTGATGCTTCATCTGATGTACTAGCATACGACCAACTTAAACTAATTTAAATACTTGTTTATAAGTTACAAAGCTCTTTACAAAGCTGCTGTTACTTTAAGGCTGAATGCACGGATCCAATACACTGATACACACCTGATATTCTCCCAACTTTACTCTTCTCTTTCTCCCAGATGTTTATATGTTTAATATTTTATAAGACATGCACCAAGTATATGCCAACTAAACTAATCTTGATTTTTTTTTTAACTGAAACATACTTTCAAAGTATGGCTATGGGTGCACACACTTGTGCCTTAGAACGTCTTCTTCCATTTTGCTATGAACTGATCAGTGTTCAAAAAAAGTTGGGAAAATGTATATGACCCTATAAGAGTGATTCCCGACAGACTGTCTGAAACAACAACAACAAAAAACCTTTTAAAGAAGGAAAAAAATTATACACCGACTTTCAGAGTTGCTACAGAAACGACTTTCGACCTAGATAGAAATGTAGTGAAGTAAAAGTCAGAAGTTTCCAGAAAAAATAATACTCCAGTAAAGTACAGATACTCAAAAAGTGTACTTAAGTACAGTACTCAAGTAAATGTACTTAGTTACTGTCCACCTCTGAATAAATCAAAAGCAGGGCTGTACAATAAATCAAATCACGATATAGATAAGTGTCTTTGACTAGTAAAAGACTACTATATAGAGCTTGTATATGGCTCTGTGAATGAGTTCTACACACACACTACACACATTCATGTGACATGAACACATGAACTTTATCTCCAGATGTGTTTTGAGAACCACCCCCAGCATTTCACCATTTCATTTGAGAAAAACTTGTCATATCATATACACACCGAAATGTAAAGGTCTTCATGACAACTCGTCAAAATAAAAGTTTGGTTTAACTTTTTTTATTTATTTAACCGAAATATCAATACTTTTAATATTAAAATGATTTTTTTTAAAGTACTATTAATTTTCCCTGTTTTCCCTGTTTTTAATTTTCTTTTGATTACAATTTAATAGATATTTACATTGCTAATGTTTGACACCTTCATTTTACTGTCACTTTGATAATAAAGTCATAAATCATAAATAAAAATTGACAGCAGAAATCTGGGGGGGGGGGTCATTTTACATGCCCCTATTACTGTAAAATTGTAATAATTTATTAAAGTGTTAAAGTTAAATAAATTTAATTGATTATTTTTTATTATTATTAAAATTAAATTAAAAAAAAAAATCCAGAACATTTTAAACACAAAACATGGAATTTAGGAAACGTTTTAAGTTTCATAATTTCAATCAAATAGACATAATTTTTTATTTCTAATATTAAATTTAACCATTTAAAAGAATCCAGGAAAAACAAAATCTGAGTTTTCATTTTTTTTTTTTTATAGATTTCATTTCTCTATCTAAACGTACGTTTACAGTAAACAAACAATAGCCATTATGCACATTTTGAGATATCGCATGAAAAATGTTAAATAAATGCTGATTGGAAATGGTGAGATGTCCATAAATTCAAAAAATGCACATAAAAAATGTATGCCCTCATCTGAGTTGCATAAGAAAACGTGCATAAACTACAATGGCAACAGATTTACCGAATTAATTCCTTGATGCACTTCGAAAAATTAATGTAGTTTTGCGATGGGACAGCATAGCTGGATCAACCAGCAAACCGATCTCTATATATGCACAGCATCTAAAATGGTGTTTTGATCATTCTGAAATGCCAAAGCATAGGAGTCGTTCGGGATAATTCCCTCCAGAACTGTCTTAGACGACTACGATCCCAAACAGCAGGCATCCATATCCGAAAGCAAGATAACTTTAATGCGTTTTGTCGGTGCGTTCTGACTCTGAGGAGTAATATACAGACATTATTATATATAGTGGCTTCTCCTACAGCATCAATATCCATTTTTCTCAGTGATATTAAGCTGCATTTTATCAGGACGTGATGATTTTGTTCTCTTCGGCTCACTGGGTGGAAATTTGCATTTGCAAATGCTTTATGCGATATTCCAAATTTGTATTAAGTTAAATTTGCAACTTTGAACGGAAACAGTCAAAGCTAACTTGTTAGATTGTGTCCACCATGACAAACTATCCGCAAAAAAACCCTTAAAGGCCGATCGAGTTGGTTCTCAATTGCTTGAACAGTCGACTTTGAAAATCTGTCGTTCGTTTTGGCACACAACAGCTCGATGTTGCCTCCTGAGACAGTGCTGATGGGAAACAAAGGCTCAGCGGGACACTGGGTGGAGATGACGTGCCTGTTGAGCTCGGTTTGCCTGCTGTGTGTCAGTTTGTGTCAGGGCTGTCATTTTCTTGCACCCATCCCCCATGACAGAGTAAACGCCACAGTGCGAATGTCACCGCTGGCCACCGGCCCTTCATCGTGTGCGTGCGTTTGTCCAGCGAGGGGGCGTTTGTTTGTCCCAAAACACCCAGCGTCCCTCTTGATCAAATTTTCTCTGTCTCACTTATGTGTCTAAGCATGGCTTTCTTCCAGATATGATTGACATTGCCCCTCTCTTCCTTTAGAGAAGAGCCCAAACATCCATATCCTTCACCCCTCCTTCATTCTCCTCTTGTTCGCCTTACTGTTCTCTTACGCTACTGAGAGATGTTTTCGGTCTCATCGGATTGTTTTAATTCATGTCCTACTTCTGTCTAGTTGAAGTATGCAGAAATCCTCCAACTGTAGTAGAATGGCCTACTTACGTCCAGTGAATATAATATAGAAAGAATATGAAGTTTGCTTGTTCACCCTGCTGTAAAAAAACACAAGCTTTTGAACTTTAGTGTGCATATCTATGGAGCTTCAAGTTTTTAGAGCATCAGCCTTTGCCGTCTGCAATTTGCCATGGACTGAGAATCAAAACACAGGACGTGTAAGATGCTGTGTCTTGTGCCAGTATGCAGTAAGCACTTTTTTGTCAAGATTTACCTTGTTGCTAGGAGTGGTAGACCATCAACTGGAGGTAAGTCTTGGTCAGGGTACCATTTCGGGTCAATTGGGCACAAGACACATCATCAGTAGAGTGCCCTTGCATTATTGTGTGGTTTGGCCTTTCGACTCCACAAGAGTGGACCGCTACAGGATGATCAGTCCCTTAGCTTGTGTCCTGTGCTCAACTGATCCCAAAATGCACCCTGTTGATGAAATCTACAGTATAGTACAGAATGGGTAATAGTACAAAAACAAGTGTACTTCATAGACATATGCAACCAGAGGCCATATCAAGTGTGCCATTTAGACAGCCATTAACAAGTAAAAGTTAACATAAATGGTGTTTGTTACTCATTTTCTTCCCAAAATGTGGGGACATGGCCATCACAAACTAGAGGGGTTTTCACAGGAGGCAGTTATAGGAACTCAGTTATAGGAACTCAGTTATAGGAACGACTAAAGGGTGGTCCACCAATGACTACATTTTCCCATATAGGGCCAGTAACTGGGGGATTCAGGGTGCCGTAATCGTAGCTTTGTTGTGTGTTTTGGGTTTTGTGATAATGGAGACGGAATTTAGACATATAAGTCATGTGATTGAAAGAGCAAAAAGGAGTACTAAGAGACAAAATCTCCTATGATAAAGAACCAAGAGCAAAGAACAGCGCCGCAGACAAAGGCAAAACATAAATCCTTTCTTTCGCTGTTTTCCATGTTCGTGGAATTAGTTCCTGGAGTAAGTACAGTATACTGTATTTAAACTGTGTGTTTACATGGCTTTTTAAAAATGGTGGACGCCAGACTGGTGTTTCGCATGGCATGCGTTCCGCCAAATAAACGCATACTTAAGTCAATTAGTACTCTAGTACTCTAAAGTAGAACTAATTTAGTCCCGCAAAAGGCGTTTGTATAACTAAAATCATTCCCATTTCCTGCAGTGCAAACGCGCCAAAAAACGGGTACTTCCTAGCATAGAAATCCAGATGCACCCTAGCGGCAGAAAATCTAATTTACAGTGAGAGTTTTCTAGCAACACTCAATAGACTTCTGAGCTGGAAAAACCGAACTCTGGTCGGGCCAATCAAATCGTGTATAGAGTCAGAGGGCGGGCTTAACATGATGGCAGAGCTGTGACAGTTCCGCGTGTTACTTGTAAACACAGAAGCTGGCGAACCGCGGTCTTTGTATGCTACTCTTGAAGACTTGGAGTTAAGCTTTTCTTTGAGAAAAGAACAAAGAACGGCACTGAAGTCATTCTTAAGAAGGGAAGATGTGTTTGGAGTTTTTCCGACCGGATACGGATACTAGCTCTGCTTCACATTGCTCTGGTTGGTTGTAGCGCTATCTAACTCAGTGCAATGGGAGTTCGAAGGACAACCGTTTATCCCGCCCCTCGGATTGAGCCCTGTCAATGGTGAGCTTCCAGACCAAACATCTTGATGTGGATCTGGCTAGGTACATCCATAATATAGTTATAGGAACTATAAAAACTTTCCTCTGGTGCAAAAGCGCTTTAGTATAGAGGTAAGATAAGGTGACCTTAACTCCCTGGTATGTTTACACAACAATGATGTACTAAAAACAGTTCAGTTTTTACTTTGTTTTTTCTTGTACAGACAGCAATGTTGTCAAAACTATCCATGTTCACACGGACCTGCGAAAGCTACTGAAGCGCTGTATTCTAATGTCAGGCCTGTAGGTGGTGATGCCACTTTTTAAAGAAAACCTACACACCTATAGACTGAAAATGTAATATGCATGCGCATGGCGTCATCGTTTTCAAAACAAGCCAAAACGCATAAAAAACAATCATTTGAATATACTCCAGGGTTTCTACTGATACAAAGCCATATGCTAATCGCTGAAGTAACCCTTTAATCTTAAAAAGTAAAGGGGAACATTTTCTGTCGTAAAAACGTAGTGCTAATGCTGCAAGATGTTCAAAATACAGTGCAAGTTGACTAAATGTAAAGACATCGGCCTACATATGTTTAGTTGTAGCAGCAGTCAATGAAATTGAAGACACAGCTTTTTAATGTGGACTTTACTGTGCTGTCTTTTAGCATGCTAGCTGTGTGTATAAACCTATAGGCCTGTTAGCTTTTGAGACAAAGCAGCACAAAGACAATCTAACCACTATTTAGCCTCTTAGGTAACACAAATTAGAATGATTTACTTCTGAAATCATTGGGAGTGAATGAAATACTCCTTAAAAGTTCACGGTGATACGATGACATATGCTAACAACAATATTACTGCAACATCCAGTAAAACACAGGGTCCACTGGCGACATCATGTAAGTACATGACTGGTGGTTGTGTAGGTTAAAAATCGTTTAAGTGTGTACCAAAAGTCCCATTCACATTTTTACTTTTAAACAACAATGGAATCAATGCCAATTTTGTTTCCACATCCTACTCAAATGCAATCTTGTAGATTCCAGTAAATGCATCAGTGTTTGAGTCACACATGAGTCTAATGTGCGTAACCTGATAAAAAGCAAAACCATCAGCTAATTAAATTTCCAGGCCCACGCAGAATGCAATTGCTTTTACATTTTGAAAAAAAAGAAGAAAAATTTGCTTATTCTTGTGAAAAATCTGAGGAAACAATTGTTGAATTTTGCAGAACATAGGCTACTTAATTATGATAATAAAAAAAATCAGAAGAAATCGAAAATATTAAATACATATTTACAGAATAGTCCACTATTGTGTAGAGGGGACAAAATGACAAGGAAATTATGAACAAAATAAAAAACATTAGCCAGGTTAAGTTCTTGAAATTCGACAGAAGAAATGTCCCATTTAAACTAAGCCCTAATCCTGGTTTAATCTAAGCCCTGTCTGTGAAACCAGGCCTCAGAGTACTATAGAGTACCCTTTCAAGATGAAATTATTGATTGCAATTATTTTTTCCTTTATTTAATCATATAGGCCAATCAGATCCTTAAATGAGTTTAATTTCTGTAGATCCACCAAGAAGCAGATCATCACCTGACCCAAAACAAATTCATAACCTCTACCATCAAAGGTCAAAGCACACGGCTGTGACCTTCAGTAACCCTGTCCTCATGCCTCCATCATTAGAACTTCTCACACTATCCATCTCCAGTGTGTTCTTTAATCCTCACACTAGCGAGTCATGACCTGACCTAACGTCTGTCGGATTGAGGGGCATATTTAACCTGTCAGGTCCTCCATCCCATAGCCTCTGTTCCTGGTACGGTCTCTGAGCTGTCAGCCAGATTCCTCACCACACTTTGAGTTTATCCACAGACTGTCAGTCACATCTGAAGTTTGACTCTCACGTCAGCTTATGAGGACACACTTCTTTCTTAAGGACATCTCTACTAGGTAATGCAGCAAGTGACTTGTTTTAATTTACATTTACATTTACGCATTTGGCAGACGCTTTTATCCAAAGCGACTTACATTGCATTCAAGGTACACATTTTTACATTATTGTCAGTTCTTGCTCTCCCTGGGAATTGAACCCATGACCTTGGCGTTGCTGGCACCACACTCTACTGGTTGAGCTACAGGAAAGCATTAATAGCATAGTTCTGCCTCATAAGGAGTGACGTCATGATGTTTGGTTACAAAACACTCAAGAATAAGCTACGAGTTTACAACCTTTTTTACTGTGGTGTGATTACATCATCATTTTTAATTTGATCTTTGTGTTTGGATCAGTATTGGGTATTTAATTGTCCTGCTCATTTCTCCTATTTTTACATTTAGATTACATTTGTCACCATCCAACACTAAGACCAGTTAATTTTTAATAACTTTGTTTTATGTTACCTTTAGCAAATCTCAAAATCAATATACTGCGACAGAAATACAATAAAATAAAAAGAAAGCCAAAATACTATATTAATATTATAGTTTTAATATATATATATATATATATATATATATATATATATATATATATATATATATATATATATATATATATATATATATATATATATATATATATATATATATATATATATATTAGGGCTGTTTCGAATGCCATTTTTTGAGCTTCGAAGCTTAGGTGGCAATCAATATCGAAATTCAAATTCGAAGCTTCGGTGGGTGGGGCTAAATATATAATAATAGTGTCGGTTTGCATTTGTATCATCTTTCACGACTTCACGTTTCACTCTTCGGCATCGGAAATGTGTTGCGGCAGACCCAGTGGAGTGCAGTGTTGCATTTGGTGCAATATGATCAGGTGGCACACATTCTTTAAATATTAATAAACATTTAATAATCTTTTAAATAGAACAGTTTCCGGTACGCATTACACGGGCAGGTTTATGCTCCGAAAACGGACAGTGCACAAGTGATACAAAACACAAATGCTGTTAAGAGCAAGAACTTTAATAAGGTATTAATAACGAACCTTTCTTTAAAACAAATGAATCCCAAAACAGAAATTAAATTAGTAACACACAGTGATTTCAATGAACTGCATGCTTATAAACAGTTGAATAAGAATAAATGAATTGTTTTTAAAATGACACAAAATGTAATATCTATTACAATTAGTTTTATTCTATATAAGGGATTTATTTTGTCTTATTCTGACTTTTTGTTAATTTAAATCTTTAAAATGCGCAATGCTTTTATTGAAAGCACGTTGCGGGGTTTTTTAAAATTAATTATTATTATTTCAAGCATGATTGAGAATAAGTCTGCGACGGAAGTCACGTGTTGAAAAAAAAACACGAATATTCGAATCTCAAAACTGAAAATCGAATGCCACCTCACCGAACGAATATTCGAATATTCTAGTACAGCCCTAATATATATATATATATATATATATATATATATATATATATATATATATATATATATATATATATATATATATATATAATTTTCTTCTTTTTTTTTTTTTTACCTGGCCCATGTTTCTGAAACTTAAGATTATCCTTAAAAACACTAAAACACTAGTCATTTAATATCACTGTTAGATTCAATCTGTAAAAGAATATATATTTTTAAACTATATATATATATATATATATATATATATATATATATATATATATATATATAGATGGGTCGAGGCTGGGTCTTCCAACATGACAATGACCTGAAGTACACAGCCAGGATAACCAAGGAGTGTCTCTTTAAGAAGCATATCAAGATTCTGCCGTGGCCTAGCCAGTCTCCAGACCTTAACCCAATAGAGAATCTTTGGAGGGAGCTCAAACTCTGTTTCTCAGCGACAGGCCAGAAACCTGACTGATCTAGAGAAGAACTGTGTGGAGGAGTGAGCCAAAATCCCTCCTGCAGTGTGTGCAAACCTGGTGAAAAACTACAGGAAACGTTTGACCTATGTAATTGCAAAGGCTAATGTACCAAATATTAACATTGATTTTCTCAGGTGTTCTAATACTTATTTGCAGCTGCATCGTAAAAATAAATAGTTTAAAAAATCATGCATTGTGATTTCTGGATTTTTTTTTTTAGATTATGTCTCTCACAGTGGACATAAACCTACGATGACAATTTCAGACCCCTCCATGATTTCTAAGTGGGAGAACTTGCAAAATAATGGCTGTTCAAATACTTATTTTCCTCACTATATATATATATATATATATATATATATATATATATATATATATATATATATATATATATATATATATATATATATATATATATATATATATATATACAATTTTTAATTTATTTAGACCAAATTGTGTAGATTTAATTGGCCATAATATAAAAAAATAATCAGCTTATGGGTTTTAAAAAAATATTGACTTTGACTATATTTATTTTTTTATTTATACATTTATATTCTTTAGTAAGACCAAATAGTATAGTATGTTTTAATTTCTTCCATTTATCAGTTGTCGGCCATAATATGAAAATAATGTTATTTTATCTGTCAAATATTTTATAATTTAGTACATGCCTAATCTCTGTAAATTCATTATAATTCCTCAGACACATTCACATCCCACCACAAGCTGCTTGACTCGCCATATTCTCCTCTATAAACCTCTGCACTCATCTAAAGTGAATCTGTACACATCTTGTCAGTCGACAATTTTCATTTAAATAGGATCAAAGTGAACATTATCACAATGGTCAACACACACAAACACACACACACGCACGCACGCACGCACGCACGCACACTACAACCATGTCAAAGTTATATTAAAAAAAACATCTTCAAGTAAACCATCAAATCATCAATTGGATCAAATTATCCATCCATCCATCTATCCATCTATCCATCTATCCATCTATCCATCTATCTATCTATCTATCTATCTATCTATCTATCTATCTATCTATCTATCTATCTATCTATCTTCTTTTGTGGCTTGATTTGGCCATGAAACTATAGTAGCAAGCTTTTTCTTTTTCTTGATTTGTTTGGAGTAGGCCTATCTTAGTGGCCCGACAATCAGTATGAACGTTAACACCAAGATTAGAGACAGAGATCATGAAGGAGAGAAATTTCAGGAAATTAGTCATCACAGAATGACCCATCCCATCTAGAAAGCCACCTTCTGACCTGTGCAACCCTCCCTGATTTTTTCTCGCTGTCTTTTCAATCCCTTCATTCCCTATTTTCTCTCTCCGGACCGCTCCTCCCCACAATCCCTTTTGCCCTCTGGGTGACCTCTCCCTGCCTGTGGACAGGCCGCTTAACATTGCTTCCCCACCTGTGGAGCCGCGGAGGGAGCGGGGAGCTCTTCAAAGCCCCGTGCAGTGATTGAGCACTGATTGCTGTGGGCCACTTGACTCATTTCATCTCATCTCAAGGACTCAAACTTCTGGAGAATGAGGTGGGAGGCAGATGGAATGCTGTGGAAAAATAGGCAGCTTCTGCCTTTGATGGGACGAGCTTCCTTTGTAAGCCCATTTGAGCGACACTGAAATGGTCTTGACAACTTTTACAAAGCCAAACAATCACAAAAAAGGACAAAATATTACACTTTTCCAGGAGTTAAATGCAGAATACAACAGTATTTTGCTATATTTAAACTGCTTTCATGTTGACACTCTAAATATAGCCTAGTGTAAAATTGTGGAGAGTTACTTCTTAGGAAAAAATCTGTATATAAAATTTTCCCTCACTCTTGATTACATTTACATTTGTTCTTGGCAGATACTTTCGTACTACAGGGACTTACAATAAAGTGCATACGATGTTTATGGCAATTAGTAGTTACATTTGCCTTGATGTGCCAAGTTTGAATACGCATAGGCAGAGAATAATGATGGAAAATTGCAACAGACCAAAACTGAATAAAAACAAAAAACAAATGGCTTCAGAAGACTTAAAATATAGCAGACAAATATGTATGGACTAACTTTAATGGTGCTTTTTGAGGCTTGAAATCCACCAGTTACTACATATGACCCATGCTGGCAAAAGGAGCAAATTTTCACAGATTTGTAAGTTATTTTCACATTATCTATTTAAAAAAACCTACAAAATGACGTGTGATTTGTTAAAATCGAACAAAAAGTGACTGAGCTACACAAGTTGATAGAGTCAGCAAAGTCAAGATTTCTGTAGGTTCCAAAATAAAATCACCTAGCAACCATACCTTAAAATCTCTGCTAATAACACAAAATTTGACACACTAAGCATAATATATATAAAAAAATATATATATATATTCAACTTTTTTTCCCATGATAATAGTTTGATTAACATTGAGACAGCCTATACATTAACTACTGTAATGCACGAGTCTAATATAATGTTACACATCAGATGTTTTTCCCCAACAGTTAACCAAAAGTTCACTCAAGACATAACAGAAAATGTTTGTGTGAATACTCAACATGACAGATATTTTGAAATACTATAATTGTGTGTATGTGTGTATACTTTGTGTGTATACTTTGGCCTTAAGTGTGCACACGTCGTAGCTGTCAGTCAGTGCAAGTAAAACCATTTTCAAACCAAATCGCCATATTTCACTTATTTGCCTGTAGCTCGAAATTATCCCGTGAGACTCCTTTTGCTAGCACCGGTCACATGTACATTCACTACATAGAAAAGAGCAACATCAACATACTGGGAAACTTCTCCAATATTGCGTTTTAACAAAATCCTAAAGTATACATATATGTATACTACACCAGGGTATATAGCATGTGTTACGTAAATTTCAAAATCAGCATAGTATGTGCGTATAGAGTGGTGCAGGTTGACATTTTTTGTAGGCCAACCTGGAAGTTTGCATCACCCTGGTTCCCTTGACAAAAAAAAAAAACACCTGGCTTGGCTTTTTGGATTATTGCAGAAAATAAGGCCTGTGACAAACAAAAGATTATGATTCTTACACATTTTGTTCACTGTGATAATCTTCACAAATGAACACAACTTTTATGAATTTTGAAGCGTAAATACAATCAGCAGAAGTCAAAAGCCAAACAGAGGACATAAACAACCTACAATACAGGCGCATGACTTCCGACAACTCTTTCAGTCTTTGTTTTAAAAAAAATGTTCCTGAAAGTTTGAGTTCTAATAGTTTGCAGGAGCACAATTATAAACACCATTAAGCGGACTAGTGAGTAGATGAATTTGCTATTTTAATGTAGTCCCATTTAGCTACTTGCTAGCCACCGATTTTTAAGACAATTAAATGCTTTAAAAAAATCACAAGAGGGTATTACTGATGTATTTTATATCATAGATTAAAACATGAAAATATCTTGAAACAGAGGCGGACAGTACTCAAGTATTTCCAAGTAATTTGGTTTTTCAAGTATGTGTACTTTATCAGTGTTCTTCTTTGGAAAAAGTTTACTTCACAACATCATAAAACATAATATTGTACTTTTTACATCAATACATTTCATATTGAATATTAGTTAATACTTAATTACATTAAAAATATAGTACTGTTTACTTTTACTCAAGTAAAAGTATTCAAAGTTTTACTTGAGTAAAAGTAAAAAAGTAAAAAAATTGTGTAATTAAGTATTAAAGGTAAGAAAACAACAACTTTTATTTATGAAATGTATAGTGAATACATACACAATACACTATACATTTAGTGTATAATGTATTACATACAATACACTATACATTTCTAAAAAGTATGACATATAATATGCTTTGGAATGCAGTGAAGTAAAAGTTTTCTAAAGAAAAACACTGATGAAGTATATACTTAAAAATGTACTTGATTAGAAAGTAAAAATACTCCACGACTGTCCGCTTCTGTATTTCAAGCCTTTAACCAAAAACCCATTGACTTCAGGATGATGGAAATGGAAGTGCGAAATTGCAAACTCGTTTCAGGGGTTTGGCCAACAAAAATACATCCCTGCAGCACTCTATTGCAAACACATCTTTCTAACCACACATGCTCTGTAAACTCAACTAGCACATGCGCCTTGAATATTTTGCTCTAATTAGTTTGTCCACAAGATGGCAACACTGGCCTGGGCTGTTGCTTCACATTCGCAATTGAAACCGATCATACGGAACAAACGACAAACTACTGGAGACGCAAGACGAGCACTTGTGTGAAGGGGTTAAGAGATACACGCAATTCTAGTATAAACGACTTCAAAGACATTTTATCGGTCATAACTTCTTGAGAAAAATAACGCAGACATTGGATCAGTGTGAAACTTTTCTCATTTTAAATGCAAAAAAATTAAGAAATTAAAACGAAAAGTCAGTCATAGAGAGCAAAATAGTGGATCTTAAAGGGGGGGGGGGGGGGGTGAAATGCTGTTTGATGCATACTGAGCTTTTTACACTGTTAAAGACTTGGATTCCCATCCTAAACATAGACAAAGTTTCAAAAACTAATGTTGGACGTTTGATGGAGTATTTCTGTGTCAAAAATACTCCTCTCCGGTTTCTCACAAGTTTCGGAGAGTTTTTTTCGAGTATAGCTCGACTTGACGTTAATAGACCGGAAGGTCCTTGTATGGGCCGTACGGGCTCTTCTCCCGGTAGGGTGCGCGCGCGTGACTAGAGCGAGAGAGAGGAAATGCACGCTGTAAACACTCTCTCAGGTGCAGATCCAGTCGTCCGTGAACACTTATGTCACGCCGCGCTCCACTTTATTCCTATGGTTGACATCGAGCAACTTCCACGCTTCAGCACAGCATTCCTGGAAGGCAGCGCTGCATTTGAACCGATTTGAACGCAGAAATGACGGGAAGCTTCACAACATTGCTTCAGTCGGTCTAATCGCATACAATAGTCCATAAACCGAATCATGTCCTCATAAACTGCGAGTAAGAACACACAAATGTTGACAGGCCACTAAATACAGTACATACCACAGAGACGGACGTCCTGCTGTTGCTGTTTCTCCTGTTCAATTTATTTCTGCCTCAGATTTGATTCTGGATCATATCTGTATTATCTGAGATAGCCATGGGTTTCTCCACGCTTGAGGACGTCACCGCTTTGTTCGCGATCGTCATTCTTTAGCTCCGTCCACTCGATACGCCTCTAGGCGCTCCTTTTTTTCGGAAAGACTCGGTACAGCCTATATTTCTTTTATAAATATAATAAAACTAAAGACTTTTCGAAGATATGAAGGATGCAATACTACTGTATAGGTACTCAAAATTGGCATGAGATGAATAAATGATTTCGCTTCAAACTCCCAGATTAAATATGGGACATCAAGCTGCAATAAATATTTTTAAATGAAAGATTTATTTATTTAAGATGGCATTATATTGTTCGCTCCCTCTGTCTGTGATCTCTTCCAACAATGAATGATTTTTATGTCAGATTGTGGAGCCGATCTCCAGACTGCTCTCAGCGACCTCGGCTCTCCTAGTAAAGTGTTCACGGCATGGCCAGAATTCCATGTAACTGATCAGATGCCAAACATTGTCCCCTGGTGCAGCGCCGCACACAGGGCCTCAGTGGCTGCATCGGCCCGGGGTTTCCACTTTGGTGCCTTGCCCTGATCATTCCATCTGTCTTCAAATCATGCTCCTTTCTCTGTTTTGGAAAAAAAACTACTGGAGACGTGCAGACTGGGTCAATAGGGGCATGCTGGATTGTATGTCAGCATCTGAAACAATCAGGTCAAGGTCATATTTATTCTTGTGTGCCACCTACTTTGGTGAAGCGTCTAAAGGTTTGGGAACAATAAAGTATCTCTTTACCTTTTTGCTATTTTCTCATGCTTACCCTAGTAGGATTAATGGCTGTCAACTTGCATGGGTTTGGGTGATATTACAATATCAGAAAAGAATACTGCTAGCCAGTTCAGGTCTATCCACCTTCCTGCTCACTTACAGGGTCCACTTCACACACATTTGATTTGGCAGAGGTTTCACACCGGATGCCTTTCCTGATACAACCCAGCACCGAGACTTTTTATTGACACGGCCCAACAACACAATTTGGCATATCTAATCCACCTGATCAAGACGATCTGCTGAAGATCAAACTGAGCATCCGAGTGGAGAAGAAAGGCAATTTAAGTGACTTTGATCGTGGCATGGTTGTTGGTGCCTTTTGGTGGCCTGAGTATTTCAGAATCTGCTGATCTACTGGGATTTTCACACACAACCATCTCTAGGGTTTACAAAGAATGGTCGAAAAAGAGAAAATATCCATTGAGCGGCAGGTCTGTGGGTGAAAGTGCCTTGTTGATGCCAGAGCTGTGCTTGAACACACAGCACAGAGTACAGATGACTGCAAACTAGCATGTGCGTTCTCCGTCTGCGTGTAAGGAATAAACTGTCTATATCAGCAGGTATCAATAAGCATATAGTCGTCATTAAAAAGGAGAAACCGA
Source organism: Pseudorasbora parva (assembly GCF_024679245.1). Taxonomy (NCBI): domain Eukaryota; kingdom Metazoa; phylum Chordata; class Actinopteri; order Cypriniformes; family Gobionidae; genus Pseudorasbora; species Pseudorasbora parva. Next base: position 15,709,953 of record NC_090196.1, on the reverse strand, counting down.
AACAAGGATATACACAGATTTACGAAACATAAACAAAGCAGCGCTTGCTTAGCATTTTGAATATCAGATATGTAGATAGTTCACCCAAAAATGAAAAGTTGATGTTTATCTGCTTACCCCAAAGACATCCAAGATGTAGGTGTGTTTGTTTCTTCAGTGGAACACAAATGAAGATTTATAACTCCAACCGTTGCTCATATAATGCATGTCAATGGGGTGTATTTCACATACACATAGTAAAAAACATACACATACGAATCCATATTAAACCCTGTGACTCGTGGCGACACATTGATGTCTTAAGACACGAAACGATCTGTTTCTGCAAGAAACTGAACAGTATTTATGTTATTTTTTACCTCATATCAGACAAATCTAATCTAGTAATCCCCAGAGCCATTACTTCTGCCGTATAAGGTCAAAATACCAGCACGATCATAGATATATTTACGTAGAAGCCTCATTCAACCATTTCGCGCAGGCACTACTGAGAATTTTATATATCTCTATGATCGCGCTGTGTTTTTTTTTTACCTTCTTCGACAGAAGTAATGGCAGATTGCTTGAGGAGATAAACATCAAATTTTCATTTTTGGGTGAACTATCTCTTTAAGCAGCGCATGTTGTTTTGGAATGCTCACATCGGATAACATAACATTAGATCAACCTTCTGTCTGTGCCATCTTGACTAATGGTTCGTTTCCGAGCGGTGTGGTAAGATTCAGTTTGGGATTCGGGACTGTAAACCCTGATCCGGCTTTGAGTTTCCACCACACACAGTACGCTTATGATAGACGTAGTGTAGTGATCAACATCATTCTCGCGCGGAGAAGAAAGCGACAAAGTATGGGCGATATTGTTCTTGCTTCTCGGCACGTGGCTGTTTGTCACAAGAAGAAATGCTTTGTTTGAGCCAAGGCGGCAGGCTGCAATGGGAAAAACACAGACGAAAAAGCATGCGCAAGCGACGATTCTCTATCAACCAATCAACGTTCTGCAGTGAGTCTAGCTCTGTCCGTTAGTACCGGACTACTGTGCTAGGTACCCCAACAGCAGGGTGCCAAAAACATGCTTTATTTTATCACTTTTGCTTTAATTTCCATGCATTGACGTGTTCGCTAAACTGAACATCCAATCAGAGTTCCCCCTCTCACCAAAGTCTCGATGCCAATGCAACATGCTGAATTGGGCAAACTGACGTGTGGAACGCACCGCAAAAACCAGCCTGCTAGATGGTTGCCAACGACCCAACGTTGGCCAACATGCGACCATCAGCTTGATGTGTTCCAGCCCTAAGAACAGAAAAACTGAGGCTACAATTCACACATGCTCACTAATATTGGACAATAGGCATTCAGATGGTAGGATCAAAATTTGGCGTCAACAACATGAAAGCATGGATCCATCCCGCCTTGTATCAACAGTTCAGGCTGCTGGTGGTATAATGGTATGTAAGATTTTTTTTTGGAACACTCCGTGTCCCTTGTTCACAAATGAGCATTGTTTAAACACCACAGCCCTGAATATTGTTGATGAACATGTCAACCCCTTAAGGACCACAGTGTACTTATCTTCTGATGTCTATTTACAGTCCCATTTCACAAACCTCAATGAGTTCACTATACTCAAACGGCCTCCAGATCTCCAATAAAGCACTTTTGGGATGTGGTGGGACGGGAGATTCACATCATGAATGTGCAGCCGACAAATCTGCAGCAACTGCGTGATGCTATCATGTCAATATGGACCAAAACCTGAAGGAATGTTTCCAGACACTGGACTAGAAGGTTCTGAAGAAAAAAGGGGTCCAACCCGGTAGCAAGTTGTATCTAATAAAGTGGCCAGTGCGTATGTGTGTGTGTGGGCAAGTTTTTGTGAAATATGAGGGGACTCAAATGTGTATGACATGGGTATGACATAGGTATTACAAGAAGAGGGTGAAATATGAGGACATTGGCCATGTCCCCATATTTGAAAATGCTTATAAATCATACAGGATTAATTTTTTTGAGAAAGTAAAAATGCAGAATGTTTCCTGTGATGGGTAGGTTTAGGGGCAGGGGCAGTGTAAGGGATAGAAAATATGGTTTGTACAGTATAAAAACCATTGTGCCTATGAGATGTCCCCACATTTCACAAAAATAAATATGTGTGTGTGTGTGTGTGTGTGTGTGTGTGTGTGTGTGTGTGTGTGTGTGTGTGTGTGTGTGTGTGTGTGTGTGTGTGTGTGTGTGTGTGTGTGTGTGTGTGTGTGTGTGTGTGTGTGTGTGTGTGTGTGTGTGTGTGTGTGTGTGTACTGTATATAAATACTAAAATATACTGTTTATTTTTAAAATCACCATTACAAAAATCTTCTTTTCTGATTGCAAGAAAATGTCTACATTCAATGGGTGTAAGTCTCTTGTTACAGAGAAGCTGTTAATAAGAAAAGAAAATATTTTTCAAGGCTTTCAGTGCACCTAGAGTCAACAAGTCAGCTGGTGATCTTGTGGGTGCTGTTTGATGCTAAAACAAACAGACAAGAGTGTTAGAGGCCAAGCCTGAATTCAGGCCTCCAATAACTTCCTGACTGACTTCCATTCTTATATTAGCACAATATTAGCACTCTAACATAAGTTAGCCTCATTCAGTCACTGTCAGGAATCTAAAGCCACATTCACACAGCAGCAGAATACAGTTGTCAGTCCACTATTTGACTGCTTAATTCAGTTACGTTCACACACAGTTCACTTTTTAACCACATTCTCAGAAAGCCTGTGCTGTGTGAACACAAACGGACTTGACAACTAGTTGTCTGTCATGAACAGTGCGAGAGAGCCGCTATGCGCTGCACAAACAGAATGACAGAGTGAACGTAGCTGATATAGTATCTGATTTTTAAAAATATATATATTTGGCCTGCTACAAAATTCTTATTATATTTTTTTGAATTCCATAAATCAAACGAAGCTTCCCAGACAGCAATAATAGCGTGGTCCAGATCCGGCCCACATCTGATACCACACTAAAAGGTTAAAGGTGCAGTCAGTAAGTTTTTTTCAAAAAAGTACAAGTGGAGTTGGACTATACTGACACCTACTGGCCTGGATGCATGACGTTTGTTTACTAACTGCAATTGTTTATCTTTTGTTTTGTTTCTTTTCATGGATGTTTTTTGTCAGTTTATGCTTAGATGTATTTTTTTATATACCAAGTGGTATATACAGAAAAGTATTTTTGTAATTAGTAATAGAAGTCTTAGTAACTCTGGTCATGTGATCTCAAAATGGTGCCTGAGGTGATGACCCACTCTGTGTAAAATAAAATTGTTTTTTTTTAGAAAAATTGGAAACCTTATGATTAAGCGATATTTTGAACAGTTCAACAATATAGACAGCATATTTATTTCTGGAATGACGACATTAAAAGTTACGATTTTAGGAGTACAATTTCGGGAGTTCACTTTGTGGAAGCAGGATGGAAGAATCAATCCTGCACAGATGGTCTCTACAAGATAATGAAATATTTTAAATTCAAATTATTATTATATTTTTTCAGAGTAAGTATTTACGTATTTGGTAACTAGTCACTTTGCGACTGGTAATAATGCCCAACTAACTGTACATTGTCATTTACGTACATTCATTTTCATCTCCCCAGAAATGTAATGCAACCACTTGGTTAAAAACCACCTATTCATCTCAGCATTTTACTTATTTTTTCAAAACTGTGCATTTCTAAAACTTTGTTTGAGCAAAAAATAAATGAGTCCACATTTAAGCTTAAATAAAAAAAAAATACTGAGCCCAACAGCCCGGCTCAGGGCCTAAACGCACCATTGGATAGCTTAGGTTGTTTACAGGTACCTTCAGCCCATAGCACCAATAAAGTAGGTAATATATTAAAAGCATCTATAGGTTGCTCAACCATATAGCCTTCCTGACACACATTAGCCAGTGCATTCTGATTTCTGCCTGTTATTTCTACATAGAGGCAATGAAAAAGAATGCACCCACCATCATCCTCCTCTTCCATCAAATATAATATGCTAGCTATATTTTGAACATTATTTTGCAATCCATAAACGCCTTTTTCCTTTCAGCCTGTTACGCAACAATCCCAGCCCATACTGATGTATAGTCATATAATGTGTGTACAGACAAAGAAAATTCAATCCCCAATCATATCGCAATGCTTTTGATGATGATTCGCTGGAAAGACGCCCTTACCTCAAATCCAGCATATAATCGGCTATGTATAATGCCTCGCAAGTTCCTTTGTTGAAAGCGTACTCGAGTGGGAAAATAAATAAATAAAAACACTGTATACCCGCAAGATGCGTCTTATAGCGGTTCGGCCACGTACAGAAGACAGGTGCACCTGCCCCGGGTGCGCAACGCTTCCTACAGACTCTTATTGCAAAACGATGCTCCTTATGCCAGTAGGCTATTATTTAAGACGCGTCTTACCGTTCCTCAGTCAGTCCTTAGTGTATTCCTCATCGTCCATATATCAGTCCGTTCGAGAATGGCTTTAAAATCATATGCCCAACCCGCTGTATTCTTTCACATCCTCATGTCATTCACTGATGCAGCAGTGCCACCGAAGACACGCCCACCTCATCTCTTACCCCCACATGAATGACGTAAAGGAGTACCAGACTCCGCCCACATACCCCTCTCACGCCTATTGATTGACGTAATAAATGAGCTACAGACCCCGCCCACTACTGGAAAACAGCTGCCTGTTAGAACTGCTGGTTCAGTCTGTGGCACTATATATATATATATATATATATATATATATATATAAAATAACAAAAATTATAATGTTGATTGATAAAAGGGTGCGTTTTTCATCCTTTTTGTTTGGTATTTATGTGGTTCTTTACATTCAATTAACATAAAATTATCCAATTTCGCACAACTATTTAAAACAAATGTTATTTCCATTTTTTTCCAAAAAAAAAATAAAAAATAAAAATAATTAAAATTACATTACATTTCTCCAAATAATTTATTCCTCAAAAAGGATTTAATTTTAATGGAGAACTTTTCTTAAAGCTACACTGTGAAACTATTTTAGTTTATTCTTAGCTAAAAACACTTAGTTCTTTCAAAAATATATGTGCTCATTAATGTATATTTACTTCTTTCAAGTAATAAAGTATTCTCGTAAGTTTATAATATGCCATTGAAAATACATACGGGTGAGGGGTTTCGAATGCCGGTCGCCATGTTGCTCCTCCATCTTGAAAGTACATTAGCCAAAGAGGGACATACCCGTAAATTCAAGCTTCGCCTTTCGCGTTTTAACACTCGATGGCACCGTGTCGAATGTGAAGAGGGGGCTTGCCATGTTAATCTTGGACTAAATCGGCCACCGTAGGAGTTAAAACGAAATCAGAATTGAGAGGAACAGAAACTAATATTCACTGGATGGTCATAGACCTTTACACCGCTAGATGGGGGGAAATATCACACAGTGCTTTAAATTTCAATCAACAGAAAGGGGGCAGTACTTGGCATTGATTGGCTATTCTTTTACGTAGGAATATTAGTCAGTTGTGTACCTATTGAGTGTTTTTAGAAATGCAAAATATAGCCTGCTCATATAATAATGCATACATATAAACAATCTGTTCACTGTAAAAAAAAAAAAAGTAATAAAATAAAAAGTTGCTGCCTTAAATTTTAAGTAGGCCTACAATCAGCTTAGGTGTTTAAGTAAGTTCAACTTAAATTACATTAAACTGACTTTTTTACATTTAAACGGACTGATTTTTTATAACGAACACACACACACACACACACACACACACACACACACACACACACACACACACACACACACACACACACACACACACACACACAACATATATATATATATATATATATATATATATATATATATATATATATATATATATATATATATATATATATATATATATATTACTTATTACTTAAATTTAAAAACTTATTTTAATAGCAAGGTAAAAGCATATGTTGTCATACCTGATTGATCTCATATTTTTATACAGTGTTGGCTTGTTTTCCCTTTGACAATATGACCATAGATTATAATGCCACAAAATAACATTTAATTTTAGCATTTTGGTATTTTGCCACAATCCATCTGCATGTATCTTTTGTCATGTTACTACAGAGAGTATAGCATTTGTGTTATATTGTATAGGCCTAATAATAGCAATATCCCTGGAAAATATTTTTTGCTTCTCTAAATATATGTTAATTATTTTATTAAGTGTATTGCCATGGTTTAGTAGTAATTGTGCTATCCCACAGTCAATAAATGCCAATAAAGCTGAATTGAATTGAATTGATTTGAATTTAATTAAATTTTTCCCAATGTAAGCGACACACATGTACCCGGCCATCCACGTGATATAAAATAAAACGTGATTCATCAGACCAGGCCAACTTCTTCCATTGCTCCTAAGCTGGAACTGGTTGATTTCTGTTAGTACTTTCGCCGGTGGACAGGGGTCAGCATGGGCACCCTGACTGGTCTGCGGCTATGCAGCTCCAAACGCAACAAACTACGATGCACTGTGTATTCTGACACCTTTCTGTCAGACCCAGCATTAACTTCTTGAGCAATCTGAGCTACAGTAGCTCGTCTGTTTGATCGGACCACATGAGCCAGCCTTTGCTCCCCACGTGCATCAATGAGCCTTGGCCACCCATGACCCTGTCGCCGGTTCACCACTGTTCGTTCCTGGGACCCCTTTTGATACTGACCACTGCAGACCAGTAACACCCCACTAGAGCTGCAGTTTTGGAGAAGCACTGATCTAGTCATCTAGCCATCACAATTTGGCCTCTGTGGCTCAAATCCCCACACTTGGCCATTTTCCCAGCTTCTAACGCATCAACTTTGAGGACAAAATGTTCACTTGCTGCCTAATATATCCCACCCACTAACAGGTGCCGTGATGAAGAGATAATCAGTGTTATTCACTTCAACTGGTCATAGTGTTATGCCTAATTGGTGTATCACCAATACTGTACACTCTGACGCCCTCTACTGGTCATTTGCATCCATAGATTTGTACAGAGCTCAGCACAAGTTATGAATCCTAATAATGTATATGAGACAAAAAAATATGAAATATTTATAGCTGCCTGTAACATGATCATTTGTTTTATTTTATTTAGCATTTCATTCTTTTTAAACTAATTTAAACTAAAATAGGGTGGAAATCTAGGAATGTTGTATGTCAAAATATTAAAGGTATCAAAATGATCCACAGAGATTTCATAGCTTAGGCTACTTGGCGCACACAATCTGTTTACCAATGAGGCCAAGACTGCTTCATAGGAGATGAAGTCCTCTGGGACAGAAATGAGACAACAATATCATGCAGCACCCGCATTACATAAATCTGTATGACCGTATGAAGCCAAGAAAAACGCTTATGACTTGACATGTGTGTGAAAGGCTTGAAAAGAGAAAAATAAATAAAGTGAGATTCTATACTTTGTGCTAAAATCCCAAGCATAATCTCAGGAACTTGTAAGACTTCCTTCAACAGGAAAGTGACCACAAAAAAAGCAAGTAAAAACAACCACACTGGAGTGGCTTTACAACCACATGTCCTTAATCCAGTCTTTGGAATGGCCTTAAAAATCATGCTCACATAATGTGCAAAGATTCTATCAGAAGTTTTTTATATGAAGTGTAACAGAGACCCATAAATATAATTGCATGGTTCTTTATTACAACTATTAGACTAACGTTGTAAACTTTTTAAAAACAAAATCTAATATATGATGTATTGTGCTGAGAATTAATTTTTTTATTAAATTGTTGGTCCATTATTTATTTAAAAAAATTATACTTATTTATTTACTTCTAAAAACACATTTAAGATCATTCAGATGCAATGCCTTTTAAAATATTATGTTTTACCATGTGTTAATGGGCGACAACCATTTATATAATTTATTAATATTAATAGAATCATATTTCATATTTTACCACTGTATGTTTATACATACGCTGTAGCAAATACTGTGAAATATTCTCAGATGAGTTACATATTTGTATAGTTTAAAGTTGATTTATGGTAAAACTTTACAATAATGGTTAACATAAACTAACATTGATCAATAGTTAATTTCAACACTTACATTTTTAAGATCAAAAGTTGTATGTGAACTACAAATATATGATCAATAAGTTATGACAACATGTTTTTGCATTGCTTTAACTCATCAAAATAAGGTACGCATGTATCAACCTTTTATGTTACAAGATTAAACTACTTTTGTTTAAAGTCAGTTTAATATCATTTAAGTTTAAATGACTTAAACATCCAAGTTCATCATACTTAAAAAATGAAGGCAACAACTTTTTTTACATTACATGAAAATGTGCATTATCTAACTTTAACAAAGGTTAATAAATGCTGTAAAGATATTGGTAATTTTTCGTTAATGTTAGTTAACGTATTAATATATATTGTTATCATATATGTAAGGACTGTATATGAAGCAGTATAGATTATGATTAGATAAATTATGGTCATATGCTTTAACAAAATGTTAGAATGTGTAAACAGAGGTTGAAGCACTGAATAATTCAGTATTTTCCGTTTGTGCATAACATTATCTTTATCCTTTATATTAAATGCGAAAAGGACCGGAGGAATGGGTGGACCCCAAAGGCCTGTTGACCAATCCCCTTGAAAGCAACTTGTTGGGCAAGTTTTGTTATTTAGACGCTCGTTGTCATTGACTGACCCACTTCATTGAATGTGTGTGTGAGTGCGTGTATGGCGAATAGATGCGCTGTAGAATAACGCGAACGATGAACGCCGGTTTGACGCTGTTTACTTTATCATTATGCTGTTTCGGTTTTATTCAAGCCAAATCCCCGATGCAGTCCTGTCCCATCGGACAGTTCCTACTAAAAAATCAGTGCGTCCTCTGTCATCCCACCTGCACGGAGTGTGAGGGTCATGAGCTATTCGAGTGCACCGCTTGTGGTTTAGGTAAGAGATAGTTCACTATTATATTCTGTAGTTTAACACTGAAGTATCTATTGAATCAAACAGGTGCCTCCATTTGGGACCGTCACCGTGCATAGCCCCGCTGTCAGCGCGCATGCGCAACTCTCTTTTTTATAGCGATGTTTCTTCGTGGTGACATTTTTCAGAACATTATGATAGCTTAATATGTCATTCAAAGCGAGATTTACCAGGGGGAAACTTATGTTGAGTTGTTTGTAAGTAGCCTAAGTGCTAATTAATATGGAACTAAAAAAAATGCATAATCGTTTTTGGGTTGTTTTGGCCATTGTGGTACGAATCTGTGGAAGCATTGTGCAGGTTCACAAAGGGATTTTCCAAGAGACAATTGGGAAGGCAAACCTCCCAGTCCTCCCAGTCCTCCCTGCACAGCTGCTGCGGAAAAACAATGAAGCCGCTCTCCCTATTTATCAAAGCGACAAAGATTGCTTTACCTCAAAAGGGAGTTTGTTTAGTGACCTCAAACATGAAAGTGTTGTGCACACTTTTAATTACAGGAAGAGTTGAAATTAAGGCCATTTTAAACACAAATTAATCGGCTATCTCTCTGAACAGTAGGCCTAATCAGCTTTCCTGAAGAGGTTTGACAGTATAGGCCTACTTTTTTCTGCCAAACATGGGAGTGGGAAAAAATAAGACCACTTCCTTTTTAGTGTTGTGAAAGCTGATAATGTTTCTGTTTGGACGTAGTTAAAAATTCCTCAAGTTATCTGATTCCTCAAGCTACTTCTGACAGTAGCTCCTGGTGTTTTCTTTAGCTTCAGTCCCAGCTATTTCATATGTTCTGTGCCCTGGCCTTTTGGAAATGATGTGTCCTAAATGTCATACTGTACACTATGCACTTACTATGCATGCACTATGTACTCTACATCAACATTTCATATAGTTAATTTGCAATACAGCATCAAAGTCTGATGGCTTCTTTTTTTAAAGTCAGCAAAAAACAGAAGTTGCGATAGTCTTTTCTTCCCTATTGTGATGAGTGAAAACGCTTCTCAAACACGAAAATATGTTGTTTGCAGTTTTCAGTGTGAACACACTGAATGCGATAGAAAAGTGCAGAATTACTATATCTATCTTTTTCAGTGGTTTCAGTTTCAGTTTCCACACTATTACAAGTCTTCTAAAGTCGTACAATAGCTGTTTATGAGGAACAGTTAGAAATTTAAATCATTGTTCAATAATGTTGCCGTACACTGCAGCGTTCGAATCAAATACAGTACCTTTAGATGAATATAAATTATGGAATATATGTATTCATATGTTCCATAATATACATATGAATATATGGATGTGGAATATATATATATACAGTCCCTGAGAAAAGTCTTGTACAAAAGTCTTTGTACTTTAGGTACAAATTGACATAAAGTGCCGCTGAAATATATTTCTAATCAAGATTTTTTTACAAGAAATGGCTCATTTTAATCCCACCAGCTTTTGTGATAATGTTTCAATGAAAAACTAAACTTTCAAAAAGTATTCTAATATTCACAGCTTGGTAAAGCCCATTAAATCAATTTTTGCAAAGACATAAGTGTTGTCACCTTGTCATATGAGCTTCACCTGTGACTAATAATGGAACAATTAGGTCTCAAGTGTGTATAAAAAGAACCCCAGTACACTAGACCTTCACATCAACTGCAACTAGACCTCTGCAAACATGCCTAAGATTCACCCTGAGACTAAAGTTTTGATTATCAAGAGGCTGAAGACCAGATCCACTGCTGATGTGGCAGACACCTTCAATGTGTCTCAGCGTCAAGTACAGAGGATAAAAAAAAGATTTGAAGAGACTGGAGACGTTTTTGACAAGCCCAGGTCAGGCAGACCCCGCAAGACAACTGCTCGAGAGGACCGTTTGTTGGCTCGAAAATCCAAGGCCAGCCCATTTTCCACTGCAGCAGAGCTCCACGAGACCTGGTCACCTGAAGTCCCTGTGTCAACTAGAACAGTTTGTCGGATTCTGTCTCGAAATGGCCTCCATGGTCGAATCAGTGCCCGGAAGCCAGTTTTGTTTGTTTGTTTTTTGTAATCAGGCTCTCAAAAATGATATAAAAATGTGGATTTAGATTTCTCTGCCAATAGTTATCGACGTTCAAATATAAAAACTGTTGGTTATCGGTATCGGACAAAATTTTCATATTGGTACATCCCTAATATAAATAACAGCATACAGATTTGGAACAACATGAGGGTGAGTAAATAATGACAGAATTTATATTTTTGGTTGAACTATATTCCTTTAAGACAGTATGAATATGCAAACTCTAGTCTTTAGCAAACCAAGCCACTCTTTTGAGTTCTGTTAGTAGGCGTTCATGGTTGCCATCCCTCCTTTTCAAGCATCTCAAAGAAGAGTGCTGTAACTCTTAATCTCTCTCCCGACAGCCCGGCCTGGTTGAGGGGGGAGGCCTTGCATCCGTTAGTGTGTGAAAACATTGCCAAAAGTGCCCATTCCCTCTCCATAGCCCTTGTTTATGTGTACTGGTCTTGGCAAAATCAGTAAGCCAGATAGTTGCTACTGTTTCTATTTAAAGAAGAGTTCTTGATGGACACAAGCAGATGTTGATGTTTGAGTTTCATAATAGTAGCGATTTGTTTTTCAGAAACAATAAGCATATAGTGTGGCTTAATCTTTTAGTGCATTTATTTCACAAAACCGGCCTAGAACATGTAACACTTTACTTCAAAATAATTTTCTTCAATCGGTGAAACCTGTTTTAGGACAGGAAAGTTTTGATGCACTCTGCAACATTTGGCTTTACTGTTGGAACTACATGATTGCAAAAACTCACAAGTAAATGTCACAGTAATGACAATTGGGAGTTCAAGTGCACTTAAATGTCATGGAAATATTGTCAAATATATATATATATTTTTTAAAATCTTAATCTTAAAAATATCACACATGCTCATGCTTTCATGACATTCACACATGGTTGCTAGTGTTGGAATTACCTCTGGCCAATGTGATGATGCTGTCATGCTGTAATTCATTAAGAGGAAGCTAGTCATCCATTTAACCTGCAGGACATACAAAGGACATTCAAATTCCTTACAAACGCTTCTGACATTGTAATACTCTAGGTTTGATATATTCACACTGCCCAGCTTAAAAAATAAGCCACTGTTTGGATTTAAATTGGCAAATGCATAAAGGGATCATATAAGGCCATTTTTGTACACGTTAATATGATTATTAAGTGTCTAAATTAAAACTTTGTAATATACTTAAATAAGAAATTATATTTAGTATTCTAAGAAATCAATCATTTAACCTGGTGAAAAACAGCTCTGTTTTCAGCAAGCCGTTTCTGTGCATGTGCATTTTATGCTAATGAGCTTTGCTCACCCCACCCCTCTGTTCTGTGGGGGTTTTGAGTGTGAAGATGCTTTGACAACAGGAGAAAGTTTGACAATGTGAGTCTCTCAGGACACATCTGTGCAAGTTCAAGCGTATCAATTCGATATATCAGATATATCAACATCAAAATGACTGCTGTGTTCATTATTACACCCAAGAGAGAACACCACAATCGCTTAGACGTCATTCTGCTCCAGCATATCCACAATGGCGGACAGCTTGTGTTCGCTCAGGGCGGGTCTGAGCTGAAACGCTGATGTCAATCAACAGTCGTGGAAGGGGTGTCCGATCGTGTGACGTCACACATCGAACGGCTTGATTTCAGACAGGTGAAAACATATAAGGAGATTACTTTTTTTTATCATTATAGGATGGTTGTGTACAGTCACTACCAACACACATGTAAAAGTGCATGTACTATTATATGACCCCTTTAAGAGTCAATGATCGGATCCTTATTGCAGTGATTATAATATTTCTAGCATGCTATATGTTTGCGAACAGTTCTTCTAACCCTATATGATGGCGTGTGTAGCTTTTCATTTCTTAAACAACCATGTAGGAAGACACATAATGGCCATATTCCAGCATGACAATGTCAAGATTCATCAGGCTAAAGTGTGAAAGAATTATGGAAGGGAGCATGAAGAATCCTTTCACCTCTGAGTCCAGAACTTAAATTCATTGAAAGTCTTTGGGATGTGCTGAAGGAGACTTTACAGAGTGCTGGACTCTTGCATTGTCAAGAGAAGATCTGGACCAAAAATGGATTCACCGCTTGATGGAATAACCAAAATATCCAAAGTTAACCCTTATTCTATCATCTGATTACTGTAACTGGACCGTTATTTAAATTAGTCATTTGGATCATGGGTCCCATATCATTTTAAATGGATTTTGTGGGTCATTGCAGATGAAGAGGGGAAGGAGCGTTTCCTGTATCAGGGTCACTGCAGAATACACTGCCCACGAGAGTTTTATCCGGACCGAGACCAGTATACCTGCCTTCCATGTATGCCTAACTGTGAGATCTGTGCGGATGCCAACGTGTGTGCCAAGTGCAGAGAAGGATACAAGCTTCAAAGTGGCATCTGTCTGACAGTCCTGTGTGGAGTTGGTGAGTTTATTCGTTTTAATTTGTGTAATTCTAATACAGCATTGCAACAAGCAGCAGTTTCAGATGTCACTTGATGAATTTGCTCAATGAAAGTTTATGTGCGGAACAAAACAGCAGACCTGTGGTATTGCTTTAACAGTTGAAACAAATTAATATTGAGTGACTTACAAAACCAAAAGTCGTTTATAGAAACACTGCAATATTCCATGAAAAATAAGAATTATCTATTTTGATTTGATGCTGACTCATAGTATGCCAACAAAGCTACATTTAGTTAGATTTCCATTCTGGCCATGCAAATTATTACATAGTTAGAAAATGCCTGATTTGCATATTCAAACTTAACAATTCAGAGAACATGTCACACAAAACAATTGTCTTAATGTACTGTGATTAATCAACTGTGGAATGTATGGAGATATCTATAATTTTACCCTGTTTGCAACAGACATCTATCACTCAGTTTAAATGAATCAAACTAATAAAAAACAAACTGGAATTGGAATCATATTCGAGGACAAGAACTAGCTATTACTGTATATAACTTCTGAATAATCATGTAACATGTATATACAAAAAGTCTGATACTCACAGACATTTGCTTCAACAGGTCAGGTTCAGGACCCGGATACGCGAGAATGTATAGACTGTGGTATCGGCTGTAAAACATGTTCCACAGGTAAATAACACATACTGTATTGGCTATGTGTATAATATTTCACGTTTCATTATTTAAATAGTGTAGTATAACATAATGTCTGTAATATTATGATTAATTATTCACTAATACGCATTTCTTTCAGCCAGTTGTTTTCCTGTTGTTTCTCTTTAATGTACTATTTTTATGCTCATCAGAATAACCATATGCTGAAATCTAATACTTGTAATTATGGGGTGCTGATTAAATGTCATACTTTTTTACATAATATGATTTGCATTCTGTAGCAATTTTGCTTTTGACAATCAAAAGTTTGTAAAGAAGTACAGAGACCCTGCACAGCTCACAGGAGTATGGGTGGGGATCCAGTCCATTCCTTCAAACTCCACGAGGACATCAACAGAAAAAGAACATTTTGTCAGCTTACGCACCTGTGCAGACATCATTTCTGGCACTGGCATCAAGGTGGGCTCGGGCTCGAGCTCTGTGTCTGCACCTTATACAGGGATGCAAACTACACATAACCCCAGGTTACAAGATTGGGGATATCAAGGTAATGGGTAAAAACTCGCCTTTATTGTAGGCTACCTGGAGAGGAAACCCAGGTATCCAGGAAAGACCTCAATTGGATAGACCTACAACCAATCAGAGCAACGGAGTGACGCATAACGTTAGTTGTCAAATGTCAACAGAACTCAACTGCACTGTGTTGCCAAGTCTGCGGTTTTGCTGAGGGTTGTTTTCCATGTCCGCGGATTGAAGCAAGCTCTATTATGTGATATATAGACCCAGGAATGCAAGTTTTAGCAAGCAACCTTTCCAAAATATCCCCCCCCCCCCCCCAAAAAAAAATGCCTTTTTTCCCCAGAGATGACTACATTTCTATTCATCCTCTGTCCATCATCGTCTAAAGCCCGTCCTGATGATTTCATTGGTCCGAACAGTTTCGGTTTGGGCATAATTACTCCTCTATGATTCAAGTCGAGACCGAACTTCCCGAGCTCAAATGTTGTGTTTGAGTTCGGCTGGCATCCAGGCTAATTATTTATGAAAAGATAGAATGCATTATAATGTACATTATGAATAGTCAGCAATCATGAAAAGGGGTTATATCAAACAATTTTTTTTCTTCAAAATTGATGGGTTGTGTAATCATTACCTATTTTGTGTCCACAACAGATGAGCCAGAGGTTTGCAACAGCTGTACAGATGGCTACTTCCTGTAAGTTTTTGTATTATATATTTTTAAAAAGATGTCAGTTTTTTTCTGCTGCTATGCAATTTAGGCCACGTTGAAGTCTTCTGGAGCATATTGCGAAGAAACTTTCTTAGAAAGAGAACAGAGGTTCGATTGTGTGTTTCTCCCTGTGTTATGGCCTCCAACTATTGTGTGCATCAGATTTCACTTTCAGTTAAATCTCACACGGATACCTGAGATTCAGGCTGCTCGACATAGAGGTACCTCTTATGAGTATTCCCCTCAACTCACTCAACCTGTCCTTCTCTCTCTCTCTCCTCACTAATTTGAGCCCGTCTCCTCCTCGCTCGGTCGAAGCTGAAGGACTTTCTTTGCTCGGAGAGTTGGAGTGTCTTGTACGAGAGTCCTGACTAATGAATGTCCACTCGTAGAGGAAAAGAGCAATGTTAATCCCCCTGAACATTCCTCATGCTTTCATTGTGCTTGCGGCGTTGCCATGGCAGCTGTTGTCCGCCGTCCTGCTCAAACATCTTGCTTAAGTGTTGAGTTCCAAAGTGAGGCACCTCTGTGTCTCAGACGGGGCACTTGATCAGCCATGCTTATCAACTAACTAGAATAAGATGTGTGTAACAGTGCAAACATGGTTTATGCAGTTCCATTCAATTTATCTTTACGGTAGACTCTTTGTATAGTTTTAATACATGCAGAAGCAGTCAGACATTTGAAGGCAAAGTTATTCTTTATTATTACTATTTTCTAGCCTGACGTGGTCATACTCAATTCTAGTCAGAATATGAGTCTGAAACTGTGATTATGGGGCGCGTTTCAACCGAACCAGGAAAGACCTCAATTGGATAGACCTACAACCAATCAGAGCAACGAAGCGATGCATTACTTTAGTTGTCAAATGTCAACAAAGCTCCACGGCACTGTGTTGCCAAGTCCGCGTTTTTTTCCGCGGGTTGTTGTTCGCTTGTTGAAGCGACTATTGTGTGATATATAGACCCATGAGTGCGAATTTTAGATGGCAACCTTGCCAAAATGACACATTTAAGCCCCCAAACAAGATTTTTTTTCCGGAGAACCCCCCTGAGAAGCTATTGTTTAGGGCTAGTAGTTGGCGGGTTTTTTTCTAAAAACTTGGCAACCCTGTCTGCACGCACGCTGGAATAAACGATCTTTGCCGGTGTTGTAAAAAAATGTAAGAATTTAAGGAAAGACAGAGTACTTACCCAACATGATCATCATTTTTGAGAGAAATAGTGAAGGTGAATGCATGCAAACAAGCTCTCCGTTTAGGATTCAAACAAATATAATCCAAGCTCCTTTGATGACATGCATGATTACGTTACTGTTGATCATCTGTCCGTCATCGTCTAAAGCCCGCCGTGATGATTTCATTGGTCCGAACAGTTTCTGTTCAGGGATAATTACTCCTCTATGGATCAAGTCCAGACCAGACCGAACCGCCTGACCTAAAAATGCTGTGGGCGGGGCTACGTTTCGGCTGGCACCCATGCTAACTATTTTCCACATTTTAGAATAATGATAAAGTCATCAAAACTATGAAAAACTGACTAAAACAATGACTATAAACATGAAATGTTTATATTTTAGCTTCAGTCATTGTATGACTTTGCATATTCATCCTTTAAAAATTTTATAAAAATAGTTTGTATAGAAATTCATACAGTACATAAGCTCAACTAATTTCAAGAAATAATTTCAGTCAAATATGTACAAACCGTTGACTGGTACTGTATTAATTGCTTTTATTTTCAGGATGTTTTGCTTTATAACATGGATATAGGAAAAGTGATCTTGGTATTATTGGAAAAATTAGGCTGCATTTACTTGATGGTTAACAGTAATATTGTCAAATGATATTACGATTGAAAATAAACACTTTCTATTTTAAACATAATTTATTCTTGTGATGCAGTGATCAGTTTTCAGCGTCATTACTCCAGTATTCAGTGTCACATTTCTAGCATAGACACTGCAGTGCACACAATAATCAGAAGATTGATTGGCCGATATGAAGATTGTGTTCTTCCCAAATGGTCTATACAACAGATTTAAGAATTATGATAGAATTATGACAGAAGACTTTGAATTAAAAGCCCCCTGGATGATCTTTCATTGTGAAGCTTTCGTTTATCAGAGGCATATTGCCGAATGGTTGATTTGAAGGTTTGTTGGCTGAATGATTCCAGCAACACTGCCGAGGGCAGGTCAGGTGCGTTGTGGTTTTGGGATGGTGTTCATTTCTCTGGTGTGGTTAGTGTTCTCTGGTTACTCTTCACCCAGACTCCCTCTGTCAAAGCACTGAAACAAACTGCCCCGGGCTCACATAGTCTCAACCTTCATTATATCCTTCAACCCTGAAGGTGGAGCTTGTGAATCAGAGTGCGTCTTTGGTTCAAAAGTAAGTCTACAAAGACAACTGCTGCTCTGAAGCTGTTCCAAAGTCTTTGGAAGCAAGTTTTCAAACAGTTCCAAGTGATAGAGGGCTTTTGATTTTCTTCGATTCTGAGTTTTTTTTTTTATTTGAGTGCAAAAACCATATTCACACATCGAACATTTTAACCAGCAGCTCAATTGACTTATTTACTACTGTGCTGAATTTAAATTAAACCATTAGCTTTGTTTTCAAAGTTGCAAAAAACAGCAATGGAATAATGTTTTAAAGAGAATGAAATTGCCACTTCCAGAAAAATTGGTGCAAAACAGAAATGTCACTTGACTTTTTTGATGCACGTCTAGGAATTTATTGTAAAAATGTTAACTTTGTTTTTTTTAATTTTCATCACTCATTTATTACTGCTAATGGAAAGGAAGTAAACACAATGTTATTACAGCAAGAGATGCTGCATCCTGCAACTACACTCGCAACTGACCTGTAAGATTGTGCAAGGCCATGTGAATTGCTGTGTTTTTGGCATTAACGGACATAAAAAAAATGCTTATGCTGCAAAACAGCCCTCAAATATTACATTAAACGCCTTCTCGCTTTTTAAAGAATGTAGTTGTTGCCTCTCGGACAAGGACCACAACAACCTTTTGATTGTCTCTAGATTTATTTGACCTGCTTGTTTTTCTCTTTCTGCAACAAATTTGGGGTCGAAAGCTACAACATGAACAACATGCGTTAGCTGTGCTATTTCTCTATCTTTTAATTCTCGAGTCAGACTGATCTCATGAAATGGCGTATATATGACACACCAATTCATATGCCATTTTGGCGTGCTATTAAGACACATAATCGCTTTTTAGTGTGTTTATCAACGCTGTTTTATTCTATGCCCCTACACTGGCCTTACCTCTAAAGCTACCCATCACACACACACACACACGTTTGTTTTTGTGACATATGGGGACATTTCACAGGCGTAATGGTTTTAATACTGCATAAACCATATTTTCTATCCCTTACACTGCCCCTGTCCCTAAACCTACCCATCACAGGAAACATATTGCATTTTTACTTTCTCAAAAAAAAAATTATCCTGTATGATTTATAAGCATTTTGAAAAGTGGGGACATGGCCAATGTCCTCATATTTCACCCTCTTTTTGTAATACCTTTGTCATGCCCCTGTCATTATACAGATTTGTGTCTTCATATGTCACAAAAACATTCTTTCTTCCCACAGCGCCCCCAACAGTATACATAGCCTATTTTCTTAGGTTTATAGATTATCCCCTTACATTAAATTAGTGCAAAGGATCTACAATAAACAAATGAAATAATTCTTCAATGTTATTTACACGTGACAAGCCTCTTTTGTCTGTTATCTATCCATAAAGCTACAGACACCAGTGTCGTCAGCACTGTCCCCAGAGGACCTATGAGGACCGGGGTAGAGGACTGTGCATCAGCTGCCGAGATCCGTGTGTGGACTGCTGGAGCGATGCCCTGTGTCTCACTTGCCAGAGCGGATACTTCCTGAACAGTGCGTACTTTACTTCCTCTGAACGTCTCTCTAAAGTTTGCTCTCATTTTCCTGTCTGATAGCCATAGCTGTTTCAGTCACATTACTTTGGCTGGTTAAGTCGAGCCTATAAATCATTAATTATTGTATCATGTTTATAGATGAAATCTATCATTTAAATGTATGCTACGCTAAAGCTGTTTTTGATTATTCAGTTGTAGAGCTCTAGATGATTTGCTTGTGAAACAGAGGGTTATAACTACACTCACTTTTATTGAAACTCTGGAGAGTTTTGTTGTTATGTCTATAATGCTAATGTACATTGCCGTAGAGATAGAAATATATTTAATAATGAATTTTTATATTCTTTAAATATAATATTTAAAGGTCAAGTAATTTTGCAACACTATACGTCACCAAAAAAATACGTTTTTCAAAACTCTAACCTCTTTTTCAATTGGTCGACCAAACAGGTTGTAATCAGTGTTGCCACAGTTACTTTGAAAAAGTAATCTGATTACTGATTACTCCTTTAAAAAGTAACTAAGTTAGATTACAAGTTACTTTATTAGTTACATTCAGCAGTTGCCGACAACACCGCTGCCGCCTCAACATAGAAATGACAACCGTTTTTGGCAACACACTTTATTGCATTTATGCCCAAGCCTGACGGCCCTGACTTTTTTACGCCCCTTTTTTTAGCCTTCTCCTTCGTTTTATATTTATTTTAATAATTAAAATGAACAATGAGATGTGCTGGTGGAAACAACATGAGACCATGATAGCTTGCGCCACTGTCAAGATATGGCTCGCGCAGGGTTAAAGAGTCTGTTTCTTCAGTGCAGCTGCTAGAGTTATGGCCTTTTTACAACTGGTTCCATCATTCGTTTTCTCTGACCAGGTAGGCCTATCTATCTGATTGACCAGGAGTAGGCCTAAATGCCTTCCGAGAGTCTTTCGAGGCGTATTTAATTCCGATCACTCAAGCAAACCAATTCAGAAGGTGCATGAAAGCATTTCAGGCGAAACCGGACAAATGTAAATGTATCTGGTTGTTTAAACCACATGTGTAAATTTTACTCCTGGCAAATAATTAAAAAATTAATGTGTGAGAGCGTGTTATGGTGTAGTCAGATAGATATGACGGTGCTACTGCAACATCGCTGCAAATGAGTAAAGCAAGCCAACGCATATGGCCGTAAATGAAACTTTAAAATAAGTCACACAAAACACAATCATCTTCAATATAAATTAATGAGACTAATGATCTTACCAGTGCTTAGGTCGCTCTCTCTCTCATATTGCGATCTTTGAATTTGAAATGGGCTGCTGAATAAAATGCTGGAATCTTTTGCTTTGATGTTAACTCCGTTAAATGAGCATACCGCGGGAATTGAGGATTTATATTAATTTTGCTGAAGTCTAAGGTAGGCTATAAGACAACCTGCATGTTTTTTTTTTTTTTTTTTAGATTGTGTAGCCTGTTTCGGGTTTTTTGAGCACCGTTGCGAGCAGTAGGCTAATCTCAGCCTGCCTCAGCTCCTCAAAAATGCCTTTGTGGTGGTATAATAACTAGCCTACTTTGTTTTTAATGTCAAAGTAGTTATATTTCGTTTCGTTTCTTTATTAAGTTCATTTAGAAAAATGTTTAGAGCAATTTTTTGTTTGTTAAATTAAAGTTTTTTTTTTTTTTTATGTGACGACCCAGTGAGTTAACCGCATGTTTTATAGCCTAGTCTCTCAAACCAACTTTTGAATTGTCTTGCCTATATAAACTTTAATTTAACAAACAAAAAATTGCTCTGAACATTTTTTTAAATTAGGTTAATAAAGAAATGAAACGAAAAATAACTACTTTGACATTAAAAACAAAACTGAACTATTTTAATGGCTGCAACAATAATGTAAAAAAATTAAATAAATAAATAAACAGGCTCCAGCCGAACTCGGGCTGAGAATTTTGATAAGCTGTCGGTTTTTACTAAGGAAAATGACTAAAATAGTAACTCACAGTGACTTGGATAAGTAACTTTAATCTGATTACTGGTTTGGAAATAGTAACGCGTTAGATTACTCGTTACTGGAAAAAAGTAGTCAGATTAGAGTAACGCGTTACTGGCATCACTGGTTGTAATAAATAAATAAAAAATACAATCAAGAACGAAAACTTCTTTTTTATCAACACTTGAATATGAACACTTGAACGTTTTATATAAAAAAGCTACATTTGGAGCAAAAAGCTGAGAAAATCATGTTTCTCATGATTCGAGTAGATCGAGTCTAACACCCCTAACAGTCCTATAGCTCGTCCTGGGTCGACATCTCATTTAGTAACATTAGGCAGTTTTGATTTATATGCTGTTTAATGTTAATGATCACATTATTTTATATATGCATATGATTACATATGAGATTGCTTGTTTCTGCGACTTCTTGTGTTTTGATCAGGAGATTCAGTACTCTTCCAGATGTGTAATAGCTTCCCTACCATATAACGGTGAAAACATGAAGTGGGAAATTTCAGTCAATGCCACGGAAGTGTTTCTTCACAAATTATGGGATTTTCCATCAATAGCGGGGGAAAGAGTTAATTTGCTGAAATAACAAAATTGCTTACATAAATTATTTACATAATTTAATTATTTACATAAATACATGAATAGTTCAGCCATGAAAATCTATTCACAATCGGATTGGTTGTTTCATTGTATCTTCCACAGGCAATCAATTCACATATTCATTACTACTTCCCCACAATGCATGCAAACAAATACACTTAGTCTGCACGCTATACAAATTCTTATTCAAGCTCTCTGCCTCCCCAGCACCACCTGCCTTGATCTGCTGCAGTGGGTCTCAGCATGTTTCTATTAATTTTATGGTCTTTCATTTCCAAAAAGTTCCGTCATTTATGAGACAGCGCTTCCTCACATTTACGGAAATTTCCATCTTATAAATACGGTAGGGGGGACCCCATGACACACCTTCTAAAAGAGAGATGAAATTCCTGATTCCTGAAATTCAAAACACAGGAAAAGCAGATGCATAAACAAGCAATATCACATGTAATCATATGCATATGTAAAATAATGTGTTCATAAAAAGCATATAAATCAAAACTGCCTAATGTTACTGAAAGAAATGTCGACCCAGGACGAGCTGTGACGCTTTGGGGTGTAGATGGACTCTTTCTACTCCATCTGTGTTTTTGATCATCGGTCATCATCTGTTCTTTCTATTGCATTTTCAGATGTACATACAACAAAATATTCTAGGGGCCATGAAACTTTTATGAACATTATCAAAAATGCTAGTTAGGCTATTATGACTGAAACTCCTTTATATTTAATTTTTTAAAATAAATTATTTAATAATTATGTAAATATGATTAAACAAGAAAAAAGGTTGAGAATACCACTGCATGTGCATCAAAGAAAGAACACATTGTGTGTCATGGGTGTGTGCAGACAGGAAGAAGAAAGGTAAATACAGAACAAAGAAAGAAGAAACGTGGAAAACTTAAAACAAACTGAAAGCCCATGAACGAAATAGAATGGTGACATTGTGCACAGCAGCACTCGCTTATTTGAATAGGAAAAGAAATGGGATGCAAATATGGTTAATGCAAAATTTGAGTGCTTCATTCAGGCTACTTTAATATTCATGATTACTCAGTAAACACACTAAGATAATAATCTATGAAATAGCAACTGACTCTTGGTAATTTATTATTTTATTACACCATACGCTTCTTTAATCAAAAATAGAATAATATTTTTAAACGTGTCAACATGATCCTTCAGAAATCATTCTAACATGCTATTTGCTGCTCTAATCTTTCTAATATGTGATTTGCTGCTCAAGAGACATTTCTTATAATTATAGTTGAAAACAGTTGTTATGCTTTATATTTTCATGGAAACTAAGCTACGATTTTAATATTTATTGTTACTTTGATCAGTTGAACGCATCCTTGCAGAATAAAAGTATTAACTTTTTTCAGTAAATAAATAGAACTTACTGACCCCCCAACTTTTGAATGTTAGCGTATGATACACTTCATATCTTTCTGTATATTGTTTATATAGGTCAACTAAACTACTTTTGAAATCACAACACTAATTAAAGAGTAAAACTAAATAAGTGGATGAAATAATATGTCTTTGGGCAAACATTCATATCTTTTTGCATTCACCCGGTCAGATGGCACCTGTGTGAAGGAGTGTCCGGCTGACACATTTAAAGACACCAGAGGGTGGCGCTGTCAGCCCTGCCACGGCTCCTGTCTGACCTGCCACGGCCCCGGAGTTAGAGACTGCGACAGATGCAGTGGCTGGAGCCGGCCAGTTTACGGGAAGTGCCCAGTGATCAGCTGCCTGGAAGGCCAATATGTTGATGGTGAGAACTTCTAGCATTTAATATAAGAAGAATTAAAAAAGAATAAGTCTGCCCTCTATTGCATACTTGCTATTTAGTCTTATATGTGTTTATGTCTGTGTTTAATACTGCCCTCTGTTGGTAGTACTACACTTTAGCAGGGATTCTCAAACTGTTCTACACAGAAAATCGAAGGGGGATTGACTGCAAACATGTTAATTTAATATATTAATTTAATATTTGTAACAGTTTTTAACATGTATCAAATTTGAAATGAATGTTATATAACAGCATATGCTGCTTTGGCTTTCATTCAATGACAATGAAGAACCAGTTATTGGTAACACTTTATTTACAGTGTACTTTACACATGTTGCATGTAGTTATTATAGTGATAACAATAAGTTATGCATAATTGCATGCAATTTAACCCAAAACCAAACACTATAAACCCTTAAGCTCAAAATACTTAATTGGTTTAAGTAGGACAAACTTAAATTAAACAAATTAGTTCAGTCAAATGAACTTTTATGAGTATTTAGCACTTTTTAAGTAAACTGAACTTTCAAACTGAAACTGAAGTAAACTGTTTTATAGTTTGTTCGTTTTTTGTTGAGTTTTATTAAATCATTTTTTTATTTAACCATACTTAAGTTTAACTGAAACTGGGCTGGGATTTCTATTTCCCAGCATGCTTTGTCCATGGGAGAGTAAATGCTAAAAGGAAGTGTTATATGTTTTTTGTTTATGATGTTTTGTTATGCTAATGTAGAAGAGTTTGCTGATTCTGCTTATTTAAACTTTGAATTTCTTAACTTACAAATTTGAGGCAACCGATTGACTTAATATATTTTTATAAATATATACAGCTGCCTTTACATTAAGAAGATCCTTGTCAATGATTTTTTTTAAAATTATTATTTATATTCTATTCTAGTATTTATATTACAGTGTAATTATGATTACAGCAGTGTTGTCAAAAATGTCGATATTTCGATATGTATCGATACTGGAATATCTGAAACGATACGATTCTCAGTTTTTACAGTATCGATACCAGCTGCGCTCTCCTCTCCGACCGAAAGTGAGTTGACACACACCGGCATATTCTCACTCAGCCGGGTTAACCTCTGAGCACGGCAAACGCGCGTTCTGCTGGACTTTTTCCTCATGACAGTGTGTTAGTGTTAGTGTGTGATCGGTCTGAATTTCGCGCGGGATTGCACATAAATTAATTCTACTGATCCCCTCAGATTTTGTGCTCACATCTGAAGTGCACACACACACAGCCTGCCGTAATAAAGCCGCCTCTGACATGAGTGCAAACATTTGCTTCTTTTTTCAGCTTATTATTGGTCAAATACACTCAAAGAATTATCAGTGCACATCTGGAAGAGTATTAACGTAAACACAGTCGCAAACAGTTCAAGGAAGAACAAATAACAGGAACAGTGTTTAGGATCCATGCGTCTGTTAGTCTTAAAGGGACCGCAGTCATTTGTTATTCAAACTACAAAAAGACAAACGATCACACTGCTCTTGACTGATCAACTTGTGTAACTTTAATAGTTTCATCTGTACGCTATTGAATTTTTTTACAAAGAACATTATCCAATGTTGTTTTAAAAGTAATTACTATGCATTTTTTTTAATTCAGTTTCTTATCTGAATGTTAGACCTACCTGAAAAAAGCAGTCTATTTAATTTGTATCTTCTATTCTATTGCATTTATTTGTGCTATTGTTTGTAATCTGTTTATTTGTTCTTATTTTATTACTGTATACTCGTCTTTTTAAATTCAATTTACCATTCGAAATCAAGCTATCTTGTGCTGTGTGTAAGCTATTGCAACACTATTACCCCGTTGTAAAAAATACATTGAGATAGCAAAAATTTGTGCGATAATTTTAATAGTAATTGATCAATAATTGTTCAAATCAAAACGATGCCCAACCCTAAGGAACATGCTGGCCACATGAATTTTTAGTAAAAAATAACAATGAATAATAACAAGTTCTGTTGTCATATTAAGCATCTTATCTTTTTTTTTTTTTACTGTGGTATTGATTTAGTATCAATATATCGATATTTTAGTCTGGTATCGTGTCGAAGTCATAATTTTGGTATCGTGTGACAACACTAGATTACAGTATATTTTGAATGAGCTTTTAATTTGTATATTTTCTGTTTTAATTCATTTTAGGTTAGCTTTAAGTTTAACTTAAGTTTTATTTAACATCTCTATATTCATTTCTATTTCAATTTTATTTTTCGTAATTTAGGTAGCCTACTTTAACATCTTTCAGAGAAAAAGCAACATTTAAAAAAAAAAGATCAAATCATCATGTTTGGCATCAGAAAGTTTGAAAATCCCTGTAGTAAATCAAGGAAAACTTTATATAAATATACTGTTTTTTTCTTACTCCAAAGGGGAAAGCCGCACTTGTCGTTACTGTGATGGATCCTGCCTGACATGTTACGGCCCCAAGGCTCAGAATTGCATCACCTGTGCCACCGGTAACGTATAGGTTAGCTTTCCTTTCCCTCCCACCTGATAAACAGACTATAAACCATGGGATAGGCAATGTTAGTCCTGATCTGCATCCAAAATCCTAGGCAGTGACTTGTTGACTTGTTCTCCGACAATGACTTCATAAGGCAGCGTTTGTACATGAAGGCACCACACGAAACTAATTTGAGACAGATTTCTCGCTAGAAATTACATCAGAAGTGATAGCTCTCCTGAGAGACCTTCATCTGATGAATTTTTGAAGGAGAGCATAGATGTATCCTTCGCTGCCTTTGATATCCCACAATACTGCGCTTTCCATTTTGTGACAGTTGAGCTGGAAAAAAAGATGGCGCCTGAAAGGTGCGTTTTCTGGTCAGTTTGTGTGTAAATGTACATTTTTGACCAACGTTCAATGCACAGGATTGTGGGATATCAAAGGCAGCGAAGGATACATCTATGCTGTCTTCAAAAATGAATCAGATAATGAATGAATGAATGAGGCATTTATATAGCGCTTTCATATGTACTACTGTACACCCAAAGCGCTTTACACTCATGTCAGGGGTCTCTCCTCAACCATCCCCAGTGTGCAGCATCCACTTGGATGATGCGACGGCAGCCACAGTGCGCTCACCTCACACCAGCGATAGGTGAAGAGGAGAGAGGGTGATAGAGCCAATTCAGTGGATGGGGATTATTAGGAGGACATATGTCTGAGGACGCATCTGTGCACTCTATCAATTTGAACCGGTGTCGGACTCGGGACAAGATGACAGCTTCAACGAAATTCGATATTTAAGGCTAAACAGGACATTTCTGAATGGTTGGTTAACATAATGACACTTTGATATATCTTTATGTACTGGCAGGGCAATGTTAGCGCGGATGCTATGCGTTTACTGATGTATATGTCAATTCACTGACAGATTGATGTTACACCTAATGCCAATAAAAACGTGTTTTTTTCTGTTAATGTCGGTTTGTCAGTGATGCGTAACGTTATCTATGCATTGTAATGACTGTTACATCACGATTTCTTTTACAGTAACAGACACCGTTGTAAACCATCTATATAATTAAGCTTAGTGTTACCACGTCAACTTTAAAACCAGCGTACACAGTTTGTAATAACACAATAACCATAATGCGTTGTTCATTAAACGTGGGATTATGAATTATATTGAAAACATCATACATAGAAAGCATGCCGTAATTTAACTTACCCTGTAAACTTTAGCTGCAGCTTATCGTGAAGCGTGCAAGCATTTCAAACTACACTCACTTCTTCTGGAGATGCAGCAGGAACACAAAGAGCTTGTACATATCTTTATTCAGGAGCAGCTTCTAAGCAAAACCTGCCTTATTCTAACCCTCAGTTATAAAGCATTCAAAGGGAAATGCTTCGCAGTTCACATAGACATAAAAGCATTGACGAAAAACAAACTCAGCCACTGCGCCTTCAGCGGTTGGGATTTAGGAACATCAGAATGACTGCTGTGTTCATTATTACACCCAAGAACAGAACATCACAATCGCTTAGACGCCATTCTGCTCCAGCGTGGCGGACTATGACGACAACAACTTGAGCTGTCTGAGATGGAACGCTGCTGTCAGTCAACAGTCG
Organism: Pseudorasbora parva; assembly: GCF_024679245.1. Classification (NCBI taxonomy): domain Eukaryota; kingdom Metazoa; phylum Chordata; class Actinopteri; order Cypriniformes; family Gobionidae; genus Pseudorasbora; species Pseudorasbora parva. The sequence goes on along the minus strand of NC_090196.1, from coordinate 15,682,129 downwards.
TGGGAGGGGCGCCTGACCGTGTGACGTCACACTTGTAAAAGTGCATGTACCGTGTCCTCAGAAGGCAGCATTTTCCAGGTTTCGGACGTAGCCCTGGAGTGCCGCTATCCTGCAGAGTATTGCTCCAACCCTGCAAAAAAACTCACCTGCCTAAAGCTTTACGTTAGTTAGCTTGTCCAGGTGTGTTTGATTAGCATTAGAGCTAAACTCTGCAGGACAGCAACACTTCAGGACCAACGTCGCCTATCCCTGCTGAAAACATTTCCTTTTAATTGGTTCCTGCTTCAAAAGAGCTTGCTGAATAAATACGATATTTATAAGATGCCTGTTTCCTTTTTTCAAGCACTCTTAATAGCTGTCATTTTTACCAGGATACATGTTGGAGCAGGAGTCCGTGTGTGTAGACCGCTGCCCTCTGGGTTTCTTTGGAAACAGCTCCAGTCTGCTATGTGAGAGGTGTTCTGCTAACTGCGAGGCCTGTGAGAGCAGAGACGAGTGTGTGAGCTGTATGACGGACACTTACCAGCTCTATCTGTTCCAGGGCAGCTGCTGGTCTGAGTGCCCAGAGTGAGTCGCCATGGCTGTAACCTCTGGAACCTCTTTACAGGCGCCCCAAAATATATATTGGACATTATAATATATTTAAGAGGACTGTAATGCATGTTGGTTTTCTTGCAGAGGTTATTTTGAGACGGAGCTGGGGACTTGTGAACCCTGTGATGAACTCTGTCTGACCTGCGATGGCACAAGCAAGCAGTGCCTTTCATGTCGAGAAGGCCTTCATCTGGCCAACGGGCAATGCAAGCAAAACTGTGCCACCATGAACTACGTGGCAGAAGACGGCACTTGCAGACGCTGTGCTCCTCACTGCGACGTGTGCACTAATTTTTACACCTGCACTAGTGAGTGATTGTTACTGCTGAGATCCTGTTCAAATCTTCACTAAAATTAGTAGGAAAACCTATCAGTGTCACTTCAACAGAATGAAATTTAATTAATCTTCCCTGTTATATTATCTTGTGTGCTATCTATCCATGTGCAAGAGAGTTGACTGATCACAGACCACTATAACACATTTTGTTTACTTTTACTGGGAATTTAAATATATTGTATAAATATTTAATTTCAGAGTGCAGTTTCCTCTATTTGCTCTTAAACGGGGGATGTAAGGCCGTCTGTCCTAAGGGTTACTTTGAAGATTTGGATAAGGGGATCTGTGTGAACTGCGATTCCACCTGTGCCACCTGCTCTGGTCCTCTCTCTGACGACTGCGAGACCTGCTCTTCCCTCACCCCAAAACTCTACGAGGGCACATGCCTGGAGGAGTGCCCAGCAGGCACTTATTACCAGACCTCTGATAAGGAATGCCAGGGTAAAGAACTAGATGTAATCTAATGTTTTAGGTAATGTTCTAAGGTATTATTACCAGTTTAATCCTGGTTATATAAGTATACTTCGGTATGTAAATGTGGTTATCAGTATAATACACACACAGTTTTTCTATCTCGACTCACACGTGCTGCGTTAATTAGATTCTAATAAAGGTGGCAACACTGAAAAGGATAAGACACAACAACAACAAACTACCAGACTCAGTTGGGGTTACAGAAATTGTAAGGTTAAAATATCGAAAAACCACTAGGACAATGTTAGATATTTTGTTGACTTGTGTACTTACATTATCCCAAATGTGTTGAAGAATGAAATAAGCTATTTAACAAGGACCCGGACCGTGTCTCTTATCAATGACATTATACCAGCATTACCCTCGATTTCCGTATTTTATTTTTACATTCATCGACATAAAAAACGTATTGTTTAAATCTCGTTTTCTTGATTTACCGCAAGTACCATGTTTTACCATGCCTAATATCGCTCTAGCTTTTTTTTCTAATTGTAGCCGCTGAGCGAACACATTGAGTAGCATTATAACAACTTTCTATACACTCTCAGATGTATCTAATATGGTAAAACAATGCTGCGTTACCCCACATATGCATAAACGGAAGAAGTGGAAGAAGTCGCCTGCGGCATAATAAAAGCTTCACTGCTCTCGAGCCGTGTGTCAAACTTGTCTCTCATCTGCAATCACTCCAGCAGATTAGTTCCGCTCCAATGGCTTTCAGCCCTACCCTGCTTTGTACTACAGTAACCAGGGCCGGCTCTAGCTCTTTGGTTGCCCTAGGCGAGATGGAGTTTTGCGCCCCCCACCCCACCCCACCCCACCCCACTCACTTTTATCGTCTCTAATTCAGCACATGTCTGTTTTCCTAGGCCTACCCCTAACCGAGAAGCACGTATTATTAAACACGTTCGACGGTTTATTTCCACTTTTCATACATTTTCTCACTTTTTACCCCCACGTAGAGAGCGTTTGTACTTTTCATAAATAACATGCATACGTTATCCATATTAATAAAGAACTGGACTTTTGATATTTAAATGACATCCATGTAGGTTATTGTAGATTATTGTCAGTGAAGTTATGTTTGCAATACGTATAGTAATTATGTAGAAAACTAGCAAGTGATAGCTTAGTGACAATATTAATAATATTTATAAAATAAATATTAGTTGATAAGATTGATACTAGTAATTTTATTTTGTTTGACAACTTATTGGCTGAGATAAGAAGACTAACCTCTATACTGGGCTTTCTTTCAATTTTCTTCCTTTCTTTTTTTCTCTTTTTCCGTCCCTGTGCATCCGCGGGGTTTAGACGCCTCATTTTTTATGAACGCGCAAGATGAGCACTTGCCTGACCTAACGCCTGAACTAATAATCAATAATCACCATCAATTCAATCTAATAATCAGGTTGATAAGTAATAAAACGTGTGGCTGAGGGGGCGCCCTATGATGATCATGTTTAATGAACATTATGTTGTATTTCGCTTGTTCCGATTCTATGCTTAATGGGTAGTAATGGGCGGCACTAGAGCGCGCTCGCGCCCCTAACACAATTGTCGCCTTAGGCAACCGCCTAGCTCACCTATAGCAAACGCCGGCCCTGACAGTAACATTAATAAACCTTTACTACATTAGCTTATCCACCGGCTGTAGAGGTAAAGACAACTACTCCCATTATTCTGCAAAATCAAGGACTCATCACGCTATGCCTTTGTTTTGAACAAGCAACCTCTTGCAGTGAAAATTACATTGTGCCTTTAAAATTAGGGTGAGGTGCTTTTATATCAGTATTTTCTGCTCATCATTTCCCTTATGGGTAGGGATAGGACTATATTTCGAACAGGAATGTTATTCTAGGATTAACAAAATATGTTGATGCAGGACCATGTCTTACTGGACAAAAATCATGATGACCGTTCTGGGAACACTATCAAATGGAGTATACTTTGAAAGGTCACGCATTGGGCTGTATGCATACGCAAAAAGTTTGTGCTATGCGCTAGGAGCCCTATCAGCTTTGAGTGTATACAGAACAGGCCAATGGCCATTGGTATGCAAGATTTGCACCCGCAGTGAGGTTATAAAGTGCATGAGGAGCGCAACAGTTCATGGATGGCACCTTTTTCTGCCAAAAACCAGTCCAGTGGCTCTTCACTCCTCACTACCCTCAATGGCGGGCCAGCCAATTAAGGGACACGTGGATATTCTGCCAGTTCTGGCTAAACCTGGCGGATATGAGGAAGACCAATAAATATCGGTTCCTGGACTCCCCCATTTCCCAGGTTGGAAATGGCAATACGATCAAGAGCTTCACCCAGTAGTTCTCAGCTGCGCAGAAGCAGACATAGACCAGAAGGCACATCATCCACCCACCTGCCGGCTGCAGATCCTCTGCCTAATTTGTCACAGAGGGCTTCCCTCTGTCACCGCCCCCATTCCCGCTAAAGCCTCCATTGGGGCAACGATGTGGAGGACAAGGAGCAGGTCTTGTTAGTTGCGCTGTATGGTCCCATATGGGTCTGGTTCCCAGAACTAGTTCTCCTCGCGACAGCACCTCCTTGGCCCATTCCTCTGAGGAAGGACCTCATAACTCTAGAAATCTCTAAAGGACCTCTGGAAACATGTCTGGTCCCTGGTTGGAATGTTGGGGTTATAGGTAATCTGCCACAAACAGTGGTAGACACCATCACTGCTGCTAGAGCCCCCTCTACAAGGCGCCTCTATGCTTTTAAGTGGAACCTGTTCGTTGAGTCTTGCTCTTCCCGGCGAGAAGACCCCCGAAGATGCACGATCAGTTCTGTGCTTTCCTTCCTGCAAGATGGGTTGGAGTGAAGGCTGTCTCCCTCCACTTTCAAAGTATATGTTGCCGCAATCGCCGCACATCATGATGTAGTTGATGGTCCTCAGGGAAGCATGATCTGATCGTCAGGTTCCTCAGGGGAGCGAGGAGAATACGTGGACTGAACAAAAAGCAAAACTCTCACACCAATTGCCATTGGCCCATTCTGTATACATTCGAAGCTAATAGGGCTCCTAGAAGTGATCCCAATTCGTTGGTGATGTACGTCTCTGTTCCCTCCCTCAGGGAACAAGGGTTCCATACATAACCAAGACAATTTCCTTACTTTCTACATACAGACTGGACCTTGAATTTTTTGTATTAAATAGTTTGTCCACAAGGTGAATTGGAAATGGTTGAGATGGAACAACAAGAAACTAGAGTGCATACACTGGACACTCAGCTTTAACATGTGCCTTGAATTGTTTTTGCACTAGTTAGTTTGTTCATAAGGGGGATACTGGTTATATGGAAAACTGCTTTTTATAATCACAATAGTTTAATATATGTAGATAATGGCAGCTGATATGCAAACAAAATAATAATTTTCTCATAAATGTCTCATATTTGGCTCTGTAGAATGTCACCAGACCTGTGCACGCTGTGAGGGTCCTGAACCCACCCAGTGTCTGCAGTGTGAAAAGGGTCTCGTTCTTGATCCCAACACCATGATGTGTGGGGTTACCGGGGATTCAGACTGCCCACCCAGAACGTTCCTCCAAAACAACCAGTTCACTTGCCAAGCATGTCATCGGCTCTGCCAGTCCTGCGAGGGGCCGGGACCCACTGACTGCCAGACCTGTGCCTTGCCCAACTACCTCCACAGTACGAATGACTTGAACCTGTGTCAATAAATTACTATTTCTTTTGTATCAGCATATCTACTATTACAGTGCCCCTCTTATGCCTTGTCAAATATTTTATGCAAAGTTTTAGAGGTCTCCTTAAACAAAGAATAGTTTCTAAACTGCCAAAATGATTAATCAGCAATTCTGGTTTAACTTCTGTAATACACAAATGCAGGTTTTAAAAATATTTTTTTTTCTTTTTTGCATAATGCCATAGGCAATTAGGCATGGTCTTCATTAGCTGCCTGCGAACCCGCCCTCAAACACTTCTTTAGGTCTGTGTTGTTGACATGTCAAAATGAGACTGTTTTCTCTTTTTATGCACTTTCAAATGATGAGGATGTAAAGAGTCAGTGGTTAAAATAAATTTTTACAACAATACCAAGCTTACCAGGATGAAATTCAGATATGGTAATGGCTGTTTAGTTTAATGCGCTGTAAGCTGTAGACCAATCACAACAGACTGGGTCATCTGACCAATCAGAGCTTATGGAAAGGAGGGGTTCAGAACTTCAGAGAGACAATTTAAAAAGCATAATAGGGGCACTTTAATGTTATTTTTTTGTTTGCAATTATTAATACTGAATTTAAGTGTTAATGAGATGTGGTTCGGCTTTTAATCTTTTTCTTTAATCTAAAGTGCAACATTTTTTTAATGTACAAGCTCTACTTAAAGTTACTGGTTTAAATAGACTGTTTGTGTTCCAGATGGTTCATGTGTGAGCAAGTGTCCTGTGGGGACTTACAGTGCGCATGAGGAGGCTGACGGGGTAGATCTGGGTTTCTGTATGCCCTGTGATCATGTGTGTGCTACCTGCACCGGGGCGTCTCCAAGAGACTGTCTGAGCTGTGCACCAGACTACCTTCATCTTCTCTCTCATCTCTGTGTTAGCCACTGCCCTACAGGGTGAGATCATCACACACACACACACACACACACACACACACACACACACACACACACACACACACACACACACACACACACACACACACACACACACACACACACACACGTCTGGTTCATTAACTTTGTGGGGACTCTCCATAGACGTAATGGTTTTTATACCGTAGAAACTGTACATTCTATCCCCCTACACTGCCCCTGCCCCTGCCCCTGCCCCTGCCCCTGCCCCTAAACCTACCCAGCATATGAAACATTCTGCATTTTTACTTTCTCAAAAAAAACCTCATCCTGTATGATTTATAAGCCTTTTGAAAAGTATATATAGTACAATATAGGTGATCTCAGGTTTTACTCTCCTTATGGGGACATTTCAGGTTTGGAACGTCATGAGGGTGAGTAATTAATGACAGATGTTTTATTTTTGGGAGAACTATCCCTATATAGTAGTAAAAGGGATAGTTCAATTTAAAATAAAAATTCTGTCATCCTTTACTCACCCTCAAGTTGTTTCAAACCTGTATGAATTTCTTTCTTCAGCTGAACACAAGGAAAGGTATTTTGAAGAATGTCAGTAACCAATCAGTTAACTGGAACCATTGACTTCCATAGTAGGAAATAAATAATAATTTGGAAGTCAATGGTTCCAGTTAACTGATTGGTTACTGACATTTTTAAAGAGGAATGCCAGAGGATTATGATAAGTGTTACAAGCACGCAAGGCTCCACCCTCTCAGGATTTTCAGGAATGGCTTAAAGAACATGACAGGTTTTTTCCTGGCCTTTAATTTTATCATATCTCAATCCAACTGAGCATCTGTGAGATGTGCTAGACCAACATTTCCGATCCATAGTGGCTCAACCTCGCAATTTACAGGACTTGAAGTATCATTCACAAGATAACTTCAGGGGTCTTGAAGAGTCCTTGCCTAGCGCTGTTTTGGTGGTATTTGGGAGACCAACAGCATATTAGGCATAATGTTTTGCTCATCTGTGTAAATTTGGGTAGAGCATTAAAAAAAATATTCATTTATAGATTTCACTTCAAAACATTAAAAAAAAACATATTAAATTGAATATTTCAGAAAAAAAGAACATGTAGTGCTTCAACTGAAGTCTTAACCGAACTCAAAAAAGGATTCAGGTCTGTCTTAAAAGGTTAGTTCACCCAAAAAGAAAAATTTGCCCATGGTTTTCTCACCCTCAAGCCATCCTAGGTGATTATGACATTCTTCTTTTAGAGTTATATAAAAAAAAATCCTGTCTCTTCCAAGCTTTTTTTGTTGTTGTTGCAGTGAATGGCTGATCTGTTTTGAAGTCCATAAAACTGCATCTTTCCATCATAATAGATAGGGGGGCAATAAAGGCCTCCTGAAGCGAAGCGATGCGTTTGTGTGAGAAAAATATCAATATTTAAAACTTTATGAACTAAATGGCTAGCTTCCGAAAGACGGCCGTGCGCAAGCAGCAATTTTTATGGCGAAAGAGTAACCCTTGACCTGACGCATGATATATTGGCGAACACAGAAGTGCAGAGGATAGAGCAAAACAAAACACTCGTCATGAATTAGAAGTCTAAAGTGAGGATTTTTAAAGAGAAATGCCAGAGGATTATGATATAAGTTTAACAAGCACGCCAGGCTCCATTGTCTTCTCTTCCGCGTTGGACTATGTGTACTCACCATCTGTGTTCGGTGTTTGTAACAATAAGAGAAGAAAGGCTTGAGTTTGTTGCCCAGCCCTATAAACGCGAGAGGCGTCAAAGCTTGCAAAACTTCGACATCCTATGTCATATATCGGATCAGGGGTTATCCTTTTATGCGTGAGTCGACTTACATAGTGCGTCTGCCGGAATCGAGTTATTTTCGTTTTTAAAGTTTACCGTTTGGCCGTAACCACCATAGACATTGAGGGGGACAAGTCCCTTCCAATAATTAGAAATGTCCAGATCCCCCCCCCCCTCCCCCCCATTTCCCTGCCTCCTCTGTAATGCAAGGTATTTCTGTGTTATTAGTACCTCATATTTCCTTTTTTGAAGAATGTCGGTAACCAGACCGGACCCATCAACTGTCTGGTTACTGACATTCTTCAAAATATCATTGTTTGTGTTCAAAGCTTGAGGGTGAATAAATGACACAAGTTTCATTTTGAGGTGAACTATTCCTTTAAGAGTAGATTTAAATGTGGGTACATTAACTTTAAGTACACTTCTAATGAAAAAACTGTACTTTTACGTTGGGCAACATTCTTCTCGTTACTTTATTTTAACACAATTAGTTGTTAAATGCACAGTTTATTCCAAGCTTGCTGTATCTTTATCGTCTGGGCATGAGCAATGCTCAATTCACAAATGAATCACTCTTTTGAGTCGATTCTGTTCAAATTCAAAAAAGTTGGCAGAACTGTCTAAAGGCGGGCATACTGTGTGCGGTGCCTGTGCGATTTCAGCTCGCAAATCAGTTTGAATGATTTGTTTGGTTTCCTGCGCGTACTGAATCTGAAGCGGTTTCACACTCTGTCTCGTAACAAGAAGATTTAAAGGGATAGTTCACCCAAAAAAGAAAATGTGATGTTTATCTGCTTACCCCCAGTGCATTCAACATGTAGGTGTCTTTGTTTCTTCAGTAGAACACAAATTAAGATTTTTAACCCAACCGTTGCTGTGTGTAGGTCATATAATGCATGTGAATGGGTAACAATTCTATGAGAGCAAAACAAAAAACATGCTTAGACAACATGCACAAAGAGCACTGTGGCTCATGACGACACATTGATATCTTAAGACACAAAACGATCAGTTTGTGTGAGAAATTGAGCCGTATTTATATCATTTTTTACCTCAAATACAACACTATATCCAACAGCCTGGAACACGCTTCACTTTCAGTAAGGTCAATAACACACACTGCCAATATCCACGCTCTGGCTTGTATATCACATATCCAGAGCGTGTATATTGACCTTACCGGAAGTGAAGCGCGGTCCAGGCTGTTGGATATAGCGTTGTATTTGATGCAAAAAATGGTCAATATACACGCTCTGGATATGTGATATACGAGCCAGAGTGTGGATATTGACCTTGGATATGGCGTTGTATTTGAGGTAAAAAAAATAAAATAAATACAGCTCGATTTCTCACACAAACTGATCGTTTTGTGTCTTAAGATATCAATGTGTCGGCATTAGCCACAGGGCTCTTTGTGCATGTTGTCTAAGCATGTTTTTTTTTCTCTCTTTTTGAATTGTTACCCATTCATATGCATTATATGACTGGCACACTGCAACAGTTGAGTTAAAAATCTTCATTCGTGTTCTACTGAAGAAACAAAGACACCTACATGTTGATGCCCTGGGGGTCAGCAGATAAACATCACATTTTCTTTTTTAGGTGAACTATCCCTTTAAGAACTTCAAGCGTCGGGCCAATTAATTATTTTGTTTGCCAGCGATGAAGATCTTTATTAGTTGAACATCTTCGTATGCTGTCTGTGAATGAATTATTCCACAGGACGATACATTCGATTTCATTTCATTCAGGTAATACATTTTACAACCAAACAGATTATATAATTTCTCGGTGTTTGGTAGCCTATTCAAATCTTTCTTAATTAGATCATGTAATGTGGAAAAAATTTTACAAAAAGATGAAATATTGTTTTTAAAGAGTTAATTGAAAGCCTAATGCTAGCTTTATTGGCTTAGCTATTTTTCTTGACTAAAATGCTGACTAAAAAGACACAAAACTATGCCATATTTATAGTCTAGCCTATATTATAGTAAACCTCATCACTTAGCAATAGGGGGTGAGCCCTGAATCATGGAAATAACTCCAGAGGTTGAGTAGCTTTTTGGTCTTCTTGATGCACCTGCCAAATTATCTTTTGACTTAGGCAAAATAAAACGGCCTAAGTCACACACTTGACATAGGCCATTATACTACAGGGGTAGAATTGTATGATCTGTTCAACTGAGGATGTGGAGGATTTTACCAGAGGTGGCCAGCATCATGAGGAGATGACTTAAGCAAAAAAATCATTTTTGTCAAAAAATGACTTAGGCAATTATTTTAAGAAGGTGACGAAAAGATACCTGTCTTGATGTCCCTTCCTCAGGTACTACAGCTCAGGGGAGCGCTGTGAGAAGTGTGACCGTTCCTGTGAGCAGTGCACGGGCCCAGGGCCGGACGCCTGCAGGGTGTGCACACCTCCTCTGTTGGACCTACAGGGCACCAGGCAGTGTGTGGATCAGTGCCCGCAGCGCTTTTTTGAGAGCGAGCACGGCTGCATACAGTGCCACACCAGCTGCAAGTCCTGCACAGGTGCTTCTGTTATAATTTTTACATTTTATGAGATTCTGTAATGCCAGCATCGACTACAATCCTTTTTCATCATTATACGGTGGCCCTCGTTTCATCACAATATGTCATTGCAAACAGGTTTTGTTTTTGTCGATTTGGTTTCCATGTGGTACAATGCACGGTTTAGAAACCACCTTTTGAAATACCTGAAATACCTGTTTCCATAACTACTGTAACCAGAAAGTACATAACAAGGAAGCATTCCTGTCAATCTCTAAAAAAGTAGACCTAAACAGGATTCCCTGAAAAAAAAGAGATTTGAAATCTTAGTTGGTACTCATATTTACCTCCAACTCTACATAAAAGGAATTTTCCGGGTATTTAAGTATAGTTAAAAATTAACTCAGATTTAAGGAAGTGAAATTCTAACCTCAAAAAAACTATGGCTTAGACTCCTTGCCCTTTATGACGTTTGTGTTTCTGTTTGCAGATAACACTCCTCAGGGCTGTGTGACGTGTGACTGGGGCAGCGTCCTGCAGGATGGAGTGTGTTACCCTCACTGTGAGGAGAGTCGATATTACTCACAGGGTGTAAGTGCTCATGTCAGAGTGAAGTTTATCCCTGTTTTTATAGTAGCACCTCATCCATTGCTATTTATGTGAAAAGATGAAAACTATCATCTTTACTAATTCTTAAAAAAGGTGAGCCATGTCAGTTGATACATGTCATGGATGAGGAAGGATGTATAATGTATAAGTATTTTAAAAGATAGCATCTTCTTATCAGCAAAGTAGTGCCATGCTCATTGTGCAAGACATTTTGCAACCATCTTGTGCAAGACATTGATATCAGTGTTTAAAACACGGATGCATACAGTGTGCATTTTAAGTATACACAATTTAAAAAAGATTACTGAAACATTTGCACCCCATGGCTTACAATTCATCAAAACATGTTCTTCGAGGAAATTCTAGGTTACAGTGAGTTATGTCCACTCAATGTTTCAGTAGTGAATGCACAAGATGTGAACAATAAGTGAATGCAAATTTAGTGTGAAGCTATTTATAGTTATATCCAATTTATTTTTTTTAAAATGCCTTTACAGTTTAAATACTACACATTTTAACAGAACCATTAATGTCTGTAGAAAAATATGCTTCAAATTTTTTGTAAATAAAGAAATACGATACGCTGCAACTGTCAGAACAAAATATTTCACTACACCTATGTCTCTTTCAATGGTGTTAGGGAGTTTGTGAACCCTGTGACGAGTCCTGTAAACATTGTTCCAGTGCCGGACCCCAGAGCTGCCTCACCTGTCATCCAGGTTTTGCCCTACATGCCACGGACAGTCAGTGTTTGCCCTGCTGCCAGTCTGGGCAGACGGACGGGAAGTGCTGTCTCTGCGATTCAGGCTCAGGTATTTTTTAAGTTTTTACTTTAAGCCCTTAAATGGGTTATTTAGAGTATTGGGAGTAACGCATTACAAAATAATACATTACAGTAACTTACTACTTTTTGCTGTAACGCAGTAGTGTAAGGCATTACTAATGAATTTTCAGTAATATTTTACTCTGTACATTTTCAGTAACACTTGCGTTACCCCCATCCCACCCCCACCCCACACACACACACACAAAAACGGAAAAAAAACAGCGATACATTAACGAATGAAAAATGCAAGTTATTACCTGTTCATGGTCATTCGATGGCCGTGTGTGGTGTCCAGGCTACTTCAGAGATAATCTGACCCAGTCGCCTTGCCATAACAATTTGGCCATTGCCAAAGTCACTCAGATCATTGTTCCTGCTTATTCCTCCTGCATCCAATACGTTAAAAAAGAGAACAGATTGTTTGCTTAACATCTAATCTACCCAAACTTTTAATATGTGACATTATTAAGTGATGATTAACAGTCTTTGCTTCACTTGTGATATATGCCTCACATGGTCATAATGTTTTGGCTCACCAGCTTATATATGTGTATTAAGGGTGTCACGAAATCGACCGAAATTAAGTCACATCAGATGTGAGGGAGGATTTTTCAGCCGGGACTTTTTACTGCGTCGAGTCGAAGTACTCTCAGAAGTGCAATTCCGCCCTACATTATAGTTCTCCTTTTTAATTCACTTAGAAAAGCGGCATGTTTTATTTTATGTCACCATACTAGGTCATTCAGCTATTCGTGTAACTGTACTTAAATAGGGAAAATGTGGAGGTGTTTGGTCGCTTCTTACTTGATCTCTGTTTGGTACCATACCCAGATAGCAGACAAACATTGAATCAGCGTTGAATCAATGTTAATGCATCAACTAAAATATCATTGAATCAATGTTGAGATTGTTGATTTTTCATCAGGTTTGCACCCTGAAATAATGTTATTTCAACGATGAAAAATAGATCAAGATGGGCTTAAAATCATTAGTTTTCCAACTAAAATTAAACCACTTATTTAAGTGAATCAATGTTGAATCAATGTTAATGCATCAATCAAAATATCATTGAATCAATATTGAAATATATCATTGATTTTTCATCAGGTTTGCACCGTGAAATAATGTTATTTCAACAATGAAAAATAGATCAGTCTTGCTTTATGTACAGCAGGATTCTATGCCAGTTAATTTGTCTCTTTATTTTATTCATTTTAATCAGAGACCATGTGTGGCTGCAGTCGATATGATTTTGCATCAAAAAGTCACTCAAAGTAAACAACATCCTTCAGTTTACATGCAAATGTATTTATTTATGCTCCACAGTTACAACAGGAAATCTCACATTGACTTAAAACAATTACATCTGAATTTATGACACAAATGAGAAGAGCCTGGAAAAACATGACAACCTGCATCTGCAAAATGGAAGTAAATACAAATGTAAACTTGCCAATAAATACAGAAATGACACAGTACTACTGAAAGAAAGAAGGTAGAAGAAAGAATAAAATACTCCAACCATGAGCAATGTCCCGAAGCCTTTCAGGTTGTAATGGAGCCAGTTTTGCACCGTCCCAGTAAAGATAAACTCTGATGCCTCCTTTTTATCAGCATTCACGGCATCTAAAACAACAAGAAGTTAGTAAATATTTGGAAATGTGATTAATTATACATTGCAAATATAGCCTACAACAAAATGAAGTGAAACTTGAAATTTGATCCAAATCTTGATATCCCAGTTAAAACGGTAACATTAAATTCAGTGACTATTTAATGCATTTTAGTATAGACTTTAAAGAACCTGCAGACACACAATGAATGAAAAAGCAAAGTGACCATATCCGGTGTTTTAGCTAATAATATTATTGAATTTAATAGTAAATAAACAAAGTGTGAAAATGAAACAAGTAAATGAATGACCAAATAGCGGAGCTGTATAGGCTACGTGGTGGTTTGGAAGAGATTTTTTTTTCATTTACAACACGAACTGGAGGCACAACTGTTTACTAAATTTCTGTAGTTTGATATAGCTGCCTACAGAACTTAAAGATCTCACTCTTTTCTTTTTTCTTGCTGTATTAAAGATTAAACTGTAATGATGTAATTGTGATCTGCTCTGGTGATGATATCTCGCAGCTGAAGCAGAGCTACGAGCTGATTGTATTTCCCCTCACTGCGCTAACAGGTCAATCAGTTCTAGCTCTGCTTCAGCTGTGAGATACTCTCACGAGAGGCAAACACAATTACTGACAAGCCAGAAATTCATCTAACCTTCCGATCGCCTCTCGTTTATACACTGGACGAATATAGGATGATTCTAAATGATTCATCTGTGTGTGCAACGAGTAAGATACATTTGTGGATCTGTGCCGCGCATTTATTGACTTGTGAGTCGATCCTATATGGTCTCAAAATCTAAATGAATCAAATAGGATCGACTCACAAGTCAATGAATACATGTGCAGCACCGTTTCCACAAATGCACATTTTACTCGTTGCACGCACAGATTAATCATCTTAATACTAAAATCATCACATAAAATAGATGAACACCTCACAACAAACAACGCACGACAAAAAAAAAAAAAAAAAAAAAATTGCACGAGTCAGAATTCGGACGCAATTCACAGTGTATATGCCAATCTTAAGAAAAAAAAAATGAATACAAATGATATGGTTTGGTGAAAAACAAACTGAAACTCAATGTATTAAGATTATCCTGGCCGTTGGTTGTGTAACTTACGAGGGCGTTCATGTGATCTTTTTCGCGATTGAAGTCTGTTCAGCTGCGCTTGCTTTGGTTGATTGGTGGGTGTCTTGAAGGTGCATTACCGCCACCTACTGGATTGGATTGTGGCGCATTCGATATTCGATAGGGACACATATTCTAAATTATTTATTAACTCTGTATTCTTTAGATAAATAATGAAATGCATGTACATTCTACATGATTTAAATAATAATAGGCTACATTTTTATTTATTTAAAACTGATAGACTAAATTTATGGTAGAAGTTCTTTGTTTGTTTGTTTTTTATTTGTTTTTTACATTTTTTATTATAATAACATGAAACACAGAATGACAACATTACATGCCAGTAAGCAGGAAAATAATATACCTTTTAAAAAGATTCATAGTTTTTACAGCTTTCTTATTGGAAGAGTCAGAAATCAAACACGCATACAATTTTAACTCTTCCAGAAAAATTTAAAGTCTTACAATTACAAAATTTACATTTATGTATTCTTTGTTAATCCACACACTCGTTGGTGTACTCATCGTATCCTTTGAGGATAATAAATGTGCTCACATTCACACAAATGTACCCCATTGATTTAGACTTGCCTTAACATGTTAAATAATGTGACAGATAGATTGATCGTAAGCCTCACCGGTGGAGAATTAAGCTGACCAAACATCAGCATTGATTCAATGTTTGTCTTTTCAACACTGAAAAGCATGGAATTATCAACATTGATCCAATATTATTTAGCAGTGAATTTTCAACATTGGTCTAGTATGGTGTTAGCATTGAATTTTCAACATTGATCCAATATTACTTAGCATTGAAATTTCAACCTCAACCAAAATGATGATTCTGATGGAATTTCAACATTGAATCAATGTCACCATGCTATCTGGGTAGTGAATGAACTGGGCTTAGTGGGCTAAGCTAAATGCTATCAAAATGTCACCGCGCGTCAGAGCGATTAAGTGCACGCACACAAATGAGAGCGGTATGTATCAACTCGTTTTAGTAAAGGGAATAACAGTTTAATATGAAAAAGTGGTGATGTATCCCTTTAAGTTTTCAAATGACTGAAGATATAAGTTATTGTTACATTATGTTGTTATTAATAAATGTTCTAAATTTGACAATGTAGTTTGGCACATTGCGAACAAAGGTCAGATATTACACTGCATAAAAGTCTAGTCTAAAAATGGCATAGCAACCTGTGCTTTAAACAAATAAATGTAAAAATCGAGAATAGAATCGAACCGTGACCTAAGAATCGAAAATTGAATCGAACCAAGGATTTAGAGAATCGTGACAGCCCTAATGTGTATTATAGTCATTTTACAGGTTTTACAATGAAAAAGTCCCTTTAATGCCATTTTGTTTTTCTTTACAGCATTGTGTCTTGAAGCACCTGTACCAAGTAAAACTCTGGATGACATTGTTCTAAGGTCCAAAGCGGTACAGCACGCATCTGCAGCCTTACCTGCTGCTCTGCTGCTAGCTGTAGTGCTAGCTCTAGTGGTGTTTGCTCTGGTACAGGCAAGGGCCAAAAAAAGGTTATGCTGGAGACGGAGCTATGAACGACTGAGTGGGGAGGCCAGTTCCCGGCCCATGCCCCACGGAGTACCAGAACCAGAGGACAGCGGAGACGAGGCAGATGTGGTCTACACCAGCCGAGATGGATCTGTCTATCGGCGCTACGGATTCATCCACGAGCCAGACACAGAGGAGGAGCAAGATGAGGAGGACGCTACTGAGAATACACATCTCAACAGAACCTAAAATATGGTCACTAAATAAACTCTACTAATTCCTTACACGCACACTTCTGTGGTCAAAACAAGTGGTCGACCGATATTGATTTTTTTTAATGCCCGATAAACCATATATATATATATATATATATACACACACACACACACACACTATTCATATATATCACACTATTCAATTTTCAATTTAAAGAGACAAAATTAAAATCCTTGTTATTTTGCATAACATTTATTTAATTACAAATTAATCATTTGAAAATTGAATTAAAGTTTTGCAATTGAAACAAACATTTATACTTCAGATTGCTACTTCTTGCTTCTGTAATTCTATTATAGTATTTTTCACAAATAAAGAAATTGTTAAAAACATAAATGTTGCTCAAAAATGACACTTCACTAGATTTCACAGCTGGATTCACCAAAGTTTGCAAGTTTTGTGAAATTAAATTAAAAAGATTTAGATTAAAAGACATTAATAATAGAAAAGCAAAAAAATAATATAGTTTGTACACTACAATATCTTTATTACTCTGTCTATTCATTTATTAGACAGAATTGTTAAACAAACAGCATAATAATAAAGATGGAAATGATCCTGGCCTTATCAGCACGTTCAAAATAAAAGTCACGCTTGCAGTCAAAAAAAATCCCTGCTTCCAACATTTTGGTCAAAAAGGAAAAAATTATCTGCTGATGCGGATCATTAAAAAGTGCCAAATAATGGCCAATATATCGGTCGACCACTAAAAAAAGCACTGGATTGGAAGATGGTAACAGCAGACAACACTGTAATTAATGGTAAATCCATACACGATAGCATCTTATGTTCTTACTTGATACGTTTATTCTTATATACTGTATATATTTATCTGGAATTTCAGAATATTGATGACAGCGTCTCTATAGATAGACTGTTATGTTATTGTAATATAACCCACTCTGTAATGTAATGTAATGTATGTTAATGTTATTAATAATGGTTACTATAAAGTGGTACTTTTTTTTTGTATTACTTTTTTTTGGGTGATTAAAAGGTGACAGTTTATTTAGAGATCCTATATTTTCTTAGTAAAAAATATTTTATCCATTTCAGAAAACGATTATTTCTGTCTCTTCATTAGCTGTTTTGCTAAAAAGTGAGTATTTGCATACACTGTACAAAAGTATTTTCATAATTTATCACAACTTTTTTTTTCTTTGTCAAATCAACAGTTGCATGTCCCTTGCTGGGACCTGGCATTGGTCTTAGGAGCCTTAAGGGATAAAGGGTTCACACAAAAAATGAATATTATGTCATAATTTATTCACCATCAAGTTGTTCCTGTATGAATTTCTTTATTTTGCTGAATAAATAATAATAATTATATATATATATATATATATATATATATATATATATATATATATATATATATATATATATATATATGGTTTTTTTTTGTTTTTTTTTTGTGAAGATTATGGCTACCCAAACACTTGATGGACCCCCATTGACTTCCATAGTGGGAATCAATGTGAAACAAATACTATAGAAGTCAGTGGGGTCCATCAACTTTCTGGTAACAGACATGTACAAAATGTCTTATTTTGTGTTCAGGAGAAGAAAGAAATTCATACAGGTTTAGGACAACTTGAGGGTGAGTAAAATGATGACAGTTTCCATTTTTGGGTAAACTAACCTTAGCCCCATTTAAGCCCTTGGAGTCGGTCTCAGAAAAAAAAATGCTATATCAATATTTTTTTTAAATAAAATTGTATAAAAACTGGGCCTAAGACCGTCAATCACAATCTAAATAGTAATGATTATATTTTAAATGATACAATTTGTTTTAGTTCACCCAAAAATGAAAGTGATGTCATTAATGACTCAGCTTCATTGGTTCATGGTTCATCTTCAGAACATAGTTTAAGATATTTTATATTTAGTCTGAGAGAGTATCTAAGTGTATTCACACTTTACTGTCCATGTCCAGAAAGGGAATAAAAACATCATCAAAGTAGTCCATATGTGACATCAGTTGGTTAATTAGAATCTCTTGAAGCATCGAAAATTTGGACCAATATTTTGGTCCAAAAATAACAAAAACTACGACTTTATTCAGCATTGTCTTCTCTTCCGCGTTTGTTTTCAAACCACAAATAAAGATTAAAATGGTTGTGAATCAGCGGATTGATTCATGATTCGGATCGCCAATGTCACGTGATTGCCACCACTGGTCAGTAATTTGGGGTCAGTGATTTTTTTTTTTTTTGTAAGAAAGAAATCTTTTGTAACAACAATATACACTACTGTATATTGTTGTTACAAAAGATCTCTATTTTTAAAACATTTGCTTCATTTTTTACTTTTTATTCATCAAAGTATTATAAAAAAGTATCACAGGTTATGAAAAAATATTAAGCAGCAGAACTGTTTCCATCTTTGAAAATGAATCATATTAGAATGATTTCTGAAGGATCATGTGACACTGAAGACTGGAGGAATGATCCTGAAAATTCAGCTTTGCATCACAGAAATAAATGATCATTTAAAGTATAATAAATTGAAAACCAATTATTTTAAATTGTAATATCACAATATTACATTTTTTCTGTATTTTTGATCAAATAAATACGGAAGCATATTGCATTTACTTGAGAAAAAAAATCTACTATACGTTTTTCTGAATTAATGACTTAATTATCTCAGAAATATGAGATTTTTTTCTTGAAAAAAAAATATTTTGTCCTGTTTTTCTGAATTAATGAGATCCCTCAAATCCTTTCAAGTTTAATCCAGTTTTATTTTACTTTGGGTTTGAAACATTGCTGCTGTCTTTATGTAATATAAATGGTATTGTTTTTAGTGCATACATTTTGTGCAGACACCTCAAGCATTTGCTGTTTTTCTCCAGGATCAGTTTAATTGATATGGTATGATTTGCGAGCCCGATCTCATGAAAATGCGTAAAAATAGTACAAGTGAGCAATCTTGTGGAATGTTTACGCCAAAATGAGTTTTGGCGTGCATATGGTACACGGTTTTTCGCATGCTTATGATACGCACTTTATGGTGTATTATACGTACGTACGAACCACCCACCCCACCACCCCCAACCTACCCAAGAGCGTGTCATACGCACGCCATAAGGAGCGTATCATATGCACGCGAAAAACTGCGTAGCTTATGCATTATCTCAGTATACATTCCACACGATATACATTCCAAAGCCTACATTCCACAACATATACATTCCACACATTTTCACACTCCTACTATTGATACACATTACCATGTGATCATGTTAAGAAGATCTGAAATGTAATCAGGCTGGCTAGGTGGTGACACAAGAGATAATCAGTAAAGTCAAGCGGATCAGAATGTTCTTTTCTGCTGTCTTGAGGTGTCTGCGCAAAGTTAACGCACTAAAAACAATACCATTTATAGTACTTAAAGACAGCAGTATTTACCAATGTCTCAAACCCAAAATAAAATAAAACCGGATTAAATTTGAAAGGTAGGACATGTTTACTTCCATGCAATCCAGCTAAAATAAAGCTCTTGGCAGGATTTTGAGGGATATATAATTATAATTAAGTCATAAGTCAAAAAAAAATTCTAAAGTGAATGCAATAAGCTTACGTAAATAAATGCAGGCTTGATGAGTAATGTGTCCAAAATTTGGCCTGTACTGTATATTATACCTGTACTGTATATTATATATATATATATATATATATATATATATATATATATATATATATATATATATATATATATATATATATATATATAAAAGAATGCCTGTTTTCTCATTTGTTGAAATTAGCTCTGTTGAGGACAGTGGACAGTGCTGATGGTATAAGATATGTGCTCAAACCTGACAAATACCTTACAAAGCATGCTATTGTTTAATCTAATAGAATGTGAGAACAAACCTGTATGACATTTTACTTGAGCAAGGACTATGAGTTAAGGCTTTTCTCAAGTCATTGAATTACTATTTAGAACACTCATCTAGGTTGGGCACTAATGATACATTCTCCATCTAGTCACGCAAGTTTCAACAGTCAATGTTTTACTTGACAGCAAAAGTATGATCATGGTGCAGACAAGATGCAGTTCAGGCTGTTTTGGAACATTTTCCTCTGGTACATGTAAAAATTGCTTATAGTGAAAATTCCAAGAAAAGTCTTTAGCTAAAGTCTTTTGATTACTATGAGTGGTTATATAAAAATGTTTGAAGTTAAAGAGTATTAAACAAGTCATACAGTCTACAGATCTGTTAACAAAAACATAAAAGAAACAGCTTCTTCAAAGCGACCAATAGATTTAAAAGCCAGTGTAGATACACAGTACTTTAATTGTTACTCTAATCTAACCTGACAAGCCAGACCCACATCAAGATGTTTGGTCTGGAAACTCACCATTGACAGGGCTCAATCCGAGGGGCGGGATAAACGGTTGTCTTACAAACTCCCTCTGCACGCGATAGGATAGTGCTACAACCAACCAGAGCAACGAAGGTGAAACGGAGCTCGTTGATAGATTAAACTTAAGCCGTATCCGGTCGGCAAAACTCCAATCAATCTTCCCTTCTTAAGAATGACTTCAGTGCCGTTCTTTGTTCTTTTCTCAGAGAAAAGCTTAACTCAAGGATCTTACACATTTTTACCAATACATTTCCATGACTTTTCCATGGCTTTTATACAAATATTCATGACCTACACTTCCATGAAACATCTGTGTACATGTAAAATAAGAAAAATCCATGTTTAAATGTCAAATCACAGCATATCTTTAATTAATTAACGACAAGCTATGTGGTTTAATACAAAATACAAAAGATGGTTAGAAAAAAAATCTGTCTGACCCTAGCAATGAATAAAAAACGGATAGTTCACATAAAAATGAAAATGTGAGGTTTATCTGTGTGAGAAATCAGTCCGTATTTATATCTTTTTTTTTATACCTCAAATACAACGCTATATCCAACAGCCTTCATGCACTTCACTTCCGGTAAGGTCAATAATACACACTCTGGCTCATATACCCAGAGCGTGTACCTTACCGGAAGTGAAGGCTGTTGGATCTAGCGTTGTGTTTGAAGTAAAAAAGAAAAAGATATAAATATGACTCGATTTCTCACACAAACTGACTGTATCTTAAGATATCAGTGTGTCGTCATGTGCATGTTGTCTAAGCAGGTTTTTTTTTTGCTCTCATAAAATTGTCACCCATTCACATGATTATATAACCTACACACAGCAACGGTTGATCATTTTTCTACTGAAGAAACAAACACACCTACATGTTGGATGCACTATAAATGTAAGTAGATAAACATCACAGTTTCATTTTTGGGTGAACTCTCCCTTTAACACGCATCAATGGGAGGCAACAAATGTTAAATAAGTGTTCAGTAACACTGGCAGTAACTTTACAAGGTGGCAGGAGTGCCAGAGACAAACTTTTGGAATACAAAATTTAATGAGATGAGAATTTTAAAAGATTTTAAAACAGCTTTGCCTCCTATTTACCATTCATCTCATTGGAAACCCATCAATCATTGCAAATCATCAAATCACCAAATCATCGTCCCTAGCTGAATTTTTATTTTACATTTCTGTAATTTACACTTAGGCCTATAACGTTACAAACTAAAAATGCCAGACTTTCCCCCATACAAGGATAGGAAATTACATTTCCATTAAGGGGCTCCTTGCAATTGATTTCCAGGAGCATTTATAAGTAAAAATTGTAATGATTACCTATGTTGTCATTTGTCAAATACTTAAATTAAACAATTACTTAAATCAGAATACTATATAGACTTTTATCAATAAAATGTTATCATTAACAAAAGCCAGAAATCTGAAATAGCATAAATGTTTATTTACACAGACTGTTTAATGTTACTCAAATAATAAAAATTATTTACCTCTTTACACAGTCATTATTGTCAGGTAATGCTCTTGAAATTGTAATAATGAGTATTAATGTCGTCGATTAATAGATACATAAAATGTTTATGTTTGGGGAAACTACGCGTATAGGCTATTCTGACTACACACATAAAGGAATCTTACAACCTTTACGAGTTATATTAATGCTTTTTATGCATTAGAAACTTCATATGATCTTACCAGCAAGATGAATAAATTATATTAACCGGAATAAACTAACGTTATACAGAAAGGGAGCAGAGACTGATTGCGAGTCTGTCCATAATTTGGGTCTAGCGCGAAATTAAACGCTCACAAACCCTCTCGTTAAAATCACGGAAGATGACGATACTGTGACATTAATCTCTTACATCTAATCTGGACTTTGTTTATGATGACGGGAGAATTTGCGAGTTTCAGTCAGAACTCAGACAGAGAATTCTGCGCACCGAACACAACGGTTGGTTTCAGTGATGACTAATCTGAGCGCTTCTGATTGGCCATCATGCTCAACAGAAACGCGTGTGATTGGTTGTAATGCTCAATGCTGCAAAAGGAAATCTGACAGAATGCAGCAGTCGGGTGTATCGAAGGAACGGATCTGTACTCGTCTCGAAAGTTTGTTTAACCTATATTATCACTTAAACATATCTTCTATTACATACATATTTTGAAATAAAATTCCATGACTTTTCCAAAACTTTCAGGTTCATTCGTTTTTCCAAAACTTTTCCAGGCCTGGAAATTGCTATTTTAAAATTCCATGACTTTCCCAGGTTTTTCATGACCGTACGAACCCTGTTAACTCCAAGTCTTCTAAGGTTGCGGTCAAAACGACTTAGAAAATGTTTACTAGTAGCACGCAAGCACAAGTCGGCCGTCATTATGTTAATCCCCGCCCACTCGCTCTATACACAATGTGATTGGCCTGACAAGCGTTTGGGTTTTCCAGCTCAAAACTGTATTGAGAGTTGCTAGAGGAAACTCGCGGCAGATTAGATTTGCTGCAGCTATAGGGTGCGTCTAGATTTCTAGGCTAAATCTAATCTTCTTTAATATCCAAAATGTATGTTTTAAGAACATATTTGGTGTACAAAAAGTGTAAAATTATTTAATTACATTATTTGTTGACCGTAATATTTAGTTAAATCTCACCCTCCTGTTTTGTGATATCCACATCACTGCTGTGCAATACTTTTTAATCTCTTTGGCAGAGGTTAGCCCTTCCCCTTTGTGTATTTAGGCTGTTTTATACTTCACTGCAGGTTTCTCTGCAGTTGCCTTATCGAGGGAACTCCCACTGCGTCGGAACAGCGAATTTGAGGATGCTCCCTAAGCATCAGCGAATCTGAAGTCTGAATAAACACTAGTCCAATCCGATTGGTGTGCGTGAGGACGTCATTGTGACGGCATACCCGGAAGTATAAAAGGGGAGCCGGCGCATAATGGTGGCAGTTATTGCTCTTCAGCATAGTGCTCTCTGTGTTTGTCTGTCTATTTACTGTTGTCTGTCCAGCTGTGAAAGTCTGTGAAAAAAATAAAAAATAAAAAAATATGAATTTGAATAAATATGAATAAAAAAAAGAATTTAGGCAGTGTGTGCCTCCGTGTCCCCGCTACATTTCGGGCTCGGCTACGCACCTGCTGTGTGTGCAGTGTTTGGGTGTTCAGCATGCTCGGGCGGCTCTCGAGGGAGTCACCTGTGAGCATTGTGAGAGGCTGACACTCAGGCTGCTCCGCTCTCGACTGGCCGTGTTCGATGGGGTTGGCCAGCCTCGTGAGCCCCATGGTTCTGGACCCGCGGTCGCTGAGGCGGCTCGGCGTCGCACTACATAGGGTTCACAGCGGGACTTGTCAGAGGGTTTTGAGACTGCTGCGGCACTTTCCCAATCCTCCTCTGACAGTTCCGAGGATCTTCCTCCCTGTGTGGAAGCCCACTTGGCGGCATCTTCCCCTGGGTTGGAGGGTCCGATGCTCATTCTCTCTGGTTCCGAGGAGCCGGAGGGGGTGGGCATCGAGACGGGGGATGAAGCAGGGAATATAACGCTTCATCCACCCGCCCATGAAGAGCTGGTTGAGGTGTTGACCTGGGGGGTGGCCAAATTAAAGATCGATTGGCCACAAGAGACACAGGAAGTCCAGCCACCCAGTAGGAACCTGCAGGAACTAGAAGTAAATTCCTTACTGGCGAAGGGAGCCATAGTTCCTCCGCTAGAGAGAGTTCCTCCGCTATAGAGAGAGTCCGGGTTCTACAGCCGGTACTTTATAGTTCCCAAAAAGGATGGGGGGGGGGGGGTTGCGTCCGATTTTAGATCTGAGGTATTTAGATCGGTCCCTGAGGAGGTTCAGATTCAAAATGCTCACTATTCCCATCATCGTGAGTCAGATCTAGTCTGAGGACTGGTTCATCACGATAGATCTAAAGGACGCATATCTCCATCCTTCCGTGTCACAGGAAGTTCTTGAGGTTCGATTTCGGGGGCGAAGTGTACCCAATATCGAGTGCTTTCCTTCGGCCTTGCCCTCTCCCCACGCACATTCACGGAGTGCATGGATGCAGATCTTGCTCCAATGAGACTTCAGGGTATCCGTGTGCTGAATTATATCGACGACTGGCTCATATTGGCCTAGTCGTACGAGATGGCAGTTCGGCATCGAGATGTTGTTTTGGCCCACATAAAGTGCTTGGGGCTGAGACTCAAAACAAAAAAAGAGTGTGTTGACGCCGTCCCAGAAGACTACGTTCCTGGGGATTGTATGGGACTCGACAACAAAGTGGGCACATTTGTCTCCCGTGCGAGTCAAGACCATACTTGCGATGGTTTCAGAAATAAGGCTAGGCCACAGCATCACTGTGAAGCACTTTCAGAGAGTGCTGGGGCACATGGCAGCAGCGTCCAACGTGATACCGTTTGGTCTGCTACACATGAGACCCCTCCAGTGGTGGCTGAAAGCCAATGGGGTTTTCCCCCAGAGGGAATCATTTTCGTATGATCAGGGTAACGTGCAGGTGCCTTTGTTCCCTAGTCATATGGAAGAAACCTTGGTTTCTGTCCCAGGGGCCAGTGTTGGGAGCGTCCTGTTGCCGGAAGTCCGTTTCAAAAGACACCTCTCTCACTGGTTGGGGCGCAGTCATGGACGGCCGCTTTACATTTACATTACATTTACATTTAATCATTTAACAGACGCTTTAATCAAAAGCGACTTACAAAAAAGGGGAGAGCAATAGAAGCAACGAAACAAACAAGGCCAACAACCTGTAAGAGCTGTAAGAAGTCTCAGTTAATTAGCACACTACACTGTTTTTTTGTGTTTTTTTTTTTTGCGAGGGGTCCGTGGGAGGGCTGTCATTCCTCCTGGCACATAAATTGCCTGGAGATGATGGCGGTCTACAAAGCTCTCGGGAGCTTTTTTCCGGACCTCCGCGGTCAACATGTCCTGGTACGGACAAACAATATGGCTGTCGTAGTGTACCTCAATCACCAGGGAGGGTTGAGGTCGCGCCCTCTGTGCAGATTGGCGCATCTAATCCTCCTGTGGTCCCAAGGGAAACTGTTGTCCATCAGCGCAATGTATGTCCCGGGGGTCCAAAATAAGGGAGCATCTGTACGCATTTCCCCCGATTGCTCTGCTCCCGGGGGTCCTGGAGAGGGTCTGTCGACAGGGGGTCAGCCTACTTCTGGTGGCATCCCGTTGGCCGACTCAGAGTTTGGTTCTCGGATATCATAGCTCTGCTGGCAGGTCATCCTCTGAGGAGGGATCTCCTGTCTCAGGCGGCGGGCACAATTTTTCACCCACGATCGGAGATTTGGAACCTTTGGGTCTGGCCCCTAAGGGGGCCAGGTACCTAGAGGCTGGCCTGTCGGCAGAGGTGGTAGAGACCTTACTCAGTTCCAGGGCTCCGTCTATGAGGAGACTGTACAGCCTCAAGTGGAATGTATTTTCCACTTGATGCAGGGAACGTGAGGTGGACCCAGTTAACTGCCCAGTGGCTTCAGTGCTGGAGTTCCTCCAAGATCGCTTCTCTGCGGGTCTAACCCCGTCCACACTCAAGGTGTATGTGGCTACCATTGCGGCTTTCCACACTCCTATGGGCCTTTGGGTAGGCACCAGCTGGTTGTACAGTTCCTCCGTGGGGCTCGGAGGATGAGGCCTGCGGCTCGGTCCAGAGTTCCAACCTGGGATCTGCCAGTGGTTCTCGAAGGGCTGGCTGAGGCCCCCTTTGAGCCATTGGAGTCGGCGGAACAGAAGAACCTGACCCTTAAGGTGGCTTTTCTCCTCACCATTACCTCTCTTAGGAGAGTGGGAGACCTTCAGGCCTTGGCGATAACACCAACTTGCCTGGAGTTTGCCCCGGGTGGAGTTAAAGCCACCTTACATCCTAGGCCAGGCTACGTGCCTAAGGTCCCATCAAGGGTGGTCAGGTCTTTGGTCAGGTCTGCCTGGTTACAGCGCTTAGAGTATATTTGGCTAGGTCTGCACAGTGGAGGAGATCTCAACAGCTTTTGGTGTGTTTCGGCTCACCCAAGAAAGGGTTGCCTGCATCTACTCAGACAATCAGTAACTCGATTGTCCTGGCGATAACCATGGCCTATCAGGTGCGCAGTTTGCCTTCACCTATGGCTGTGAGTGCTCATTCCACCAGAGGCATGGCCTCTTCGGTGGCCCTCCATTCTGGGGTCCCCTTGCAGGATATCTGAGAGGCGTCTGGGTGGGCTACCCCACATACCTTTTTTAGATTTTATAGCCTGCATCTCCCTACGACGCCTGTCGCTAGGGTGCTCCAGTCCTAGTTGTGCCCGGGTTCTGTATATATATATATATATATATATATATATATATATATATATATATATATATATATATATATATATATATATATATATATATATATATATAACCCTTGTTCCCTGAGAAGGGAACGAGAACTGCATCGGCACGCCTGGAGCGCATGCTTCAGAGCAATAGCTGCCGCCATTATGCGCCGGCTCCCCTTTTATACTTCCGGGTATGCGGTCACAATGACGTCATCACGCACGCCAATCGGATTGGACTAGTGTTTATTCAGACTTCAGATTCGCTGATGCTTAGGGAGCATCCCCAAATTCGTCGTTCTGACGCAGTGGGAGTTCCCTTCTCAGGGAACAAGGGTTATATACATAACCCAAGTCCTTATTTCTGGAAAATTATAATTTAAAAAAACTGAACATGATTTAAAAATCAGAGAATTCAGAAAAATAAATCTCCATTTCAGTGTCCCTCTTCTTGCTAAACTATCCAGAACAAATCAACTATTCTCATGAAGAAGAGCTGGTCTTTAATCCCTCACAAAAAGCAGGATTGTCACATGCCTGTCCTGTCTTGTGTAGCCCATGGGTGTTTTGTAATGGGCATGTGCTCTTGTGTCTGTCTGATCCTTCCCCCTTGTTATCTGATTAGTGTTTAATTTCACCCACCTGTTCCCTCTTGATTTCTACCATTTATAGGCTCCTTGTGTTTGTTAGTCTTTGTTGGATCATTGTATTGTCTGTCTCTTGAGGCCTGTTCTTTGTAATTCGCTTAATACATCCGAGATCATTTGACAGATCCCAGATCTTTTAATCGTGATAACTGATCTCTGGCTAATTTGGTTCCTCAAACAAATTAGCGGATTGGATTAAAATATCTGGATTAAATTATCAGAGATCACTGCTCGTGCCTGTGTTCCCTGAAGAGGGCAGATGCAGCGATACTCGAAACAACGATCAGCAATGCAGCAATTGGCTGGTGTCAAGACAACGCAATGACATCATATAATTATTTCTGGACCTGTAAAAGGAAACAGACAAACGACCAAACCAACATAAAAGTTAGATAAATTAAATGTGCACATGTTTTGATGAACATGATTCACAATTATTATATAAATATATAAATTATATTCACAATTTTATAATATTTGTACACACTTTACATTTTTATTTCAACGCTGTAATTTCATTTTTAATTAAAATGTAAGCAGACTTGTTATGTGACAGTATTAATTAGTTTCTTAAAAGTCAAGATCAAATTATCTGCATCTCTTGAGCTGCATCAAGCCATCCCATATTATCCATCATCACTCACATTAATGCACAACGAAGATTAACTGCACAATTTGTGTAAACCTCCAATACAACTATATAAAGTAATTATTCTATCACAATTCACAAATAAATCTCTCTATTAAGTGTCTATAGAAGTATAAGTCTATAGAATTATACGCAAATTTTACACAACATTTAAAATATTATTTTCCAATTAACTTTTATATTTATTATTATTTTTAATTATTATTGCCCCTGTTTAAGTAATGAAGTCTTGTAATAAAGTAGCAATGGCTGGGATAGATTTTAAGTATCACCTCAAGATGCAATCTAATCCTGTTTACATGAAATAAGCCTGCTCCCGACCCGAGCAGGTTTAAGCTAACGGACATGTTGCTATGACAGCAAGTCCAGGATGAGCTTCGAAGAACCAAACAATCTGAGATCAAGCCAAATCGTCAACAGTCAAATCCAGCAAACTGAGTTAGAGACGTATAAAGAACGGGCCCCTGGTTCCCCGTGATCGCTGTTGGTTTGTTTAAGTTTGTATTTTATTATTCTGAGTATGTTATGTGTATTATTCTGAAACTGACATGCACATTTTAACAGCAAACACATTAATTCTCCCCTTGTTCTCTCTGGTCTCAGAGTTGGTAGTCTCTTCAAAATCATCCTTTCCAATCAGACTACTACCTGTATGCTTTATCCTATCTCACTCATCTCCTTCAAGGAGATCAATCCTTGAAGTACTCATCAGTACTCATCTTGCAGGATCTGTCTGCTGCTTCACAGACCACGGTGCCAGCACTGCCCGGTCCTGCAGATTTTTCTTGTTCAACAATAGGAGGATGAGGCCCTTCCTGTCGGAGCATCCTACACAACTCCTAGTCCAAGCTCCTGTTCTACTCAGACTGGACTATTGGAAAGCTCTCTTGGCAGGCCTTGCAGCATGCACTGTCAAACATTTGTAACTGATCTAGAAGGCTGCAGCAAGAGTGGTATTTAACAAGCCAAAGAGTCCCACTGAGAAAGATTGGGCAAAGTAACATATTTTAGCAACTGTGTGCAAGAGACTTCCAAATGTGGTTTCAAATCAGATACTTTTATGCATAGAGGGAGACCAGGTTAGGTTGTAACCATAAATTCCACAGAGTTAGAGAGGAAGAGATAAATTCCCAGAGATGGAGGAGACAGCTCTTTGGGGGCACACTTGGCGGTATACAACTCTATGCCTTGTCACCCTCAGGCCCCTCTCCACTCGCCAGCGAGCAGCAGTTGCTGTGTTCAGGATGCACTCAAGAGGACTCCGCACACCCTTTCTGCCCCCCAGCAGATGCTGGTAAGTGACGCACTGCAAATTCTACTTCGGGCCACTATGCCATCCAAGTCGGGTCCCTGGATTCCGCCATGCTGCCCCACTGTAGGTACGTCCTGCTGGCTCATCTCGCTGGCTCATTTGTACTATCAGATGCTCAGCTCAGCTATGCGATTAAGTTCACCCGGCATCCCCCCCAAGTTCAGTGGCATCCACTTCACCTCTGTGCTGAAAGAGGCTGCTTCTGTCTTAGGGGCAGAGATTGCAGTCCTATTGGCTAAGGACGTGATAGAGCCAGTCCCTCCAGGCAATATGAAGACAGGCTTCTACAGCACGTACTTCATTGCACCAAAGAAAGGCAGTGGGTTATGGACAATCTTGGACCAGTGAATCGTTCTTGAATCAGTCCCTACACAGGTGCTCACTCACCTCGGCCAGTTGGGTCTTCGGGGTGAACTGGGAAAACACTACTTGTCCCCGTGCAGAGAATCTTTGTCCAGTCAATGTTTAACTGCTTGAATTTGTTTAAACACAGAACAGCGGCCCCAAGGAATTTCTTTTTCCTTCTCATCCAATAGTCTCACTAAGTGGGTCATGCAGAATGCAGTGATTGACTCTCTCTGCAGCGCACTGGAAGAAGCAGCATCCGTGGCGTTTTCCAAAGGCATCCCAATATGTCGGTGACATCAGTGTAATGCTGAACATGACCGACTAAAAGGAAATGTTTCAGTTTTGTATGTAACCCTCATTCCCCGAAGGAGTAAGCGGTGATATTACATTCCGTCACCACGGTTCCTAGAACACCGCTGGCGGCCAAGGCATGGCAAAAAGTGCGCTGCATCCACTTCCGTATTTATACCCGTACGGAGGGGCAGAGCGTGAACGCAAATCCGAGATGTTTTTAGTTTTAACGACATATCAAAAGCAAAGAAGTCAAAGTAGGAGTACTGTAGTAGTATTAGTATCAGAAATCTACTGGATTTTGTAGGCAGATTTTCAAAATTGACTGTAAGGGAATACTAATGCTTTGTTTATTATTATTAATAATAGCATGAATATTTAAATCTGTTGCTTTTTGCAGGTAGTTTAAATGTAGGGTAAGCTACATTTTCTGAACATGCTATTGGAAATCAAGCCAAACAAACACACCCCTCTCTTCATTGCTTCGCCTACAAAGCTCAGATCCTAACCACTCTGTTTGGTCTCAAATCCCAATCACTGACATGGAAGGCAAGTGTAATAACAAGGAGGCTAAACTGTAAACTTCATTTGCTAGCAGTCATTGGCCTGCACAGCTCTCATTAGCTGGCAGAAGCGAAACCAAATACGCTTCACAAATAATAAAGCGAAGCCGATGAACAAATGACAAGCAAAATATTTTTTACATACAGTACAAAAGAAATTACAAACAAGAGTTTGTTGTTAGCTGCCAACAGCACAGCAGCTCCATGCAAAACAATATGACACTCAAAACAGCAATTACTATTTTCAAAACAAAACGTTTGTACCGAGTTTGTGTACTGTCACAAGCACATGGAAACTTTGGAACCACTACTTTGGAATTTGAAATATGCAGTACAGCTGCTGGAATAGTGTTTGCCATTAATTATGGGTAATTGAAAATGTTTCTTCAAAGACATCTCAAGCTTACTTTGTTCAAACCCATTAATACATTAAAATAGCATTTTATTATTGTTATTACTTTTATTATGCCACAGTAATAGCTTGGATTTGAATGCTTTAGGATACTTGGACAATTCATATACAAAGCACACCTTCTCCTCCGCAGTTTCCAGTGTAACATTATATCAAAAGCAAATAAGTTACAAATTAGTCCTGTACAATCAAACGCATCTGCATTTATCAACAAATCCTGAAGAACTTGATTAGCTTGTTCAGGTAATTATCTGACTTTGTACAAAGAAGCATTGTCATGTCCAAAAAAGGTCCCTTCCCAAACTAATGTTACAAGCAAACAGTAAGAGCCTTAAAGCAAACAGTTATTTATATTGTAATGACATAAGGATGTCTTCATTAAAAATACCAGACTAGCCGCACCTATTAATTAAAAGAGAGTTTGGTAACACTAAACGCCCATATGTATAAATTATTATAAATGCATAATGTACATTATAATGTAGTATGTCTAATAATTGTAACCAAAGTTAAATGCATTATACTTGCAAATTCCTTTGTTACATCTGAAATTGGTTTCTTTTTAATGCATTATATTTTCTAAAGGTGTGCTAATGAATAGATAAGTGTTTTAATGTAGTATTAATAAATGAGTTAAAATGAGAAGAGCTAAAAGTTTTTACTTGCAAAATAGTGCCTAGTTGATTGTGTGAGATATTGTGCAACCCTTCATGTGAAAGAGTACTTATTTACATCTAAACTGGTTCTTGCTCTTATTCTACAAATTCAAAACAATTGAACCATTATCTAAAAACAATTTTAAAAGGATAGTCCCCCCCAAAATGTAAATTGTTATAGCAGTGGCAATGTAAATTGTTATAACAAAATGTAAATTGTTATAACAAAATTGTTATATCCAGACCTGTGTCATAATATATACTAGGGATGCAACAATACAGTTAGTCCACGGTTCAATACATACCTCGATTTTTATTTAAAATAATTGTAATAAATTAATAAAAAGTAAACATTTTACTTAAAATAATTGAAAAGTCCACTTAAACTTAACTTAACTTTTTTTTAAAACGTGTGTACACATTCCTGTTGTGTTGTGTTGTATAATATTAAATAAATACATATAAAGATTTACACTGGCAGCTCAGAGCTGTACAGCAGAAATTAAGTGTGAAATTGATTAAGAACTTGATTAGCTTGTTCAGGTAATTATCTGACTTTGTACAAAGAAGCATTGTCATGCCCAAAAAAGGTCCCTTCCCAAACTAATGTTACAAGCAAACAGTAAGAGCCTTAAAGCAAACAGTTATTTATAGTCATGACATAAGGATGTCTTCATTAAAAGTACCAGACTAGCCGCACCTATTAATTAAAGAGAGTTTGGTAACACTAAACGCCCATATGTATACATTATTATAAATGCATAATGTACATTATAATGTAGTATGTCTAATAATTGTAACCAAATTTAAATGCAATACTTGCAAATTCCTTTGTTACATCTGAAATTGGTTGTTTTTAATGCATTATATTTTCTAAAGGTGTGTTAATGAATAGATAAGTATTATAATGTAGTATAACTGGTGTCAATTATTTGTGAGAACATGCAATGCATTATAAAGTGCATTACAATGCCTAATAAATAATTTTTATTATAAAGACTTTATGTAAATTGCAGTTATGCTCAAATATTTAATTTCTGACCTCAAAATAGCACAATATAATTTATATGAAAGAAATCATTTTCGCCTTTCTCTTTCTCATTTCAATATGTCACTGGGACAGGACAGGGTGCATGCGTTACCCTGCCAGTGAGGAGTAATACTCATGTCAAAGTATGTAGAAGTTACTGCTATATTTGTCACAGACACGCCAGGCTCCCACATCAGACACCCCACGGTCTCACTCCCCTGAGTACTGATTATACACACCTGCACATCATCACTCACAGTATAAAACACATGCTCACACACACACACACAAGTGTCCGGTCTCATTTGCACAAGGTACTAACCTGCCCTGCTTACCTTAAGGACTCCCCCGAAGTGTGTTACCTCTATCTCCGTCGAATTCCAAGACTCCAGCGATCTCCAGTGTCCAGCGTGTGTATGTTCTGTGTTCTCCATCGTTCCCTCCTAAGCCTACCAAGTCCATCTCCACATCACCCAAGTGCCTGATCACCGTCACCTCACTGCACTCTGCCACTGCCATTCTCTACTGGTGCCCATTCAAATAAACTCTGTTAACCATCTCTTGTCTCCGTCAGTCTGTACCGTAACAAATATATATATATATATAAATAAAATTGTTAAAACTATTATCATGCTTATTTATTGTCAAATTCTCTACAAATGTGGCTCATCACCAGCCAGTTTCAAGACTAAAATGCTATAATTTATTTATTAAGAAATGTATCACTTTAAAATGATAAGAGCTAAAAGTTTTTACTTGCAAAATAGTGCCTTGTTGATTGTGTGAGAAATTGTGCAACCCTTCATGTGAAAGAGTACTTATTTACAACTAAACTGGTTCTTCCTCTTATTCTACAAATTCAAAACAATTCAACCATTATCTAAAAACAATTTAAAAAAAGGATAGTTCCCCCCAAAATGTAAATTGTTATAGCAGTGGCAATGTAAATTGTTATAGCAAAATGTAAATTGTTATAACAAAATTGTTATATCCAGACCTGTGTCATAATATATACTAGGGACGCAACAATACAGTTAGTCCACGGTTCAATAAATACCTCGGTTTTTATTTAAAATAATTGTAATAAATTAATAAAAAGTAATCATTTCTACTTTAATTTTTTTTAAAAACATGTGTACACATTCCTGTTGTGTTGTGTTGTATAATATTAAATAAATACATTTACACTGGCAGCAAAATAAAACACTACAGACTTCACAATATACATTGATTCTTAGCTACTGTATTAGTTTTTCAGTCAAGAGCAGTGAGTGATTTTCTCTGTTGCATTAACATTAAACGGATAGTTCACTCCAAAATGAAAACTCTGTCTTTGAGAAATGAATACAGGTTTGTAACAATATTAGAGTATGTAAATAATGACATAATTTTAGAGGTGAACTGTCCTTTTATGGACAGCGTGTTCAGGCTGTGCTGCTGTCAATTTAAGACCTGCGTGCATCTAATATACAGATTTTACTTTCATTTTAGACATAATCGACTGTATTTACGTGAACCTTGGGCCTCATTCATTAAACTTTCCTAAATATATGAGCAAATTCTGAGTAATTTGCTCGTAAAATTATTAAAACTCTCCTCCAGATTTACAAGCGCTTCCTATACCACGGATTCGTTAGTTAAATGTGTGTATGTTAGTGAATTCCAAACATGCGTAAATAGGATGCGCGCGCACGCTCATTCATAATTAGCATAATCCACGCTCATGACTTACAACCATAGACTGTGAAAAAATATGGACGTAGTGCCCGTGACGTCACCCATAGGATTCTGATAAGAAGCTTAAAGTAGAGTCGAGCTGGGCGTTGCCATCTTGTGAGCGAGTCATCGCGTGTCACTCCCGGATAACAGAAAATGGGCAAAAAGGCGGGATGTGCGTGGAGCGGAGGTGACGTAATAACTATAGACGGCAGATAAATGGCTATTCACCTGTAACCACGCCCTTAATTATGCAGAACTTTAAGGCTTTATATAACGTAAACGAATGAGTTATAAAAAAATTCACCCCCCTCACAGTTGTCATGAAGATCAAAATTAGCCTTATAAGCCAAAACCACAATATGTACCAGGCTGTAAACATGTTTTTTTCTGCTTTAAAGTTGAGAATTTTAACACGGGGCTCAATGAGATTCTGCTCCCTACTGGAGCCTGTCCCTAGTGGCCAGTTTAGGAATTGCAGTTTACATTACTACCGTATTGGCTTCAAGAGAGATCGCGGGAGGTTGCCGCTTGATTACAACTGCAAATGACATGACCAGGAACACTGTGGACTCTTCTGGACTTCTTTCTCAGGTTTGGCTCCAGGATTTTGCATAAATGTTGAAGAGACTAATTGGCCATATGACTAGCAATAAATATTAAATTATCATGTGTCCATCAAAGCATATTTTAGCTAGCTAAACACCAGTGTTGTGTGTAACGCGTTACTAAGTAACGCGTTACAGTAGCGTAACTACTTTTTTGGGCAAAAAGTAGTGTAACGCACTACTACTGAAAATTTGGTAACGAAACGTAGTTCATTTTTCAATTCGGCTTTAAGTTACTTTTCCCATGGTAATTTAACACCGACACTGCCATCTGCACACTTGCGCAATAGTTACAACCTCCACACGGTACGTTTCGTCCTAGGCTATCAAGACGCGATTCGCACCGGTGTTGGAGAACAGGGAAGCTTTATTGGCTGCCTTGACATTGGTGAAATTTAAAGTTCGGTGGATAAGTGGAGTGGACCGGAGAGAAGCTGCGCGTGCGCTGCTCATCGCGGAGTGTCGCATTCTACCCCATGATGCAGAGCCGGCTGAGAATAAAAACAGAGAAGTTGCCGCACACAGCAGCGCCAATGAAAAGGACTTTTTTCTTTTGGTGAGGAGGAGGAAGACGCAATGGCCTTTAGTGTAGACTCAGAGGTACTTGAGTACATGAGATCAGGCCTTGTGCTTACCCCCAGAAGAACCAGACTTTTAGATAAACTTTTTGAAAGACTGCTCCTGATGAGGTAAAATCACCCATTTTGTGCTGATGTGGAATAGGTTGCCTGCCACCCATGCTATAGACAACTCAAGCCTATGCCTAATATCCTCTTTTCTATCTGCCCATCATACTGTGAAGTAGGGCCAGCATATTCAGTTAACATAGCCTTTTTAGTTCTGAGGCTAGTCATGCTATAAGTTGTGCTTGATTTTATTTTGGCTAAAATGTCTTTGCCTCTAAACTGTATTGTGCTATTTTATTTCATTTACACAAGCCATCGACATCAAGCCATTTTTAAGTTGTATTTTTTTCTGTTGGATTTAGATGAGGCATGCATGTTTTATTTTGACACATATGACCAATTTTGAGGTTACCATGTTGTTCTTAAGGAGCTTATTGATACTTTTTTTTTATAATAAAGAGCACAAAAGAAATACCTGTTATGTCCAGGTTAAATACACATTAAGGAACAGATATTGGGTTCTGCCCAAAGTCAAGCAACATAAAAGTAACGTAAAAGTAACGAGTAAAATAAAAAGTTACTTTCCAAAGGGGGTAACTAAGTAAAGTAACGGATTACTTTTTAAAAAAAGTAACGAGTAACGAGCAAACACTACTTTTTAAAAGTAACTTCCCCAACACTGCTAAACACCTGATGCTCTTCTGAAAACGGCCAGCTTGTGGCGCTTGAAAGCGCTTTGCAAGGGCAGCGTTTTTCCAGCTGAGATACTTTGATACAGAATATCCATGGCAGTAATGTGTTACTACTAGTATCTCATTTTAAAGAATATTACTGAATTTAGAAATGCAGTAAAAAGCAGTATTAACTCCTCTATTATTGTCATTCGGTTGGTGTATAAGTGGGATTATTGGTCAACGTAGTTTTTGTCCCGCCCCTCCTCCACTGTGATTGGACGGCCTGGTAAAAAATGACAGTGACTAGCGCTGCCTATTGCCCAACGTTAAACAGTACAAAAAACAAAAAAACTACAAAAAAACAGGGCAAAATAACTCTTGAAATATTATTATGGTAGACCTGCCCTACATCACACTGCGATTCCGGCAAATACACGGATAATGCAACCCGGCATTTGTTCAATTTCAAAAGTTGGAACGCGAAAAAAAATCACGTTCAACACAACCACGTAACCCTAAATAGCGTACATTATTTGGCCTACATTAAGTTATGCGTTTGACATGTTTCAGTAAATTTGCACGTATAAAAATCACCACAGCACCTTGGCCTATACTGCCCTACAAAGGCAAAAGACCTTAACTCACTGGAGTGTGGAACTGAGAAAAATGACTTTAAAGATTTTTTGTTGTCCAGCCAAATTAGTTATAGGTAGGACACTGGAAATCTGGCATTTAGATGTTTTAGTAATGACAATTATCTACATACACTTTTTTTTAACTCAAACTTGACTTTTGACCCCTATTTTGAAGTTACGGCACTCTGCCTTTGTATTGTCTGCAAAAAATGTGGAGTCATGCCAAGGCAAAAGGCAGTAACTTCCATATTATCAATATTTGGTTGCTGATCACCATTTGCAAAATCAATATAGTAACACCTTTATAAAATCTAATGATCATGGCATTTATTTTGGATGATTTACAATTAATTATAGCCATCTTATTATTATTAAGGACACAATACCTCTAGTAAAGAGAATCTTCATTGGTGTGCAGCAAAACTTACAGGTTGATAGGTGACACTGAATTATATGAACAAGATAAGATTATTTCTAATGAGTAAACATTTGCATATATAATGCAAAGATATAAAAAAATAGAACAAATAAAAAATCTTGTAAAAATGCATGTTATAAATAAGACAAATAGCAAACAGTGCCGCTGGTTAATCAAGGGTTAAGTTTGGCTATCACGCTATTATATTTTGGCTAATGACAGCGCTGACTGGATCGGATTGCCCATTCATAGGCTAAACAGAGTAATTATTTATTGCAATATGTTTTTAATGTTTTTATCTAGTAAAAAAAGATACAATAGGCTACATAGCTTATACTTTTACATCTTTGAATGAAAATCGCCAAGCCTAAAAGGACAACTTTTAGATTGATGTGAACGACAGGAATAATTCTCAGAATGCTTGTGGATTAAACATCTCCGATGACGTTCATTGGCATGGATTTTATCGGGTTTACAAGAAAAGGTAGGATATATGGATATAATTGCGAACTTACTAGCCTACTGATTGTATGCGTGGTCGCACGCTGTCACTGCATTCGAGTAGCCTACACACACTCGTGCAGTGGGCAGCCCCAGACTGCCTGACAGCGCGCTGAGAGAATATTCTGCATTATGAAAACATGTATGACAGTACACAGGCTACACCGTAACTCAAACGCGGCAAACTTTAATAGACATTAATACAAAGGCGGGACACCATATCTGCATGTCGGTACCGTAACTTAATTTAGACGCATGGCTAAACAAAGGCAGAGTACCGTAACTCAGTTTGAGCGGTCTAAAACCAAGGCAAAGAGCGGTAACTGCTGTTACGGTGTTCTGCCTTGGTTTCTCCTGGGCTTTTGGAAGTTACTGTTCAGACAATCCATAATTTTCTCGAAAAAACAACATAATTGACTAACGATATTTATCCACATGATAAAGGAGGTCTTGAAAGTCCCAAAAATGTCAATAACTCATTTTCGACCAAAAACGAAGTTACGGCCTTTTGCCTTTGCACGGCAGCATAGCTAATGAGAGAAAGTTTGTCTGACACAAAAATAGCACACAACACGCTGAGATTAAATCTAAAATACATTATATAGTATTATAGTTTAAAACAAAATGATGTATTATTACTTAAACATGGTTAAATGTTTAAGTAATTGATGTATTATTACGTAAACATGGTTTTACTTCCTGCTTCGCTACTGTTCGGACGCTCTTGCTTACTGCTCCGCGCTTTGCTCTATCGCGTCTATATTTTATCTCATAATTTTAACTTCAGCAAATCAACACAGTGCTCTAACAACAAAGCTTGACTTCAACGATAAAACTAGAAACTCTGTTGACTGGATTACTACAAAAAAGTGGAACATTTCACCTGACCAGCCTCTCGCTGCCATCAGCTTACATTCCGGAAGGGAAAACACAGCTGCCTACTATCGAAAGGATAAGAAAATGCCTCCTCTAGCTAAGGAATCCTCTTGCTGCACAAACTGCCACAGACTTTTACAAAGGATTGCAGTTCTTGAAACAAAGTTATTTGCGGAACCACCAAACCGGACGAATCACACAGCAGAGCTTCATCACGAACGCCCTCTGCACACAGCCGGTGAGTCCCATAAATTTAGTGCTACTCAACAAATAGAGAAACAAGAAACTGATCGACACACTAATCGATGGCACAAACAGGGGGCAAGACCCAAACGCACTCGAGACATCAGATTGTCACGAGCTTCATATATTGCTGCCGTTGCATGCTCTACCCCAGACACAAGGATTGCAAACTCTAGTTTCCGACCACCGTCGATACATCTAGAAAACAGATTTGAAGTATTAATGAATGTGGGTGAGGAATCCCCAAACGTGATGAATATGATCGAACACAGATTGCATCAGCCCGCAGCTAACACTAATGCTAACAGGCGCTCAAGGTCGAGCAGACAGCGGCCCTCAGCTCAGAGCACAGCCGAGCCAAGGACTCTGATAGTGGGTGACTCTACAGTC
Organism: Pseudorasbora parva; assembly: GCF_024679245.1. Lineage (NCBI taxonomy): Eukaryota > Metazoa > Chordata > Actinopteri > Cypriniformes > Gobionidae > Pseudorasbora > Pseudorasbora parva. The sequence continues at coordinate 15,642,547 of NC_090196.1, read as the reverse complement.
AGAAACATTCGCAGCAGAGATACAACTACATGCTGCCTTCCACAAGCAACCATTTCTGATGTAAACAGGGAAATTGAGAACATTTTGATGAAACATAAGACTGCAAATCAACTTATAATTCATGTGGGGAAGAACGATATTCAGAGAGAGCAGTCAGAACTCATGAAGTCGGACTTCAACGAACTTTTTGAAACACTTAGAAAACTGAAAGTTCAGCCGTTCATCAGTGGACCACTGCCAGCAAGAGGAACAAATAGATTCTCACGGTTGCTTGGGCTTAATACATGGCTGCAAAAAACCTGTAACATGAATGGAGTGAACTTCATTGATAACTTCAATCTCTTCTGGAGTCAGAGACAACTGTTTACATCAAATGGCCACCACCCAAACAAACTTGGTGCAAGAGTGCTAAAGGACAATATTTTTTTTCCCCTTCATCATCCTTCAGCTGTGTGTTTTAACCCACTCAACCTGATACAGAGTATGGATGACCACAGGACTTCATTTCAGCTCCTGAATGGACACTCGGCTGACACATCCCACAAGGACAATGAGAACTCCACACAGCCAAAACAATTGCTCATGGACACACTCCCAGCTGAGCCCTGCCCACAGAGCTCACTACAGACAGACTGTGAAGGATTAGAACTGCTCCAAGATTCAGCACCCAAAGATGACTTTCTTGAAAATGGACAGCAAAGCCAGGACAACATACTTCAACTTCCGATAACACCAGAGCAACAGCCCCTCTCACCAGACATGTCATTCCTCTCTCCAGCATCCCCGCATCTGGGCTTCTCAGAGAAAATGGAGGAACTGATTTTTGTTGGAACTAGACTATCACACTCAATTGCTGCGAGCCCCCAGATATCAACCAAAAAGCGTCGAGCCCCACAACCACCAAAGCCTGTGGGCCCAGCTCTCCCTCCTCCTGTGAGATTTCTTCGGTCACAACGCCAGGGCCCACACCCTCCTCTATCTGTTGTAGGTGAACCAAAAACAACTGATTCCAGCTCTCAGTGATGTGTTTTGGGTCCCCGCTATGATAACAGTACCTTTATCAAATGTTTACAAAACAAGTGGGAACCCAGTGTGCCTGCCTCTTTCTCTATCTCTGTTCTGTTACGTGAAAGAAAGTCTAAGGCCTTGTCAGGCCGTTTAACAAACCAATATAATCTGCTGCCTGTTACCTGTCAAACTAAGACTAATGTGGGTGAAAAAAATAATACTGTTAAGTTAGCACTTTTAAACATCTGTTCACTTAAGAACAAATCATTCCTAGTCAGCGACTTAATAACCACAAACAACCTTGATTTTTTGCTTCTAAATGAAACGTGGTTAGAAGAAAACTGTAGTGCAACAGTCCTCAATGAAGCAGCCCCTCCTAACTTTACTTTTATGAGTGTTTGCAGAGCAGTTAGGAGAGGTGGGGGTGTTGCTGCTCTTTTTAAAGATTTCTATCAATGTAAGCAAGTATCATTTGGTGATTATTTGTCTCTAGAATATATGGGTATTGTGTTAAAAGGTTCTCCACGCATCCTGCTTATCATTGTTTACAGGCCTCCAAAGTACTCACCAGCCTTTATTGAGGAATTTACAGAACTGTTATCAATAATTTCCTCAGAGTTTGACTGTTTTGCTATTGCTGGGGATTTTAACATTCACATAGATAATATTGAATCCAATACAACAAAAGAGCTCATGACTGTTCTTAACACTTTTGATTTGACACAGCATGTAAATGGACCCACACACAATCGTGGACACACTCTAGATTTACTTATCAGTAAGGGTCTAAACATTTCATCGATTGTTATTAAGGATGTGGCACTGTCTGATCATTTCTGTATTTTCTTTGACATATCAATCACTCCTGCCATTGAAGCTAGATCTGTCTCTGTCAAAAAGAGATGCTTAAATGAGAACACTAATGTGCTGTTTATGAAGGCTTTATCTCTAAAACCAAGCATATCTGCAGACTCTGTTGATTTTCTCCTTGACTCCTTTAACTCAAAAGTTAAGAGTGTAATGGATGATATTGCCCCTCTGAAAGTCAGGAAAAAGAGTGGCAAACAAAAGGCACCATGGAGAAACTCAACAGCAGTTCGAATAATGAAAAGACAATGCAGAAAATCTGAACGAAAGTGGCGGAAGACAAAACTTGTAGTCCATTATAACATCTATAAAGACAGCCTTCATGCTTTCAATGTTGAACTAGGCAAAGCTAGACAGACCTTCTTCTCAAATATTATAAACAAACACATAAACAACACGCGCACTCTTTTTGCTACTGTAGACAGACTAACAAACCCCCCGAGTCACATTCCCAGAGAAATGCTCTCAGACAGCAAATGCAGTGAGTTTGCTTCCTTCTTCTCAGAGAAAATCAAAAATATCAGAAAGGCGATCAGCACATCCTCTAGTTGCTCTGGGGTCAGTCAGATCAGACCAAACCCTCGGAAAATTACTATGTCTGATTTCGAAACAATTGACGGTAAAATTTTAGAAGACACAGTACAGCATCTTAAAACATCAACCTGCACCCTTGACGCACTCCCCACTTCTTTTTTCAAAAGTGTGTTTAACTGTTTGGAAGCAGATCTCCTAGAAGTGGTAAACTCCTCACTTCTCTACGGGACTTTTCCAACCGCCCTTAAAACTGCAATAGTTAAGCCTCTTCTGAAAAAGAGAAATCTAGATAACTCCATACTGAGCCACTACAGACCAATCTCAAATCTCCCCTTCATAGGCAAAATCATCGAAAAAGTTGTTTTCAATCAGTTGAACAAATTCTTAAACTCAAACGGATTCTTTGACAATTTTCAATCTGGTTTCCGACCGCATCACAGCACAGAGACAGCGCTCATAAAGATTATAAATGATATTCGCTTGAATACTGATACAGGCAAAACATCAATTCTGGTTCTACTCGATCTCAGTGCTGCATTCGACACTGTTGACCACAACATACTTCTAGACAGGCTGGAAAACTGGGTTGGGCTTTCTGGAATGGTCCTCAAATGGTTCAGGTCATACTTAGAAGGGAGAGGTTATTATGTGAGTATAGGAGACCATAAGTCTGAGTGGACGTCCATGACATGCGGAGTCCCACAAGGGTCAATTGTAGCACCTCTCCTGTTTAACCTGTATATGCTGCCACTGAGCCAAATAATGAAAAAGAACAATATTGCTTACCACAGCTATGCTGATGACACCCAGCTCTACTTAGCACTGTCACCTAATGACTACAGCCCCATTGACTCCCTGTGCAAATGCATTGATGAAGTTAACGACTGGATGTGCCAAAACTATCTTCAGTTAAACAAAGACAAAACTGAAATCATTACATTTGGAAACAAAGATGAAATTCTCAAGGTGAACGCATATCTTGAGGCTAAAGGTCTGATAACAAAAAATCAAGTCAGGAATCTTGGTGTAATTTTGGAGTCAGACCTGAGTTTCAGTAGTCATGTCAAAGCAATAACTAAATCAGCATACTATCATCTGAAAAATATTGCAAGGATTAGATGTTTTGTCTCCAGGCAAGACTTAGAGAAACTGGTTCACGCTTTCATCACCAGTAGGGTGGACTATTGTAATGGACTTCTCACTGGCCTTCCCAAAAAGACCATTAGACAGCTGCAGCTCATACAGAATGCTGCTGCCAGGATTCTGAGCAGAACCAGAAAATATGACCATATCACACCAGTCCTCAGGTCTTTACACTGGCTTCCAGTTACATCTAGGATCGATTTTAAAGTACTATTACTTGTTTATAAATCACTCAATGACCTAGGACCTCAATACATCGCAGATATGCTGATTAAATACAAACCCAACAGATCACTTAGATCAGCAGGATCAAGTCAGTTAGAAATACCAAGAGTTCACTCAAAGCAAGGAGAGTATGCCTTTAGCTATTACGCCAGCCGTAGTTGGAACCGGCTTCCTGAACAGATCAGATGTGCTCCAACAGTAGCCACATTCAAATCCAGACTCAAAACACATCTGTTCAGCTGTGCATTTACTGAATGAGCACTGTGCCACTGTACCTCCGACTGATTGCACCTTATCTATGCATCATTTTTTAAATAATTTTTTATAACTGTTTTAGTTTACCTGTTCTTTTCTTTGGTTATCATAATTTTATTACTTTTACTTCTCTTTACATTGTATTCTTTTTCTTATGCATTTTTTAGCCCTATTTCCTTTCTATGTAAAGCACTTTGAATTGCCATTGTGTATGAAATGTGCTATATAAATAAACTTGCCTTGCCTTGCCTTGCCTTGCCTTAAAGACCACATTAACATAACGTACATCATTTATTCGATGAGGAGTGAACTTGACGTACATCACTTAAGGCCTAAATAATTCCTGTTTCCCTTGGATATATTTACTTCTAATTTAATTCTTACTTCACGTCTAACCTTAAATATCCACACAAGCCTAATATGTTCGACATATTTGTCTGCAGTTTAATAATTAAAGGGGTACTTCAGTGCTGGGAAGATGAATCTGTATTTAAACTGGGTCATTAATGTAGTAGAAATGTGAAATTATTTTTGAATTTGGTGCTTTCTAGACTGAGAAAAGACAGAAAATGTATTTTTGTCTCATGGGGATGAAAGACTACAATTCCCAGAATGCTTAGCTGCCCTGTGAGGCCATTCCCAAAGCCACCGCTACTGGATTACAGTGACTGAGTTCAGAAAGTACAATTAAATACTGAACGTGTGTGTTCAATATAACGATCGAGTTGCCGCGTGAGTCTCACAGCAGACTCAGATTAGGAGTCAGATTACATTTAACATCATAAATGAGCTCTCGTGATGAGAGCTGAGGTAATCGCGACCACATTCGCAACATACATTCACAACGCGTTTTCAGTTCATGCCTTTGGAAGCTTAACTTTCATAGAAATTAATTTGAGAAGTTAAAACACTTACATTGCTTAGCATCCGTTTAAATTAACGCCTGTAGCTGAGCTGTGCTGTAAGTGTGATCTCCATTCCTCATGCATGAGTTGAAAACATGCGGAAATGGCTCCCTCTGCTGGCTGTAGTCTTTAGGCTCTGGGCAATCATTCCTCTCGTGATGCAAATATCGTCAATTTGCGTCACAAGAGGAAATTTTCCAGAAATAAAATGCATAAATCTCTCGTCTCAGGGGGATATAAGAGGGGGGAGCACGATCATTTGAATATACTCCAGGGTTTCTACTGATACAAAGCCATATGCTAATCGCTGAAGTAACCCTTTAACACTTACCTGACGGCTGACGCGTGAACTGCATCCTCGCGAAGTCCTTTGATCTGTATCCTTCCGCGGATCAAAGTACTCCAGAGATGCTTCCGCGAAATCAAACGAGCAATACAGATCCTTCCGCGGTTTCAAACAAGCTCTTGTACGTATTCATTAAAATAAATTAGGCAGATTAAATGCCACAAATAACTACATATGTTCATGAATTATATATGTATATTAAATAGGTAATATGTATTGTAGGATCCATCTTCTCATTATAATGCAGATACCATCATAAACAAAACATCGAAAATATATCTAATTTCACAAATATTTTTCTGATATAGGCTATTTTATCAAATGTTTCCAACAGCCCATTTCAACAGCACAAACAAAAATCTATTTACCATAGTAAAATATTGTGTTGGCCATATAGCTTACTTTTATAAAATGTTGACTGGATTCGCGTTTTTTAGTCCAGTCAACATTTGCAATTCAAAATGTTGACTGCATTTGAAAATATCAATTCATTTAATGTTTTTCAAATATATTGCTGCAGACTTAATATTCTTATAGAAGACCTTAAATTAGTCTTCTTAACTAAGCACAAGAAAATTAGTTAAACATATATATTTTTGCTCTTCCAACATTTTATTAATTGGAGTTTTTAGAGTGTACTTCGTTTTTTAAACAACTCTGTCGCTTAGTTACATGTATCCCATCATCACGTCGTTTAACTGCCCTGACAATCTTAGTCAGATTTGTCACAGTTAAAAATCCTCAACATTCAGTTTAATTTCCTACCGTATCGGAGATAAATGTAGCCGCACGTAGATTGCCGTGTGGGTCTTTAATGCAGAGACTCTCCTCATGTGTTTGCGGTTTAAATATAATGATGCATTTAAAGCTACTGGCCAAACGTGTCATTGCAAAAGTTCACAATGCTGCTGCAGGTGAAATATAATGTGGATAGCACTGAATAAATATCTTTCGTCAGGTTAAATATTGATAATTGATCACTCAAACCTCATCTAAACCTCTGTACTTAACCGTTGGATTTGGACATCCGTCATGTGTTTTTTATTTTTATTATAACAATCATGGCAAAAAAAGAAACACTGTCATTTGGAACGGCCAAAACCTATGTTTTTTGCGTACATCACATTATTGTGTAGTGGCCCCTGTAAGAAACTGATCACTTGACTTATGATGTGCACTATGTGTTGATGACGTAGAATAGCAGTATCTTCAGTGTGATGGCAGCAACAGTAGATGATACGTCTTGTTCTACCTTCTTGAGATAATATTTGATTACTTTTATTTGAGACGCTATGAAAGAGTGAATCCCTCATTAAGGCAGCACGTATCTGTGTACCTATCGTTAAAGGGGTACTTCAGCGTTGGGAAGATGAATCTGTATTTAAACTGGGTCATCAATGTAGTAGAAATGTGAAATTATTTTTGAATTTGGTGCCTTCTAGACTGAGAAAAGACAGAACATTTATTTTTGTCTCATGGGGATGAAAGACTACAATTCCCAGAATGCTTCACTGTCCTGTGAGGCCATTCCCAAAGCCACCAACTTGATTACTGTGACTGAGTTGGAAAAGACACTACAATTAAAAACTGAACGTGTCTGTTCAATATAATGAGTGAGTCACCGCGCGAGTATCACAGCACTGAGCACTAACCGCAGGAGCCAGATAAATAAGCTGATGAGCTCTCATGATGAGAGCTGAGGTAATCGCGATTACACTCGCGGCATACATTCACAACCCGAGTTCAGTCTGGCACGTTTCAGTTCATGCCTTTGCAAGCTTAACTTTCATAGAAATTAATTTGAGAAGTTAAAAGACTTACATTGCTCACCATAGCTCTGTTTAAATGAGTGCCTGTAGCAGCGAGCTGAGCTGTGAGTGTGATCTCCCATCCCCCATGTGCGGGTTCAAAACATGCGGAAATGGCTCCCTCTGCTGGCTGTAGTCTTTAGCCTTTGGCCAAACATTCCTCCTATGGTGCAAATATCGTCAACTTGCATCATAGGAGGAATTTTTCCAGAAATAAAATGCATACATCTCTTGTCTCAGGGGGATATGGGGGGGGGAAGCACATTTATTTAAATATACTCCAGGGTTTCTACTGATACAAAGCCATATGCTAATCGCTGAAGTAACCCTTTAAACATGTGAAATACAAAAGCTCTTTATTTTCATGATTCAACGAGAGTTATCTGGGTCAAAGCGTTACACATTGATCATAAGAATTTGCCTAGCATTATAATGCACAGTATTCATTGACCGCACACTGCTCTGAACTTAAACATTCTTAAGCATTGTAGTGTGCAGCTGTAGAATGCTCTGAAATGTGAAGCTCACGTTTATTATTGAAATCATGGCCTTTGAGGTTTACAGAATCATGATATGCGTTTTCTCTCCCCAGGATAAGAGATGGCTTGAAACAGTGCAGCTTACTGTAAGGTATTGATGTTATATTTAAAAAACGGGTTCTCTAAAATACATTTTACAGTTTGGTCCGGATTTCTGACTTTCGAGAAGAGCATGACATGACTCATGAAACGTAATGAAGTCATTAAATTAAAAAGAAGAAAATGTTCAAACATAAAAATGAAATATACAGACTCACTTCAATTTGTGAGGTAATCATTTAACCATCAGTCTGTGTTTACACTGTTTTCATTACAATTTAAGGTGTATATTTCGCTCTTTGCGCAATATGGTGACTACACGAGCAGAGCTCCACCTTTTCGCTATCGGTATGTTCAACAACTGGTTCACTTCATTTACGTCACTCATTTCACGAACAACATGCACCAGTTTGTTCAATTCGTTTGCTAAGATCTCCTGTTCAGAGTCAGACTCAAAGCATCTCGGTCAGTAAAGGGTGTATTTGTTCATTGATTCAACAAATCACATGATCCGTCACATCTCATACTTGAACGCTATTGGCTCGAGGTTTGTCATTCTTTGGCAGAATGAAAGAGTCCGGGGCTGCGCATGCGCTCGTTGCCAATAGCTCCATGCTGTTTGTGGAGGGAGGATTTGTTTTTGCTGAACTAAATGAGACAATAGACCACACGAATGAGCGATTCGATCACCTAGAAGATTCGTTCAAGAACGAACATGACTTTCAGACCATTTACAGGCAGTTCCTGTATATGTCAATGTTTCATGTTTACATTGCTCTTAATATGTCTCATTAAGTGAACCGAGATTCAGCAGGCTCACAACATGAGAAATTGTATAGAAGCTTAAATGTCCACTTCTAATTTAAACGATAAGAATTTAATGGGGAAGCAATGTGCCACGTGCATTAGTGGCACCAAATATGTGCCTGTTCTTTTTTAGTCTCATCAAAGTTACCCGCCAAATGACAACACGCTGACGTCGGACCCACGTCAGTTAAGCCAACCAATGTCAAGATGCAGCCCCAGATAGATGAATATAACTTGGAGGACGCAAGTATCCATGTAAAATGTTTTAGTGCGCTATAGCCTAGCGGCTCGCATGATTGCAATGTGAAACCAAAACACTTACCAAATGTATCAAATCAAACATGAACTTCGGTTCGGACGTTTGGGCAGACTTTCAGGTGTGAAAACGCCCTTAGTTGAAAATGCTAGCAAGATGGTAGTACTCACTGTGTCAAGCCCTGTGTTACCAAGCTTACGTGAGCCTCGAGTTGAGAAGTATTGAATCAAAGGCAATGCTAAGAAACTGTCAATGACAGGAAGGTAAATCGGCTGTCTATATACACCTCCTATCATTGATTAACTGATTAGTTTAATGTGCTCCTCTTGTGTTCAATTTAGGTTTAATTATCTGAGCCTGCTCCACCTGTGTTTAATTAGATTTAATTGTCTGCACGTGCTTCTCCCGAAATTAGTTTATAAAACTTCAATTAGTGCCTGCGCTTGGAAAAGCGCATATTAAATCGTGCAAGCACACGAACGAAATGTTTAACCGGCAAGGCTTTAAAACGCATGCAAATAATACACTTTTGTGAATAGCAAATTGTGAATAACTAGATTTCCACGAGTATAACTCTACCATAACGTCTGATGTGAATGTATGTCATGTTGTTCAGTATATTGGGATGGAGTCAAATTATAGAATTTGTAGGAAAATATTTAAATAAATGCAAAACCGAGAAAACCCGCAATTCACTGCATATTGAACCGTGAATGCCGTACCGAACGGTTCAATAATATATTGAGAATTGTGGTATCCCTAATATATACGCATCCTTGTGTTGTTACAAAACCTTATGATATGTAGCACACATACAGATAGAAAGATAACCAACCTGGTGCCTAATCTAGTTATGAAAAAGAGGATCATCAGATGTCAGTTGTCATAACAAAAGAGCTGCCTCACTTGTCACACAGGTTTTGCCTGGTCTCTACAATTCAGGCTCAGGTAGGCTATTGCTCGTTTTTTTTCTTTAAGCCTTTAAATTAGTTTTTTTTTTTTTTTTTTTAGAAAGACATTTCCTGCCTTTTGTGTAATTAAGTACAAATGTATTAAATATTAAAATTAAATTGATGAGAAATGGTACCATACAAGTTAAGCTTTTTGAACGTTTAGAAAAAATAAGAAAATTTAAGAAAAAAAAGTTGGAGCACCCTTTGCAGCTATAACAGCTTCAACTCTTCTGGGAAGGCTTTCCACAAGGTTTAGGAGTGTGTTTATGGGGATTTTTGACCATTCTCCTAAAAGCGCAGTCTCCACTCTAATTCATCCCAAAGGTATTCTATTGTTCTATTGGGCTGAGGTCAGTACAAGTCACATATGTCTGAAGCATTAAGAGACCCCTGAAAAACAACCTAACAACACCCCCCAACCAAACTTTAAACTTGGCACAATGCAGTCAGGCAATTAAAGTTCTCCTGGTAACCAGCAAACCCAGACTCATCCATCGGATCGGATTGCCAAACAGGGAAGCGTGATCCAGAGAACACGACTGTGATAAGCAATTATGGGGAAAAAATGTGGTAAAAAGTTTTTATTTTTCAATTTAATTATATGAACTACGTCACATTCATTTTTGGAGATCATAATTTCTACACATACTAATCAAATCATGTGAATTTAAAATAATAATAGTAATTACCTAGAGAGGAATTATCATGATTTAAAGATGTGGCATACATTTGACAAACGCAGACAAGGTCATGTAATCTCAGTAGTAATGCATTGTAAACCCTAATGTTGTCTTTACTTAAACAAATCAAGTAATCTTGACTAAATATTACTAGTTTAGTCCAAAAACTCAAAAATATAAGTTAGTATAACTTATTAACCTACAAAATGCATAAACTTAAGATTTCAAGTTGAATTAACTCAAAATCATAATTAATTAAAAAAGCTCACTCTGGTCTTGCTTTGATGCGATTGGCCATGCAAGGAATTCTGTCTGGCAACAAGAACTAACTCACTGATTGGAGGAAATTTACAAAAGGCGGTCCTTTTCTGTTGCAGATTCAAAGATGGAGACTTTTTCATTGTGTGCAATCTTAAAATCGGTAAGTAAAAATTTGTAAGTTACTAAACTTAATAATAATAATATGTGAACTAACTTATAACTAACCAGACTGACATAATTTCTGTTTTAATGAAAATAATAGTTTTGTTGGAAGTCACCCTGATGGAGATAAGTGTTTGCTTTAGTTGGGCTCTTGACCCTTGACTGTATAATATTATAATATAATGTTTCTCTAGCTGTTTTGTGTTTGTGAGACACATTTGGGAAGGAACACAAAGTCAAGAGAAATCATTTTGAGTTTAATCGAGTTTAATCGTTGATGATGATAAAAGCTATACATATTAAAATAAATTAGACAAACTAAAATTCCCTACATTTAAAACGTCAAAGATTACAGTTTTTCTCAGTCGCTTTGGTACATTTCTCGAATCAAACTCACAGTTTGCAAAACAGTAAGTGCATTTCTCAAAACAATTTGTACAAATAGCAAAACACCATGGATAACCTGCAAAAGCCAATCTCTTACTCAAAATCCTTAGTTCATCTCTCAAAAGTAAATATCTGTGTCAGTGCCATCAGAATGACAAGTCCTTGTGTCATTGTGTACAGATAAGAAAGTCAAATTGTTTAGTCATGTTGTCAATATAACAGTTTACTCTGGAGGGATGTTCTGACGGAAACTATGGCTAAAGTTTTGATGACGATGATTGTCACTTAGTGTAAGTTACATCTTAGTGTGTGTGTGAGTGTAATTGCAAGAGAACGGAAAATATTCAAATGTACACACTTACTGTTTGTACTGTATTTTATTGACAGAACATGTCATTGAGATACAGAAATGAAAAGACAGCACTGAATAGCACACACACACACACACACACACACACACACACACACACACACACACACACACACACACACACACACACACACACACACACACACACACACAAAACCTAAAGAAGAAATGAGAACACAGGAAAAACTGTAAATGCGGTGCTGTAGAAATATACACTGAAAAAAATGACTTTGTGGTATGGTAAAATCTATTACATTAATTCATGTAATTATTACATTGGAAAATCAAGTTTAAGTTGGAACTATATATCTTAAGTAAAATGTACACAGTCTATTCATGTAATAACTTAACTGAGAAAAAAAGTAAATTTTATCATATATTTACAAATAATATTTAATGTTTTATAGTCACAGCACATTCACCTAAAATATTAAGTAAATTTTAATCTGAAAAGCAAAGTGCATTTGAAAATGCGCACAGATTTTTCGCAAAGATCCAACTTGTTCAGTGGTGGCAGAGATGGTCATTTTGGGATGTTGCTTTTATGTGGCTGACTTATTCTAAATAAGTTTTAACTTTTCATTGAACGTGAGTTTTAATCACAATAACGGTAGCCAACGCTACATAAGTTCTTATTGAGAATTAATAGAGTTTTTTTATGTCACCATTATGGCGATTAGTGTTTTCTTTAGTTGGGCAGTTTGGCGACTTTTTAATGTTAGTGTTTCTCTCACTACTGTGACTGAGTTTGCTATGGCATGAAAAGCAGAGAAAACATGATCAGATGCTTTTGGCCGCTTGATGATCAGAATTTGATCATTGTGTAGTGGCTTAATTCACCAATCTTATACGTGAATATGAGCAATATACTATTAACCTTGTTTTATTCTAGAAAAGATCCAGCACAGTTTTAACCAGAAAAGTTGAATACATTTTATAACAGACTGTACACTAAGCACTTTGAACACCTGCAAGCTTTTCTCACACACAGATATCAAGATTCAGCCTAAGAATCTCAACAATGGTGACATGCTTCATGCCACAATGCATTCTGGGTGCATCATGCAAAATTCCCGAATGCATTGTGCCATGAAGCATGCATGTCACCGTTTAAATTTTAATTTACTTGATTACTTTTCATAAATACAACCTGCTAAGTTACATATAATTAAGTAGCATTTACTAAATGTCTTAGCAAATGTTACATTTATAGTTAAGTACATTTTACTTGATACTGGCAAGTAATGTGTACTTGATATTACAGCAGTAAAATTTACTAAGAAAAATTGAGTGCAAATTGTTACAAAGATTTTATCAAGTAAATCCTACAAGTTGTTTTTATTAGTGTATATATATATACACCTGCTAGTTGATGGACTAGCTGAAGCACCTTCGTTACTGAAAGTCAAGATTCACCTGGGAGCAATTTACCAATTCAGAAAAAAGTCTAATGGAAATATAGAAAGTATAGAAATATGCTTGACATATTATCATAACTTGTGAACTTATATGATAGCGACTGAGAAAAACTGTAAATGACTAAATGACTCATGAACATGTCAAAACTAATAGGTTGACGCTACACGTTAAAATGGATGATTCAATATAACACAATATGCCCATTCAGAAAGACAAATGTTCCTGTTTATTTTGTGTACTTTGAAGTGTCTAGCATCGGCAGCCTCAAACTGTCATCATGTCAAAAAATGGGTTTATTATAAGTGTGACACACATTTAGACAAGCCTACTCAGTTGTTGCTCAGTTGTTTGAGTCATGACACATAGCAAAAGTATGCTAAAAGTATTCCAAATAGACATTTTATTGAAAGTACTCTACATTTACCTGTTGAGATATCCCTTCACAAGCACCTGTAAGAGCTGTGTTAGGGATGTTTGGGTTGAGGAAGGCACGACGCGCGAAAGGAACATTTGCAAGGTTGTAATTCCACTATAGGTGACACTAGTGTTGCGCAAACTCACTCCATTAATCTCTTTCTGTGAGAATTATGCACTTTCTATTTCACCTGCTCAAAATAGGCATCAAGTTTATAATCCTCTGTAGAAATTCAACATTTGATGGTGCAGAAATGTTTATACATTGAAAACTGCAAACTTTTTAATGTAGAAACTTTTCAAAAAAAAGAAAGACTAGATGAGCTAAAATGAAACCTTTGTCATAGAAGTTACATATCTGGCAATCAATTGACAAGATCATCAGCTTCCTCAAAAAGAACACTGTTCGTTTCAAAAATTCAGTGTAAGACATGATACTTGCTACTTAATGTAGAATTACTTATAATTACTGAAATTTTCAAAAAAAACTTATATTGTTTCCAAAACATTTTGGTGTACAAAAAGTTTACGTTTGTTTGCGACTGAAACCTCTTACTGACTGCATTATCAGACACTCACACTTTCCAGGAAGATGGTAGCCACACCTCTGCTGTGTAACAAATACTATGCCTTTTTGCAGAGTTCAGCCTTCCCCTTTGATTTGCTAACTTTTGCTTCCTGCCCTACTGGTATATTAATAAGAGAGTGTTTTATACCTCAGTTACACAGAGCTTCTCTCCTGGCAGGTTATAATCGTGAAGATATTAACATGGCATTTAAAAAACGGAGGACTTTGAAAATAATCTCCATCCTTTCTTTATGTACAACCTTGTCCGTCCTCTTGATTAACTATCCAGAACAAAGGACAAATTGTTCTGATAAAGAAGAGATAGTCATGGATCACTTGCCAAAGCAGGATGTTGGAGAACTACAGGCTTGTTCAGCTCTTATCCAAGGAGACATGGACGGAGTGGACAAGGACAGTTTCAGGAAGCTCCTGGCCTCAAATAAAAGAACATCCCTGCTACCCGAGTCATTTTATCTCAACGCAACGAAGGACTGTCAATCCTACATCCGAGACAGACGGTTTCTGACACATTCTCTCAGTAAAGAGGAGAAAGATTTCCCCATTGCTTACTCTATGGTGATCCATGAGAAGATTGAGATGTTTGAAAGACTCTTAAGAGCCATTTACACTCCTGACAATGTGTACTGTGTTCATATGGACCAGACGTCCCCGGAGATCTTTCAAGAAGCAGTTAGGGCCATTGTGTCCTGCCTGCCCAATGTGTTTGTGGCCAGCAAACTGGAGAATGTGATCTACGCCTCCTGGTCTCGAGTTCAAGCGGACATCAACTGCATGCAGGATCTGCTCAAGTCACCTGTCCAGTGGAGGTACCTGCTCAACACCTGTGGCACTGATTTCCCCATTAAAACCAATGCAGAAATTGTTGCGTCTCTAAAATACCTGAATGGAAAAAACAGTATGGAGTCCGAGGCTGTGGAGTCCAAAAATTGGCGTTGGCAGTATCATCACAATGTTACAAATGTTGTGACTCGGACCGATGTTAGAAAGTCACCCCCACCAATAAAGAGCCCTATGTTCTCAGGAAATGCTTACTTTGTGGTTTCAAGAGAGTTTGTAGAATACATCTTCAAAAGCAAAGAGATTCAAGATTTCATGGAATGGGAGAAAGACACATTCAGTCCAGATGAGCACATGTGGGCTACATTACAGCGGATACCTTCAGTACCAGGATCCAACCCTCCAAACAGAAAGTACGAGCAATCGGACATGAACTCCATTGCTCGTCTGGTGAAGTGGAGCTATCATGAAGGAGATTTAAATAAGGGGGCTCCCTACCCACCATGCACTGGGACGCACAGACGAGCGGTGTGTGTATATGGAGCTGGGGACTTGCAATGGATTGTGAAGCAGCACCATCTTTTGGCAAACAAGTTTGATCCAGAAGTAGATGATTTAGCAATCAAATGTATGGAGGCTTTTTTAAGGTACAAAGCTCTTTATGGTAGATCATTACTTACAGTGGAAAAATCTGACATTTTATGACCTTTTTAAAGTTACAAATATTTTGTAGATATATTAGAGATATGGACCTTTTTTATGAAAAATTGTTGATATGTAAATATAAAACGATGCTTTCTATGCAAATCATATTGTTACGATGCTAACTGTCAAATAAAATATACTTTAAATGAATAGTTTGAGTTTTTTTGTACAAAAGCTTACTTTGTGTTACACATACTATTTTCATATAAACCAACATTTGATAATAATGAATTTAAATCAGAATTGTAATAATAATGAATAGAGAATAAAAAAAGATATCACAAGCAAAGGGAATAGATTATATATAATTTAGGTGTGTGTGTGTTTGGGTGTGTGTGTGTGTGTGTGTGTGTGTGTGTGTGTGTGTGTGTGTGTGTGTGTGTGTGTGTGTGTGTGTGTGTGTGTGTGTGTGTGTGTGTGTGTGTGTGTGTGTGTGTGTGTGTGTGTGTGTGTGTGTGTGTGTGTTACCGCTTGCTTGACATTTAATCAAGTGTGCTTCTTTTAAACTAAGCATACTTTCATTCTTCTTTTATGTACTTCTCAGTAATATGCTTAATGTTCTTATCAGAAATACGTATACTTTAACTCTAGTGACAAAGACTTGCTTGAACGAATATAAAAAGCATAGGAAAGACCCATAGCCCTTAGAGTGTGTAACAAGACCACACTCTTAGAAAAAAGGGTTCACTGGGGTTCTATATAGAACCATAGGGTTCTTTACTCAACTCCAAAGAACCTTTTATGCTAAAAAGGTTCTATAATGACAAGAAATAAACCCTTTTTTCACAAAGGTTCTTTAGGCTATTATTATTCATATATTACATTATGCTGCAACATTTTGTAGTTGTAATTAAATTATTGTTTATTAAACTTTTGTAGTAATTTAATATCACGTTTTAATCATGCTGATTTTTGATCAGGCTGAGAAAAACTGAAACAGCACTCTTTATGTGATAATGATTAGCTACATAAAATTAGATAAATATATACATTTTCTAACCCCCATATCTTGAATTTTCATGTTCATTCATAAATGCATTTGAATACACTGAATAATGCAGTGAAATGTTTGTCAATAATATTAAATATTTAATCAGGAAAGGAAAAAATAAATTATGTAGCGCCAATAGAAACTTTTAAGGTTCTAAGAGTGCAGGAACCGTTAAACTGACTGTGGCAAGCAGAGAATCAGAACCACATATGCATTGTGCAAAAGTTTTGCCAACTAAATCAAACTAAAACTACTCTAAACAAATGCATACACACAATCACACATGCATAGGTAAGACGGAAAGTGACCATGAAAAGAACCATCAGCTTATTATTTTCAAAGCACTACTGCTGGTAAAATTTAATTTTATGTTACACAGAAATAATTTAGGTTTGGAATGACAGGGTGAAAAAAACGATCACATTTTTGGGTTGAACTACCCCTTTAAAAACAATCATATTTTTCAAGAGTTAACACATACCGGTAATTTAAGTTAGACACTGATATCTATCTTTTATGAGGCTATCATTGAAATATAATTTAATCAAATGTCATTATCTATTAAAAATGTCATAAAACTTTTAAAGAGGAAATAAAGCTTTGTCCTTAATTCATGGGATTCAGACTTTAAAGCTGTTTTATAAACTGTAGTTTAACTGTAGGTCAGTTTCATTTAAATGTAAGGTCATGGTAGTCACAGGGTAAAAAACATAGACTGTAAAAAACATGCTCCTCATTATATGGATGGTTTCTAAATAAAACATATATAATAAACTATTATATTTGTAATTTAAAAAATGTGTAAACACCTGTGGAAAATACGAAAACAGCCTCTATAAAAAGTTATTTATATTCTGCAATATTAATTTAAGTAATAATAGCAATAATTGTAATAAATATGTTTCTTCCAAAACACCATATTTCTTTGCAGTTAGTAGCTGCAAGGTATATTGTGGTTGTGGTAAAGTGCAAACGTTTGTGTGTATTGCCGTTTTCCACGTTACCTCGTCATGAATACATGTTCGCGGCTGTTTTCAGCAGATTCACCACAGAACCTGCAACGTTCCCATATCAGACGATTGTATAAAACAAAATTCGAAGTCAAAGTGCCGTTCGTACGTTCGTCAGCGGCTGCGCTGTGCGGATATTCGCCTTTTGCAGTTCCATACGCTCAAATAAATAAATAAATAAATAAATAAATAAATAAATAAATAAATAAATAAATAAATAAATAAATAGAAAAAAGCAATATGGAGGGGAGGTCTCTCTCACTTTGCCCTGTCAATTCTGCATGACATGTCAGTGGCACAAAACACACACACACACACACACACACACACACACAAAACTTTCAGCCCACCGGGAAGATTACCAGTCCAGACTTGAATGTGAGCCACACTTCATTCAATTCAAGAGTTTTACTTCAACTTACTCTTTGAAAGATCAAACGGATAAACAATGCAGATTTATTTGCATTTGCTCATATTTACCAAGGGTAGGCTACTAGGCTAATATTAGTGGAAGGCACTGTAGTCTCTGACCAGGGAGGCCAGCCAGTTTGTCATTGTTGACTGGTTTTATTTTACAAAGAGTATAACATTTTCAACATATTGTAGATGTTTTAGGCCCAAATTTGGGCTGAGAGATCTTAAAAACATGAAATGGACCTTTGTTTTAAACAAGATACGACTAATAGGTTACCTACGTTAATCTCCATACTGAAGTCAAAGCTTTGATAACCAGATATTATGGCGCCCTCTGCTGAAGACTCGTAGACTTTAATTGAATAAACTAGAGCTGTAACTTAGCCTATATAGTGCCATGCAGAGCAAATTCTTCTACAGAATGGCTTTATGGTGGAGTTACTTTTTTCCAATCCAAATGTGGACAAATAATGACAGTAACGTTAGCCCAAAACCGAATAATGTAAATAATGACAGAATGCTGATTTTACTCACCACCTTCCTTTCTTTTTCTTTCTTTCGTGAAAAAAAACATGATAAGCAGATTTTCCGCACAATAGGCTACGCGTAGCCTACACCATGATTTAAACGCCAAGCACACAAAAAATGTAGCACAAAAGTAGTCATGCCTACAAATGGTGTGTAGCCTAATGTTTTCTGAAGCTGTTTGAATTATTTGTGGAAGGAATACCCTAAGTAGTTATTCAAGTTGCGACTGTCGTTGCCATCAAAACATCACTCCATTGAAAATGGCGCCGTTAATTCTCGCAACTCACGTGACCAATGATCGCAATCGCGTGTTATTTCATTCAGAGCAAGGGCACTGATTGACTGTGTCCAAAACCGGACACACATATCATCAACAGTGTACTATATGGAAAGAAGAAGGGTTTGCACTTTGGAGCGCTGACATTTACAATAGGCCTTCGCTAAAGGGCTCGAAATTTTATACAAACATAAGTCGTTCATGTTATACAGGGACTTGTTAGCCTGACAAGCCAGACCCACATCATGTTTGGTCTGGAAACTCACCATTGACAGGGCTCAATCCGAGGGGCGGGATAAACGGTTGTCTTTCAAACTCCCTCTGCACGCGATAGGATAGCGCTACACCAACCAGAGCAACGAAGGTGAAACAGAGCTCGTTGATAGATTAAACATTCGCCGTATCCAGTCGGCAAAACTCCGAACAAATCTTCCCTTTTTAAGAATGACTTCAGTGCCGTTCTTTGTTCTTTTCTCAGAGAAAAGCTTAACTCCAAGTCTTCCAGAGTCGCGGTCAGAGCTGATTCGAAAGACCGCCGTTCGCCAGTTTCTGTGTTTACTAGAAGCACACAAACGCAACTCGGCCGTCATTATGGCCCCGCCCACCGACTCTATACAAGATGTGATTGGTCCGGCAAGAGTTTGGGGATTACTGCTCAGAAGGGTATTGAGAGTTGCTAGACACTCACGGCAGATTAGATATTTTAATATTACATATAAATTTAAAAAAAAAAATGTATATTACACACATATATATATATTTAACTTTTTAAAAAAAGTTAAAAATATAATAATAATAATAATAATAATAATAATAATAATAATAATCTGACATGGTTAATAAAAGTTTGGTTTATCTGTAGAAGGTAAGCTAGCTAAATGTTGATCACTCAAACAGCAATGGCTAACTTTGCTCAAAATTATTTTGTCTATAAGCAAAAAAAAGGGAACGTTCTGGGAAGGTTAAAACCTATTTAAAAAAAAAAAAACCTTCAGGGAATACTCTGGTAACACTCTTCTTTAGGTTATAAAATGTAACCTGCAGGGAATTTGTTTTTTCTTGTTTTGTAATGTTTTCTTGCATATACAAAATTACTTGCAAGGAACTTTCTGGAAAGGTTATCTGTAGGTTATAAAATAATAACAAACATGGAACATTCTGGGAAGGTTTTCCTTTGTTTCTAAAGAAGAAGAAGAAAAAAATGTTATAGAATGTTCTTATTTGGCCCAAAAAACAAAACAAAACAAAAAAAAAAACTTTTTTTTTTCCATATATTTTGTTAATTATTGTGTGAATCACTTAGTTGCATATGACGATATTCAATGACGGATTTCTTTGTTTCAACTTATGTAATAGCTAGACTAAAACATGCCTAACTATTTAGGCATATATATGACCCCCCCCCCCCCCCCCCCGGACAATAATGGTAATAAAATATTTTTTTTGTAGCTTGTGTCTACAAAAATGTAATTCACAATTATTCACAAATCCAGTACCCTTTATCGTCACTTGTACAATTAATCTGTATTTGACTCTGTACAGAAAACATCTTATATGCCTTCTATATTAGTCTATATTATTAGTTTCCCCACTAATATAGGTGATAAAAGGCCATGTCACTTAATTTTCCCCATA
The DNA here is from genome assembly GCF_024679245.1 of Pseudorasbora parva. Lineage (NCBI taxonomy): Eukaryota > Metazoa > Chordata > Actinopteri > Cypriniformes > Gobionidae > Pseudorasbora > Pseudorasbora parva. The sequence continues at coordinate 15,622,243 of NC_090196.1, read as the reverse complement.
GAAATGAATCTATGGATGGTAACCAGGGCTTCCTCCAGGGATGGGCGTTCCCTGCCTTACCTAGGCCTACTGTTTCCACCTGCCTTATTGCCACATCCCTGTGGTAGATAAACCTGAGAAGCTGTTTCATACCTCAGTGGCACAGCGGCAATACTTTCTGGAAGGTCTGGTTTTTAAATGATAAAAAAAGAAAAAACTGCAATGGCATTTAACAAACATAGGATTCTAAAAAGATTTACAATTTTTTCACTGAGTACAATGCTGTCCTTCTATCTGATTAACTATTTAAGGAAGAATTGCCCTTCAAATGGGAAACTGGAATTTAATCAGTTACTAAAGCAGGATGTTGGAGAACTACAGGCTTGTTCTGCTGTAATTCAAGGAGACATGGACGGAGTGGACAAGGATAGTTTCAGTAAGCTACTGGCCTCAAAGAAAAGAACATCCCTGCTATCCGAGTCATTTTATCTCAACGCAACGAAGGACTGTCAATCCTACATCCGAGACAGACGGTTTCTGACACATTCTCTCAATTAAAAGGAGAAAGATTTCCCCATTGCTTACTCTATGGTGATCCATGAGAAGATTGAGATGTTTGAAAGACTCTTAAGAGCCATTTACACGCCTGACAATGTGTACTGTGTTCATATGGACCAGACGTCCCCGGAGATCTTTCAAGAAGCAGTTAGGGCCATTGTGTCCTGCCTGCCCAATGTGTTTGTGGCCAGCAAACTGGAGAATGTGATCTACGCCTCCTGGTCTCGAGTTCAAGCGGACATCAACTGCATGCAGGATCTGCTCAAGTCACCTGTCCAGTGGAGGTACCTGCTCAACACCTGTGGCACTGATTTCCCCATTAAAACCAATGCAGAAATTGTTGCGTCTCTAAAATACCTGAATGGAAAAAACAGTATGGAGTCCGAGGCTGTGGAGTCCAAAAATTGGCGTTGGCAGTATCATCACAATGTTACAAATGTTGTGACTCGGACCGATGTTAGAAAGTCACCCCCACCAATAAAGAGCCCTATGTTCTCAGGAAATGCTTACTTTGTGGTTTCAAGAGAGTTTGTGGAACACATCTTCAAAAGCAAAGAGATTCAAGATTTCATGGAATGGGAGAAAGACACATTCAGTCCAGATGAGCACATGTGGGCTACATTACAGCGGATACCTTCAGTACCAGGATCCAACCCTCCAAACAGAAAGTACGAGCAATCGGACATGAACTCCATTGCTCGTCTGGTGAAGTGGAGCTATCATGAAGGAGATTTAAATAAGGGGGCTCCCTACCCACCATGCACTGGGATGTACAGACGGGCGGTGTGTGTATATGGAGCTGGGGACTTGCAATGGATTGTGAAGCAGCACCATCTTTTGGCAAACAAGTTTGATCCAGAAGTAGATGATTTAGCAATCAAATGTATGGAGGCTTTTTTAAGGTACAAAGCTATTTATGGTAGATCATTACTTACAGTGAAAAAATCTGACATTATTTTATGATGCATTCATTGTCTTTCAATTGAAAGTTTTTATTTATGTGGATAGAAATGATGATTATCATACATGTTTATTTCGATTTTAAACTCTTTACATTACATAGGATATGAATTGATCTAAACTACTATAATTTTTTATATTTTATAAAATTGTCTACATTTTTCACACACACAGAGATCAGGCATATTTCTTCATCACAGCACTTGTTAGTGGGTGGGATATATTAGGCAGCAAGTGGACATTTTGTCTTTAAAGTTGATGTGTTAAAATCAGAAAAATGGGCAAGCGTAAGGATGTGAGAGTTTGACAAGGGCCAAATTGTGATGGCTAAACCAGTGGTTTTCTAACCTGTCCTGGAGGCACCACAGCCCTGCATTTTGTGTGTCTCCCTCATTTATCGCGCCTGATTCAACTCATTAGTAGAGACTGCAAGAACTAAATTGGGTCTGTCTGATAAGAAAGACATACAAAATGTGCAGGTTTGGGGTGCTTCAGGACAGGTTTGAAAACCACTGGACTAAACAACTGGGTTAGAGAATCTCCAAAACTGGAGCTCTTGTGGGTTGTTCCTGGTCTGCAGTGGTCAGTATCCATCAAATCAAGTTTGTTGCATATTTGGCAGGATGCCCATGCTGACCCGTCAACTGCCAGAAGCGCCAACGGTGGGCACGTGAGCATCAGAACCACAGAGCAATGCAAGAAGGTGGCCTGGTCTGGTTAACAACATTTTCTTTTATATCACGTGGATGGCCAGGTGTGTGTGTCGCTTACCTGGGGAACACATGGCACCATGCACTATGAGGAAGAGGCAAGTCAGGAGAGGCAGTGGATTTCTTTGGGTTATGTTCTGCAAGGAATCCTTGGATCCTGCCAGCCTTGTGAATGCATGTGAATCCATGCTACTTTGACACGTACCACCTACACCATGTACACCCTCTCATGGAAACATTATTCCCTGGTGGCTGTGGCCTCTTTCAGCAGGATAATGTGCTCTGCCACAAAGCAAAAATGGTTGCAGAATGGTTTGAGGAGCACGAGTTTGAGGTGTAGACAAATTCCCCAGATCACAATTCAATTGAGCATCTGTGGGATGTGCTGAACAAACAAGTCCGATCCATGGAGGTCCCACCAAGCAACTTACAGGACTTAAAGGATCTGCTTCTAACATCTTGGAGCCAGATACCACAGCACACCTTTAGGGGTCTAGTGGAGTCCATGCCTCGACGGGTCAGGGCTGTTTTGGCAGCAAAAGGGGGACCAACACAATATTAGGACATCATGTTATGCCTGGTCTGCGTGTGTCTGTGTGTGTGTAATATATATATATATATATATATATATATATATATATATATATATATATATACTGTAAATGTAAACTTTAATGCATTTATCTTCGTCATTCCGAAATCAGCACTGTGAAATATGACGGACAATCAAAAATAATTAGCAGAGTTTTCTATTTCATTCTAAAGGAACTCTTCATATCCTGTTCTCTGTAAAGGAAATGCTGACACAATATTGAGTAACCCTTGCAGCGTTGTATAGTATTCACGATGACAATGTGCTTTTTGTGTGGAAGTTTACTCGCAATAACAGAACATACAAGAACCCCACCCTCTCAAACCATTAATGAATGTGAACTGGTGAAATATTACTGGTTCAATACATTTTTGATTGTTTCCTTATTGTCTCCTTTCCACATTTCTTCACGTTCTCAAATCAAACAAGATATTCAGCAGTAAACTGTGGTGTAACTACGAGGTCTTCGGTGAGCAGATGACAAACACTGCCAGATTGTGGCTCTAAAAAAACATTTCAGTCATAAAAATATATTAATCTTCCTCCTTTATCACCTTTTGATATAAATATAGATATTTAAATGTAACGTTATGAAGAACATGCATCGACTAGTTCGAAAACAGAGTGCCTTAACTAAGGGCAAGATATAAGAACTAGAACATGTTGACAGTATCTACTTAATGAAATGATACATAAAAGGTTATTAAAATGTTTAACGCACAGAAAACAGATGCCATCTGACAGATGTTTGGCACACAAATGCAACAGAGAAAAAATATCACACAAAGTAACAGGCAGTCGAAGCTTTCAAGGAATAGTTCACTCAAAAAAAAAAACAAAAAAAAAAAAAACTGACATTTACTCACCCTCATGTCATCCCAAATCTATTTAAATCTTGTGTGGAACACAAAACTAGATATTTAACAGAATGTTCAAGTTGCTCCATTTCATTCAATGAAAGTGAATGGAGACCACAGCTATCGAAAAGAACTTCCAACATTCTTATAAATATCCTTTGTTCCACAGGAGGGAAAAGTTATATGGGTTTGGAACGACATGAAGGCGAGTAAATCCATTTTCATTTTAGGTTGAAATATTCCTTTAAAAGGCACTTTTGTGACATCAAGATCTTGCGTTCTCCAGTTTTAAAAAAACCCAATACATTATTTTATTCTTCCAGCTTCTTCAACTCTTCTTCTAACTCACTCTGGCACTGCAGCAGTAGCTATCTCCACTTTTCCATGCATGTCCTTATCAATCCTAAAAAGAAAAGAAAAAATATAACAGTATAAGGGACATGAATAAATCCATACCAACATGTCAGTTTGATTCAAAAAGAACAGCTTTTGATTTTGATTTTATTTTTACACAAAACAATACACAGACAACAAAAAGATGGTCTCATAACTTTACTGTCAAAGGTTTAGTTTTGATCACCAAGACAATTTTTTGATTGAGGTTAAAAACATTGTTATACAAACACAACAAGCATTTAAATCAATCCATGTAAAACTTAAAGGAACACTCCACTTTTTTGAAAATAGGCTCATTTTTTATGTCCCTTAGAGTTAAACAGTTGAGTTTTACCCTTTTTGAATCCATTCAGCCGATCTCTGTATCTGGCGGTAGCATAGCTTAGCATACATCATTGAATCATATAGGTCCATTAGCATCAGTGATCAAAAAAATGACCAAAGACTTTCAATATTTTTCCTATTTAAAACTTGACTCTTCTATAGTTACATCGTGTACTAAGACCAACGAAAAATGAAAAGTTTCTATTTTTTTTAGACCGTTATAGCTAGGAACTACTTTCTCATTCCGGCGTAAGAACTTTGCGGCTGTCATGGGTGTAGCAGCACAATGATATTACACAGCGCCTAATCATAGACAGTAAAAGAAATGGACAGAGCGATCCCATAGACTTCAACGGCAGAAAATTAGGCCAATTGAAAACGACAGACGAGCTTTTGAAATGTGAAAGAGAAAGTCTGGCTGAACAGACTGGGGCAGAAGGGACGAGGAGAGCAGATTCATACTGGTGAGTCGGAGAAGAGTCAAAATTCAAGGAAAAATGGCCTGACATGGATTCGGTCTGCCGACCTTTTAATTTTGACTAACGTAATATGTGAATAAAATATGCTAAGACTGCTTATTATGAAGACAGAGAGAGTGCGCGCTCTCCGTTGTTTCTCTCTGTCACTCAGTTAACATGCGCCCAGTCATCTCACTCATAAATCACAAATAACTGATCAAATAAGGCTTTGACGGGACAATTTTTTTTGGTGGCCGCCAAATAATTTTCAATGCATAAGACACGCTCCAAAGCCTTGGAACAGAACGTAACATCACTAACGTAGTATTTTGTACCATAGAAACTGAAGATAAAAAATACCGGCGATTAAACATTCTATTAATCAAACTATACACTACCTCATCAGAATGCTAAAAATAAAACTACTTACGTTATATACTGTATAAACCAAATGGCCGCGCAAAACCCCCACGCTTAGTGATTTCATGCACAGGTTAGCTAAAGACAACAACAGTGCTTTTCAATCTGGTCGTTCAAGCTAACAAAAAAAATATATATATTGTAATACTTACAGCCAACGGGGTGATACACTTCGCCCTGTCTGGCCATATCCTTTAGATGCCGTACCGTGGTAACACTATCCATGTTTTCCAAATAGTCATCTGGTCCCAAATGCTTTGAGCAAACACGCAGGTTCTTGTTTGAATCTACCGGTGTTTTCATATCTATGGTTCAGAGCAGTCAACCACTGATTCTTTCATTACTTGATTTTCGTTGGTATTCTGTGAAACAAGATGGTAGTAGTATACATCTTCGACTCACTATCACAGCTCTTTAGGACACACAGAACCATATGGTTAATCGCACAGTAAATCCACTACATACCGGCTGCAACGACACAAACTTAGTGCCGGTCGTATTGGAAGTTACCTATCTGAGGACTACTTTCAGGCGCTGCGTAATATCATTGGGCCACTGAAACCACGGTACGACCGCAAAGTTCCATAATTCTTATGCAGGAATAAGAAAATAGGTCCAAACTATATCGGTATAAAAATCTAAACTTTTAATTTTCCGTTGGTTTAGTATACAATGTCACTACAGATTAGTCAAATTTTAATTAGGAAAAATATTATCTTTGAAAAAATAAAGTCTTTGGTCATTATTGAGAGCGATGCTAATGGACCTATATGATTCAATGATGTATGCTAAGCTATGCTAAAAGTGCTACCGCCAGATACAGAGATCGGCTGAATGGATTAAAAAAGGGTAAAACTCAACTTTTTAACTCTAAGGGACTTGGAAAATGAGCCTATTTTCAAAAAAAGTGGAGTGTTCCTTTAAGAAAGTTGATTTTGCATTGTTTATTGTACAAACTGACTAAAAAATTGAAGCTTGTACACATCAGGCTGGTGTGGAAGGTTTTTAAAGTGTTGCCATAAGGTTGCTAAGAAGTTCTAAGTGTGTTTAGCACATTACGATATGGAAAACAACGTATTTGAAGTGTATTTTGACTTCTCCATCTTGTCCCTATGAGTTTTACACTGCATTCTGCGTTGAGTTCAGTGGGACATGCAGTGAGCAGTGAGAATGTGCATCAGCTGGGCATGCATTTAAAAATAAAAAAGTAAACCAATCGTGACTTAATTGTTTGAATCCCTTACCATAAAGTTCATTTACTGGCATGGTCATACATACCATACTAACAGTGGCAGAACTGAGAGGACAGAATATCATAGTCTAAATCTGTGAGACGTTCATTGCAAACATAAGCAAGTTCCTGCATTTAGGACCTTAGAATAGAGTTATTGGATGACTCAGATTTGGGGTATCACTAGCCTACAATGTTCTATACATAAACAACACTTATGTTCAGACAAAAAAATAAATACATCACTGCTCACTCAAATGTAGTGGAAATAAGCAACAGGATTATTGAATTTGAGCTAAATAAGTGTTTCAAATGGATGTGGCCACTCTATTAGGTACACCTTGCTAGTTCCCCTTTGCCTTCAGAACTGCCTTATTTCCTCATGGCATAGATTCACCAAAGTGCTGGAAACATTTCTCAGAGATTTTGGTCCATATTTGTCAGCTGCACATCCATCCTGTTCCACATCCCACTGGTGGGATTTTAGTTTCAGTATATTAAAATCATTGTCATGTTCAAAACCAGTTTGAGATGATTTGAGCTTTGAGACATGGCATGGAAGTAGCCATCGGAAGATGATACACTGCAGTCATAAACGGATGGACATGGTCTGCAACATGTCCATCCTTAAAGGGGGGGTGAAACACTCAGTTTCAGTCAATCTCATGTCAATCTTGAGTACCTATAGAGTAGTATTGCATCCTTCATATCTCCGAAAAGTCTTTAGTTTTATTATATTTGTAAAAGAAATATGGGCTGTACCAAGTATTTCCGGAAAAAAACGAGCGCCTGGAGGCGTATCGTGTGGGCGGAGCTAAAGAATGACGAATGTGCACAAAGCGGTGACGTCCTCAAGCATGGAGAAACCCATGGCTATCGATCTCAGCTAATACAGATATGATCCAGAATCTAATTCGGAGGCTGAAATAGAAACAGCAACAGCAGGACGTCCGTCTCTGTGGTATGTACTGTATTTAGTGTCCTGTCAACATTTGTCTTTACTCTCAGTTTATGAGGACATGATTCAGTTTATGGACTATTGTATGCGACCAAACCTTAGTAGCAAGCAAAACGGTTTTGCACGTCAGACTAGTGTAACGTTATACAGAGAACAGCAATGAAGTCCGTTAGCGCATTTGAATGATGAAGCACGCGATCGTGTCGTTTACTGATGTTTACATACACGACGATAAGCAACAGCACAGACATTTGAAGCAGTTTTAGTCACCGGCTGCTTCCAAAGCAGGACCGAACCTTTATCGCTGGGACGGCTCCGTCAAAAACACACTTCTTGGAGTGTGGAGATCCACTTTGCGATGCAACTGAAGCATTTTCTACGTTCAAATCGGTTCAAATGCAGCTCTGCCTTCCCGGATTGCTGTGCTGAAGCGTTGAAGTCGCTTAATGTCAAAGTGGAGGAATGAAGTGGAGCGTGGCGCGGACTATAACCGACATTAGTGTTCACGGACGACTGGATCTGCACCTGAGAGAGTGTTTACGGCCGTGCATTTCCTCTCTGGCTCTAGTCACGCGCGCACGCATCCTACCGGGAGAAGAGCCCGTACGGCCCATACAAGGACCTTCCGGTCTATTAACGTCAAGTCGACCCATACTCGAAAAAAACTCCGAAACTTGTGAGAAACCAGAAGGAGTATTTTTGCCCACAGAACTGCCGCTCACTGGAATTTTTTTCTTTTTCGGACCATTCTCTCTCTGTAGGGATGGTTGTGCGTTAAAATAATCTGACCGAGCCGTCAGGCACCAACAACCATGTCATGTTTAAATTCACTTCATTCTGATGCTATTTATAACTACTTTAGATTGTCTTGACCATGGGTGCCAGGATGAAAAAAAAATTAAAAAAGATATAGGTCTTGCCTGTTACCAGTGGATACATTTTTACGACGTTGTACGTAGTCTAGAAAAACCGGATTAATCTCTGTCCCACTGCCTAGTGAACCAGGGTCCCCACCAGTGCCCTGATTCATGTACACGATAAACTGATTCACAAGCTCGTGAGGTGATTGAGCCACACACCATGAATACATGCATGAATGCAGAGTTGCTGTCATGTGATTGGCTGATTAGATATCAGCATTAACAAACAGTTGAACAGGTGTACCTAATAAAATGGCCGGTGGGTGAGTGTATATTATCTGCATAATTTAAAGCAAGAGCTTAGTAAAATAAGAAATAAAGAATGCAGTTTTTTTTTTTTGTTCTTTGTTTTACGTCACACCAGTGACATTTTTTCCCTAAAAATATCATGAAATGTACTTTTTTATTATTTTTATATTATTTTATGTGTTTTGGTTAAAAAATTGACTACTATAACTAAAATGAAGTTGTTTTTTAGCATAAAATGAGTCCAAAGTGAAATACCAAAATGAAATAAAATATATATTCTAATAAATAAATAACCTTATTAAGAAATTAACTGCCTGCTTTTTGTTTGTTTTTCTTTGTGTTTTATGGTGAACACTGAAAATAATCTGAAAGTGCAACAGCGACAGGACACAAACTACAGGAAATATTCCTTGCCTCAGTGGATTTGTGAAAAGTGAAAGGCCAGTGCTGGAATTTCAGAGCAAGTCGAAAACGTTTCGCTTAGGAAATGTGACATTGTGCTCAATCGATGTAAAGTTAAAAAGTGCAAAACAGCTGCATTTACAACAAATTATTACAGTTAGAGGGCAGACAGAAGAAATGTAGCATCTTGCTCAAGAAGCTCAAAAAGCAAATTTTGAATCAATAACCAAGTTTAGGTGGACACTTAAAGCCAAACGCTTAATTGTTAGTTTCGTGCAATTCAGATAAAGTCTACAGAGATCTGGCATGGATCTCTGGAATGAAAATACAGATACCTTTTACGTTTTTTCCTATTTTTTTCTTCGTCAAACCTTAGAGGAAAGGCAGGGAGAAGGGGTTAGGGCATAGAGAGTTTCTGAAGATACCACAGCCAACAGCAACTAGAACTTATCAGCAGATCAGACTTTCAATAAAATAATTATGAAGCTGGAATACTGCTGAGAGAAGAAAACGGTATGGAGACTTCAGTAGGTAATTAGCATTGTTCAGTAAAAATGTTTGTACAATACCCATAAAAAAGGAAGTAGTGCTCTGACAGGAGGATACAAACTAAATACTTACTCTTTAATGCAGTCTGGTATGGAAACATACTCCATCGGGACAAGCTCAGCTAGGTCTGTCAGGCTGTACACATACTTGATTTTCTGGCTAAATTTTGAGCTGTAATTAAAAGGTTTTGCATTGAGTAAGGCTGCAATAAAATATAAGGTCATTTCAGAAAATCCATTCATAATAAAACATTTCTGAAGATAACTAGAAAAGGACTGACCTTATAAAAGGTTTTGTGAGGGTCAAGAGGGTGCGAATAAACCAGGATGGGTGAACGATTATCAAAGACTTCAAATTCTTCCGTAACCTTTGACAGAACAATGTAGTGCAAACATAAAATTAGAAATTTCTTTCCAGGGTTCAGAGTTTGTATATATTAAAAATGTCAAAAAGGACTGTATTATTAAATGTATAGTAAATGGGATTGTTTGAACTTGATCTATCTATCTATCTATCTATCTATCTATCTATCTATCTATCTATCTATCTATCTATCTATCTATCTATCTATCTATCTATCTATCTATCTATCTATCAACATAATTCTTAACTGCATAAATTATCAGTTTAATAAAGATGAATCATTATTAAATCTACAATTTTCTCTGTTGCCTTTGTTCTTTAACTTTAATAAGAGACATCACAGCAAATGGTTTATTAGGCTGCTGTCACTAAGATCTGCCGATGATGTGCATTATTTTCTCACAACTAAGTTAATTTAAGGCATTATTAAACTAATTTAAGACTGCTCGTATGAGGATACTTGACAAAATGGGCATTTTTGGCATAATTCTGTGTGTTATTGTTCATTCAATTGAAAAATATAAAGCATGTGTTAAAAAGCTATTTTTGACAGCACATTATATTATATATAAACTCTGTTAGTAAATACTGTCAATGAGATTCTCACCTTCGATCTATTTGCTGATAGCACTTCCTGAGCCAGCCCACACTGGGCATCTTTCGGCGTGAGGTGGCTCCGTTCAGGTATACAATCATATAGTTCTCAGCTACAAGCAGTTCTAGAGTTCCTATGACATACCTGGAATGATAAACAAAAATGTTAGTTGCAAAACTACCTTATTGAGATTTGAGGCATCGGATGAGGACTCGTCTATGTCACTTTCAGTGTTGCGATGGAACAGTTATTCAACTGACAGATAAGTCAGAGTAAAGGGTATGCGTATTTGGCGTGCTGTCCGAGGAGAGTGCTACGGGCTCTGTATTTGGCCCAAACCCCCTCTCATTGATTGAGTACTCTCCCCGAATTTCTGGCAGTCGTCGGGTGGTAGATGGGGTTCTGCTGAAAACTGTCGAGGAACGTAGCCAAAAGTTGACTGCGTATACAGTGTTCCAAATGATTATGCAAGTGACAAATCAATAGGATTTCTTGTGATGTAAATTACTCACAAATCTTATGATACTTCGATGCATAACATTGCACCATTTCATGCTTTTCATCTTCAGAAAGATCTTTCTTCCTCCCACAGTTCTCATATGGCATGAGAACTGTGTCTTGCTTAATGATGTGGAACAACCTCTTTAAAGGATTAGTTTACTTTAAAATTAACATTTCCTGATAATATACTCACCCCATCTCATGTTCGTGTCTTTCTTTCTTCAGTCGAAAAGAAATTACGCTTTTGAGGAAAACATTCCAGGATTTTTTTCACATAATTGATTTCAATGGCAACCAAAATGTTGACGGTCAAAATCAATGGCGTTTCAAAGGGCTTCAGAGGCTCTGCACGATACCAGCTGAGGAAATGGTGTCTTTAGCGAAACCATCGTGCCACGGACTGCGCAATCATGTCGGAAAGGTTACGCTAGACATAGGTGGATGTAACGGCCCAAGCAAACGTGCAAAGACTAATACAAACCCCCGTTACATTTCTTTTCGACTGAATAAAAAAAAAAACATTTTGGATGAGATGGGGTGAGAAAATGATCCGTAAATTTTATTTTTGAAGATAACCAGTCCTTTAAGTAGGGTTTCCATTTACCTACATAGACCTGGCAAACTAAACCGGTCTGAGATTGATAATCTAAACCACCTAAAAATATATGGAAAACTAAAACAAACAAACACTCGCTTTGAAAAACTAAAATCTGAATGTTTACTGAAATGTCACGCATAATAATTTGGAACAGTGCATATATATAGGCCTACTCTCATGCTGATAGCTCATTTGAACGTACTCCTCCTGAACTTTGTTAATGAATGATGATTTTATGAGACAGTAGGTGCAGTCACATTAGCAAAAATTAAACAAATTTTAAAGGACGAAAAAGGTACATTGTATATTGTCAGTAGTGTATTGCTCAATGGTTTGAAAGCCACTTTTAAACCAAGCAGCTTTCTGTTGGTCAACAAGTTGAATCAGCATAACCCACTTGAAGATTTTCAAAATCTGCGTGGGTAAACATTTCGCCCTTATGCGAACTTCCCAAGTGTCTGGATTCCTATTGAAATGACTGGATTTCAGATGGGAATATTCGCCAAACAATGGTAAATGTGACTGCACCCTCAAAAATGTCTAGACATCTCAGTTAGTTCAACAAAAAAGCTTGAATCGCAGGTCTCCAAAACAAACAAAAAAGGTTCAGGTAGCACAAAAAAAAAAAATCATGATGCATATTGTTGTGGGAAAAAGGCATTACTACAAAAGGAAAAGGCTGCATTTAATTATATATATATATATATAAAAATACAGCAACACAAGATTTGGGGTTTTTAACAAAACGCATAAAATGGCAGGAGTTATTGAAAACTGTAAAAGCTGATTGGCTAACTTCCATGTCATGTTATATTTATTACTTCTAGTCATTCATATTATGAATAAAAAGGCATCTCATTTTAGTTGATGGAAATAACATTGATTGTTGTTGATAAATTATTAATGAATTCTTTTTTCCAGTTGAATTATCAGTTCAAAGGGGAAAAAACTGTGACTAGGTTGCAGAGAAAGAAAAAGTGGCTCAATTCGCCCAAGTCACAGCCCTTGAAATACATTCACAAATCGCAAATAGTGGCAACACATATTTGCCTTAATTTCATCAGTGTTGTCAGTACAATATTTTGCTGAGACTACTGGAGAACTATTTGGCTGTAATTGGACGCTTTACATTTCTTACTATTTAAAGGGTACTTAACAAGAATAAGTCATGTCACTAGAAACAACATCTAGAACTTACTTGAAAAGATTGTCCATGATATATCTGTAATTTGGTTGATTGCTCTCAGGCATAAAGCAGACAGCAAACACGATGATGGCATTCAATCCATCGCCATAGTAACCTGTGAAAAGGGGAACCATGTCTGAAAGTAAGTGGCCACTGGCAAACGTTTGAACGTTAGTAGCACTTTCACAGTTATTAAACATGTTGACTAATCCAATTTATCTGAATCAACAGCTCAATGTGGAGTCAGTGCAATTGCTCACGATATAACAGCATGCAAAAGAGGCATTTAGAATAAAAGCAACAGCTGTTGGTTTGCAAAAAGGAGGAAGTGGAAAAAGAGGAGTGACAGATGGTAACGGGCACTTCTGGCTGAAAAGGTGATCTGGAAAAGTGAGAATGTAGCTAAATGCCACAAAACTCTTTTGAATGTTTATGGTTTCATCCACTGACAGTTTTGAATTAAATGGAATTCACTTCCTGAAAGGTGCAAAAAGAAAACATCAAACGCACAGGACACACTGGCATTGAAAATGTGTGGTCACTGACCTCCATGGCTGATAACCCTCTTGTATGGCTCAATGGCCTTCATGTCCACTCGGTGCTCCTGATCTCCGAAGCGGAAAACTCTCCAGCGACGGCCCTCCTCCCGTTCCTCTGTGTTGGTGTACTCCTGCACAGACTCCACTCCTTTACGCAGCAGGTCTGTGTTTTTGGGTTTTGGCAGATCATCTGATAAGGAAAATAATAGGGTGTTATCGAATTAATATTTGGAAATATTAATATTTAATTTCGTTTTTTTGAGTATGTACGGCGCTTTATTTCAGAGCTCAGTTCCGTGCCTATAGGATTGGGAATGCTTTACCAACTTATAATTCAGATGAAAATAAATAAATAAATAAATAAATAAATAAATAAATAAATAAATAAATAAATACATAAATAAAACCAAGAAATAAAGATTTACGAGATCTAAACTCGTCCTTCTGACTTTTCTTAGAATTCCGAGTTTATATCTCGCAATTCTGATTTTATACCCACAATTGCGAGTTTATATTGCGAGAATTAAAAAGTCACAATTACATTATTTATTTTTTTAGGATAACGAGCTTCCATATAAACTTCCTAGGAGCACAAAACAAGCTACAAATGGAGACTCACTAGATTCCAGAACACTCAGGCAAATTAATGAATACTAAACAAAAAACATAACTACTGATATATGTGTACATGTCTCTGATATTCTTAAAATAGCAACAAGTCTGTAGAACAAACGTTGGCCAAAAATCTCAGGTAACATCGTCGCATAATACATCTTTCTTCAATAATCCACAATCCATTTCAACACGCTCAATGAAAATGTTCCAAGATGGCAGATTCAAAAGAAATACATGCATTTATACAGAACGGCTTTTTAAAAGTATGTAGCGGTTAGCTTAGTAGCATGCTAATAGAAGACTACAGGAATCAACTGTAAGCGCAACTTATTTGAACTTTTCCAATTTCACTTCAATTTTGATTGGTATACTGTCTTTAATGGTCCACTGAAATCAAAATTTAAGTTTTTTAGCTTTTAGTATGACTGTGTTAGCCTTAAAGTTATGAATAAGCTGGTGTGTTCCAAAACTATGACAAAATTTGCATTTAGGAGATATAAGCATTCAAAATGTACAGTCTCCCACTTCCGTTAAAACAAATCTCAGATTTTGGTGACATCATCGCAAACTTCACTTTCTCGTCAAATCTTCTGTCCAATCAAAATGCTCTCTAGAATCTAAAGCCCGCCCCTACGCTGCTGAAGCTGTGGCTGAAATCGGTCAGTTGTTAACACACATTTACTAATTTCTACATGGTGAAAGGCACAGAGCACACTATATATGTGATAGGAAACCATTCAGTGTAAATATGCTTTCATTTGAGGCGAATAAAGTCTGTTTTCACGTTAGTTTCACGCAGTGCAGCAGCACGCACACCCCAGCGCCTCAGGTCTAAATTTAAACTACAGACACGAGAGCGCAGCGCGGATCATATGCGCGAGTCTGCGCAGACAACAAACATATCGACCCATTTGAATTCTGCACAGAATGCTGCATTTCAAAGCGATATGGAGGAGATTATGATGATAAACAGTGTTAGAGGAAACCGGCTTTACCAAACAGAGAAAGGTCCGTTCTTGTGCTCTAGTCAAAGTGCATATTAAAGAAACGCTATTGGCTGTTTCAAAAAAGGGGAGGAGCTGCTAACAGCTGAAGCCGTTTCAGGGGAAATTACGTCAACACATTGAATAATGCGGCGCGCTTCAAGGCACTTCAGTGGGCCTTTAAAGAGAGCTGCCTATGTAGACAGGTAGGAAAAACAAGTAAAACAGTGGACAGTGAGGAACAAAGCTAACGCTAATACACCAGTACCTACATACATGCTAAATATACTTGTTAAGTTTCTAACAGCTCAATATGGATCCCGTTTAGGGATCTGTTATAAAATCGAAGCACCCTGGTGAAAAAGAAGTGCGTTTAAAAGGTAGGGTAGGTAAAAAAATTCATAACACTTTTTACTGGTTGAAACTCTCTTTACATCCTGAAAGCAGTCAATAATAAAAGTGGTCTAAATATTAAACATGCACATGTATCGTCTGTGGAAGTCTCAGGAGCAAAAAATGTTTGTCCAATCATTGCATTTGTTACGAACGCAATAATACGATGTCCTACCTGCTTGTCAACATATGTATTTCCATACCTCTGTGGACAAAGTCCCCATTTGATGCAAATTTAAACTAGAATATATTTAAATTTAATTGTAAATAACATGCAATTTAGTGTCTAACATTAAATTAAGTAAAACATTACATTCAGTTAGCAATTCTTTAAAAACATATATATTTTTTTTAATAAGTACGCTTTTTAAAGTATGCTAAAATATGCTTCTTTTTTTATGAGGGAAACCTGCAATGTTTTTGCCTTTAAAGTCAAAAAGTGAGTTAACAAAAAAATGATCAGGACACCAAAATAAGCTGATTAACAGAATCACATTTGATGAGATTGGAGGAAAACCATGCACAAATCAAATCCAACCATGAAATATTTCCAACACAAAAACAATGATGATTGGTAGTCCCATTTCATACCGTACCGAAAGGGTGATATCAGCAAAAAGAAAATGAAATCAATACTTTAGGACTTGATCAGGAAGTAAACATCCAGTCAGGTAACCTTACCACAAACCGCAGGCCAGCGGCCTGTCTCAAACCAATGAGAAGAAACAATCCTTCCAGGACAGAGAGAAGAGAGCAGCGGGACAGAAAAACAAGAACACATAACACTGTTTAACTACGAGTTATTGCACAAAGCCGGTCCATGAAGAGATCTCTGTACTGCAAATAAGGAACAATTCTACAGGATCAGAAAGGCAGTTTAAAAGAGTTTGAATGGCTGCAAAATGACTTGTTCATCCGATTAGTCGCTGTTAGGGATTATATAATGTTAAACCATTAAAAAAATAATAATGTCATCTTACCTTCCCACTCAAACTCGTTGCTGTTGTCTGAAGGGGTGTCTATATCATCCAGGTCCAGTTCTGTACTCTCATCCAGCTCATCTGACAGGACCGAGCCTTCACTGTGGTCTAAGTTCAGGCTGATGTCTGGAGCCAAAAGTTTCTTTTTAGTTTTCTTTGCACTGTTAAGTCCGTAAGACTGCGTAGCTGAAATTCAAAGAACAAAAGCTATTACAATGTTTCTACATATTAAGTACATTGGAGTATATCATTATGGCTTACCAGGTGCTCCTTCACCAGAAGACCCAGTGAAAAGCTCCTCGTCAAGCTGAATATCTTCTTCCTCTGGGAGTGGCCTGGCAACCCCAAAAACAATAAAATAAAATAAAACACTCAAATGTATTGTAATATATTTAGATGTTAGGCTTGGGCAGTATGATTATATACACTGCCCAGCCAAAAATAAAAATAGAGTTGCTGTTTGGATTTAAATAGTCAAATGCTTAAGAGTCTATGGCTGGACAATTATTGCAGTGATTGTTATGTTTCTAGCATGTCATACGTTTGGCAATAGTTAAACCCTAATTGATAGGTTTTTATTTCTTAAATAACCATGTAGTAAGACACATCACGGCCATATTCCAGGATGATAATGTCAAGATTTATCAGCTTGGGAGGGAGCATGGGAATCATTTTCACTCATGATTTGGCCTCAGAGTCAAGAATTTCAAACCATTTATTACCATCAAGCGGTGAATCCATTTTTGGTCAAGATCTTGTATTGTCAATGCAAGAGTCCAGCACTCTGTAAAGTCTCCTCCAGCACATCCCAAAGACTTTCAATGAATTTAAGCTCTGGTCTAGGAGGTGAAATGATTGTTCATTCTTCTCTCAACCATTCTTTTATTATTTGAGCCTGATGAATCTTGGCATTGTCCTCCTGGAATATGGCCATGATGTGCCAGACATGTTTGTTAAGATTTGTTATCTTAATATTAATTATCAGGCTCATTTATCAAATAATTGTTGTAGTTTCAAGCAAAACAAATGATCTTTATTCCCCAGCTATGAATTAAACGCCTTAAAAAATAAATGTACAGTTCAAACTGAAAAAAAGAAAATCTATTTAGATTAAGTATATTTAATTTGTAAATTGTATATTGTATGATTGACAATAATATATATATATATATATATATATATATATATATATATATATATATATATATATATATACATACATACATACACACACACATATATATATATATATATATATATATATATATATATATATACATACACACACATATATATATATATATATATATATATATATATATATATATATATATATATATATATATATATATATATATATATATATATATATATATATATATATATATATATTTATAATTTAACTTATAATATAATATATTATACAAAACGATTATGATAATAATAGTTTAGTTATGCAATACAAACATTTTGGAGTTGAATTTCCAGCACAAGCAAGATTCATTTTTTAGATTTTTAGCATATAGCATAAGATTTTATGCATCTAAAAAAAGTATTTTGTGCAAAAATATTTATATATATTGTAATAAAAAAGGTAAAAAAAACAAATAATAAAAAAAAGTTTTGCATCATTCATCCAGTCTTCAGTGTCACATGTTCCTTCAGAAATCATTCTAATATGATGATTTTGTGCTTAAAATTCATTTCATATTATAAATACAGAAAACAGTTGTGCTGCTTCATATTTGTGGAAACTGTAATTTACAGGCTTTCATGATTCTTTGATTTAAAAAAAAAAAATTAGACATTTGTAACAACGTGAAAGTCTTCAGCCTAGTCACTTTTGATTAGGGATGTGACGGTGAGGAAATTTTCCCACTGGTTAATCAACCAGTGACAACACCGTTAATCACAGACTGGGCTTTTAAATCAGTAACCAAAAGTAACATGCACACTGCGCTCAGGCACTACTAACGGAGTGGAGCAAAGCGAGTGGTTTCAATGAATTCCTATGAAAGTTAAAGGGGTGATGAATTGAGAAATCAACTTTCCCTTGAGCTTTTGATATATGAAAGGTCATGGTAATATAAGAATATCCTCTAATTTTCAGAGCTGAAAACTTCTTTGTTAGTCAAAGAAAAGCTTTCATAGACACCAGGCTCAGCAAACGGTCCTGTGCTTCTACTGACGTCGGTGCGCGACGAAACACCGCCTGTACAGAATCTACAGTGAGTTTAATCCAGGACCCTCATACACCGACTCATGGAGGGCTCTTGCTAGCTGGTCAACAACAATAAACATGCCGAGGAAGATTAAGATATTGCGCTATTCCTGGTTGTGGAAGAACACAGTCGCTGCATAAGCTTCCTTCGGTTCCTAATATTAGGAATGAGTGGTTGAACTTTATTTTTAATGAAGTTCCAGCTCACGTGGGGAAGACATGTTCACTTCATTTCACTGCGGAATCGTTTGTAAACAAATCTCCAGTCGATGCTGGATTTGGATCCGACAGGAATGGCGCAGCACACCATGTGAGTGAAATGTGTTTTATATGTAATAGTAATGCATTGTTATAGATCGTTTTGATTATGTGTCTGTGTCTAACAGATCATACCTTTAGCACGCTGGACTCAGACATGTATGGGCCAGGGCTCGAAAAACCCGGCAGGCCGATGGATCTCATATTCCGTTCTTGTTCTGTTATTCTCTCTCGAGTTGACATCTGAAGGGCTGCGCGCCGAACGTGTATGTGTGCGCGCGGTTCGCTCTTATATCGTTTGATCTTGCGGGCTATGTGTAATATAAAAATAATAGTCCAATCAATCACGGGTCGATGAGAAATAAATCATTGCGTTTGTTTGATAAAGACGTTTACGAGCCCTGTGATCGAGATAATCATTCTGGTTGCCGATTCTCCCTCAATCGCTCCTCTCTCATGTGAACTCACAGTGGAGCTGAAGCTCATTAAATATGCAAATCTTATCCAATCCTAGCCGTGGGCGTTTTCTTCCAAGTCTACAGTGCTGCACGCCCATCAAAACCCAGCGTTTTGGAGAGAGCCTCAAAACCAGTGTAGAAAATAGCCTATTACTTATTAGTTATGATGTTTTTGAATGTGAAAACCACAAAAGCTCTTCACTCTCGTGATGAATGAAATCTGACTCCTGCTGCGTTTGTGCTGTGACTCTCATTTGGATCATGCTTTATTAAGCAGACACATTCAGCTTTCATTCATATTGTCTGTTCTCTAACTGAACTAAATGGTTTTATTACTATAAAAATGTTACTGGTGTTGAGTCTAAACACAGACTATCTTAGCAAGCCTATTTTTGATAAATTGAATGTGCCTTTGCTAAATAAGTGATTTCTTTCAAAGCTCTCAGTGAGCTCAAAGTTTTGAACTGGAATGTATATTGCGATATATATCATGAACAAAATACCCATGGCTACCATACACACATAACAGCTTACCTGGGGAAATCCTCATCTTGCCACTCCTCCTTTAGCTCCACCCCTTCCATTCTCAGTCTCGCTTCTGTGGTCGCCACTGACTCCTGGTGCTCAAAACTGAAGACAATAAAACAAAAATTAATCCATTAGGCAACTGTTTCGACTTTAAAACAACTGTAGCTAAAGTGTTATTCACTCACTAAAAAAACCAATATGTCCGAGTTAAAAGAGTCCAGAAGTCAAAATCTGGCTGATGGTCATTCATCACAGACTGCAACTGTTACACAACAAACTGCTGCAGTTACTGAGAAATGGTTGAAAAGAGTTTTGAACAGCCTAATAAGACCACTGCACATTAAGACGCAGTGTATCACAGCTTACGGCATTAAAAAAAAAATCCATACGGGCCTCTTTGGTGCGTTAATCTCAAATACAAAGGCATGCGAACTCTGGAGGACTTCACACACAACGAATTCTGTTACATACGAGATAAGCTCTTTTACAAATGGATGTAGGCGAAAGAGTTTCACCTTCTTTGGGGAAAGATTGGGGTGGTGACTCTGAAAAGGCCTGAAATTCTTGGACTGCGTTCAAAGTTCAATGTTTTGCCTTAAAGAACAAACCCGTTCTAATTTCTTGGAAAAGGAGCAGATTAAGATGCCCTTCTTGCTAGAACTAAAGACATTTCACAGCGAGATCACTGGAAGAACGGGGCTGATTTGTTTTATATTCAAATAACCTAACACTAGATCACATGATTTAGACTAACAGAGGAGCAAAACCACAGAAAAACAAATTCATCCTCATGTGTTCAGACTGAAACTAAACCGTTACTTGGAATAAAATAAACAAAAACTTGACATTTGTGTTATTTTAGCTAGAAGCAAAGGCAACATTTACCATTTTCATTTAGTTGAAATTGATTTATAAAAACTAAAAAAAACTAAATAAAAATTTATACAACCTAACCTATTTTAAAAATAAATAAATAGAAAATGCAAAACATTGTGTAGTATGCCATTTCAAACAGTAGTAGGCCAGCAATATAGTAACATTATAGTATTAAATAGGAATATGCTCATTTTCTATGGGATTTTTAACCATGTTACCATAATTTGGTATGGGTCTATCGTTTAAAACCCTTATTTGGGTGATTTTGCAATATAAAATAAATTAAAGGGATAGTTCACTTTGAAATTAAATTTTGATATGTTTTAGCTTACCTCATGGGCATCTGAGATGTAGGAGTATTTGTTTCCTCAGTAATTTAAATTTTGATTATTTTAGGTCAAACCGTTCTTGTCTGTGCCTCACATAATGCAGGTCTATGGTCACCACCTCAAAGAGCTTACACAGAGAAGTCCAAATTAAACAATCCCCCATCGTAAGTACACACTGATGGCCTAAGACACGAAACGAGCGGTTTGTGTGAGAAAGCGAACAGTATTTATATCGTTTTTACCTCTTGTTGGGCGCGCGTGGCATGTTTCCTGTGTATGCTCTTTGAGGTGGTGACCATAGACCTGCATTATGTGAGGCACAGACAAGAACGGTTTGATCTAAAATGATCAAAATTGAAACTACTGGGGAAACAAATACTCCTACTTCTCGGATGCCCATGAGGTAAGCTAAAACATATCAAAATTGAATTTCAAAGTGAACTATCCCTTTAACATCTAAATAAAGGAATATATATATAGAAGCAAATGTTTGTTTGAAGCAGTGTTATTAAAAAAGTATTAATCTATGCATTTTTAACAATTAAATTGTTGTTTATTATTTGACACGTAAAGTAATATTAAAGGTGCCGTGTGTAAATTTCAGCAGCATCATCCTTTCGAAGCACATAGAGAAGCTACGGTGGCTAACACAGGACAAAAATGTCGACGTCGAAGACAATAGAGAGTAGCTAGCGCTTTGTAGAGAAGTTTGTCCGTTTAGGCCTACCGTAGAAACATGGCTTCACAAAATGGCGACTTCACTGTAAGGGGACTCGCAGTGTATGTAGATAGAAATGGCTTATTCTAAGGTAATAAAAACATAACAGTACATTATGCAGTACATGTTTTTTATACACCACTGAAAACATAATGTTTATTACCTTTAAAGTATAGAGCCTTATTGTAAAGTGTCACTATAAAAAAAGTATTTTTTAAAAGTATAATAGCCGGATGTCAGGAGACATCAAACATTTCTGGTGTTATTTCCAGTTCATTGGTCACACTGAAAATAGAGATCAGATTGAACACTGCATATCTTGGTGAATATAAATTATCCAGATATTCAATGCATTTACAAAATATGCATGCTACAAACAATATGTAGAATGCATATGCAAAAACAGCAGTTTACAAGTATACTACTGCGAACAGTCGGATGTCCTGCGTCATGTTCAATCAAAAATAAGTTTTCATAACCTAAGATATCTCATTTAAATCAACTTTGCCCTGTTATTTGTGTGCGTTTTGTGTGTCCAGGCTGTCATGTCTTCCGATTTTAATGAAGAGGCACAGCAAAGGAGTCATTCATCCACCAGCTGTTTAGACATTTCAAAGAGAGGCTGGCACTCAGATGAGAGGGGGAGACGTGGACACTGGTTAACTGTGGACCGGAGCTAATTGCCATGCCATCCATGTGGTAGCCGTCATACTCCTCCAGGGGGGATGTCTGCTGCTCTTAATGCCAGCCTCCCTAGAAGAGATCTGCAATGGTTCACAGTGTTGTCATGGGACAACGCTGCATGTGTTCCAATGCTAAAACTATAATTACATAATTTACTTTCTTCTTTGAAAAGAAGAATATATCACCAAAGAATATATTTTTCAAGGATGTTGGATGTTTTTGTCTATACAGTGCAAGTAAAAAGGGGTCCAAAACAACTTTGAACTCTACTGACTTTCACTGTATAGACAAAGGATGCCAATCAGAATCGGCCGATAAAGGTTTAAAATATAAACATCGGCATTGGCTGACAGGAAAATTTTAAAACTATGCAGATATTCATGCCTGCAGTAACTCACATGTGCAGAAGGCTAGTGATAGATCACCACAGCTGTGTGGTCATTCTTGAAGTGAACGTTTGAATGTATGATGATTATATTTAAAGTTTTCGATTGCTTCTGAATAAAGCGGTAATTGATGTCATAAATCACAAGCATGACACTTGTAAATTCATCACTTACAGTTTCTTCATCTGTAATACAATTATCAAATGGATGACGAAAATTTGTTATCAACCTCCCGATTTAAACTTCCCAATATTTAAGCATTTCCCCAAATCGTGTAAATATCGGATTCAACCTAAATGGCGCCATCTTGTGGACATTTTGAGAATTCCATACAAGCCCGTCATTAAAGGACTGCATACTCGCATCTTCTGAGGGGAGATGATTCAATAACAGCTTTCAACAACAGCCAGTATTGCATAAATGAGATATGCACAACTAAGATGTTATGAGATGCTACTATGTCGCTATGTAGTTTAAACTTGGCGCTAAAAATAGAGGCGGAGTCAGGTAATCCGTCGTCACAATAAAGACGTAAATTACATTAATTAAATAAAACAACCGTGAATAAGAGCATGTTGGAAATAAAGAGGCGAATCTCTCTCTCTCTGTCTCTCTCTCATTTACTGAAGCTTTCGCACCTCGATCGCCCCCCGGTGACCGGTATAGCCGCCCCTCTGTGTTTTCTAATGGACGTGAGGCAAACTAAATAATAAAATTACGCTTCAAATATTTTTTCCCCAAAGTTAGTTTGTCACTGAAGGCAGTTATCTTCACGATGATTTCATTTCAAGTCTTCGTTTTTAAAATAAGTTACGTTTTAGTTAGTTATTTGATGCTATAAAAACAGGGGGTGTGACGTCATGATTGACAGAGTGAAGTTGTCACTGAGGCACTAACAGACTTTTTTCAAAAATTTTGGGAGCAGATTGGAGCTTTAGCTTTAATTTCTACATTTCCATAACTGTTTATTTCACACCAACATTTGCCGCTTGCAGAAAAGATTGCTAGCAAGATTGCTCTTATGAGGATAGTCATTGAAGATATGCCTTGAAGCAAGTCTAAAATAAAACATAAGCCAGCCACTTCTGTTGAGCGCGCAGTGTTCTGAGATGATGCCGAACGACCACTGAATATGACGTCAGTAGTGCTGCAACGACGCGTCGACGTCATCGATGACGTCGACTACGGAAATACGTCGACGTTCGTGAAATGCGTCGACGCGTCGTGTCAGATGTTCATCTCGCGTAATGTTGGCTTCTGCTCCTGGTTCTATCACAAAAACCTAGACAGCGAATATCAAAAGTATGGGAATACTTTAAACAGAGGCCAAACAGTGTTTCCCACACATAGACTAATTTGTGGCGGACTGCCACATAATCAATAACGGCCGCCACATTCGTCATTCATTCATTTTTACGCTAAAAGACGCACGCATATTCGTTTAGCTGCGTTTCCTTAAAGGGGGGGTGAAATGCTGTTTCATGCATACTGATCTTTTTACACTGTTAAAGACTTGGAATCCCATACTAAACATAGACAAAGTTTCAAAAGTTAAGGTGGACGTTTGATGGGAGTATTTCTTTGTCAAAAATACTACTTCCGGTTAGTCATAAGTTTCGGCAAGTTTTTTGAGATCATGCGTCCCCTTTGACGTTAGTGGGGGCGGAATTTCCTTGTATGGGCCTTACGGACAATTCTACCGGAAGCGCGTGAGAGAGAGCGAGGGAGAGAGCGAAAGCAACAGCCTGCCCATCAAAGCGGGGCTTGTAGGATGCTGGACAGGTGACAATTACACATAGCACATAACAATGTCACCAAAAAAGTGGGTTTTTGGTTGCCAGACCAAACAGTGGATGTAATTTGCTTTTCCGGATCAGCAACTGAGTTGCGCGAATGTTTATATCTGTTCGCTGCATTTCGGTGCCGACTGTTTCATAAACAAGGCCCAGCTCGACGCCGAATTTTCCCAATCGCCTAATGCTGAAGGATGGAGCAGTCCCAACGTTAGAAGGGTGAGTGAGACTGCTTTTAGTCCGCTTACTGTCTACACAAACCACGCGTAAACACACAAACACACGTGCACAACTGCACTTCCCACATGTACACCTTCAAAGACAAAAATACGACGATATAATTCAAGTATAAATATGTAAATAACACAAGCCGCTAAGCATATTATATAGTTAGTGTATAACTTGTAACTTACCACATACAGACGTCCTGCTCTAGTCGTTTTTGCTGCTGCTCCTGTTCAACTGCAGCCTCTGGGTCTGATTCCGGATCATAGATGTATGGCTGTATCTGATTAAAAGCCATATTTTTATTTTGAATAAAGTTTTTTTCCGCTGTTAGGGATGACGCTCGACTCAACACACAGCGCGCTGCTGCACACGTCATTATTTAGCTCCGCTCACACGACACGCCCCCACCCGCTCGGCTTTTTTCGGAAAGACTCGGAACAGCGCATCTTTCTTATATAATTATTAAAAAAATAAAAACTTTTCGGAGATATGCAGGATGCAATGCTACTCTATAGGTACTCAAGATTGACATGACACTGACTGAAACTGAGTGTTTCACCCCCCCTTTAAGTTCTCTCTCCGCCCTTTTGCGCGTCTCTTACTCACTCTCACACACACACACACACACACACACACACACGTGGGTTGCATCGACCGTAAAACAAGTTTTATTGCATTTTGGCGCATTTAGTGTGACATAGCTTTTAAAACCAGAGCAGTTGAATAACAGAGTTGCGACACGCCTTCATCACGCGGCAGCGCGCGGTCACGGCGCTCATTATAATTCTAAACAAACCAGCGCGGTGTCAATCAATACAGACCAGTGTTTCCCAACAGGGATCCCGAGCAAAAGATGCCGGGACGCACTTACACCGCGGTTCATCTCACATCTGATGACGCATCTTTAATATGGGTTGTAACTTGAAAATAATGCTGTATGTATGTCTCTGTCGATGGATACGTGCTGACTCCTCAGGTATACACTACAACAACAGCGATAATAAAAGAAAAACGTGGGCAAAACGGTCTCTCTTTGTAAACTTTATAAAACGCATGCGAGTGCTGCTGTACGTCCGAATATGAGCAGTCATTTTCACCGTCATCACCCCCGTGTAGCCAGAAGACGCGAATGAGAAGATCTGTCTCTGTGCACTCGTCCCAAAGCGCGCAAATATTGAGTTATCTTTCAAATCCTGTGCTTAAACGGACAAACTCACAAAAAATATGTCAAAATGTCATAGCCTACTCTATGCCTTAAGTGAACTTTATACAGAAAATACGACGACTATCCGTGGGTCTTAAAGGGGCAGTAGCCTTCACTGCTGTCTGTTTAATGTCAAACAAAAGATAAAGACATCACTCACTGCTCCTGACTGAATAGCTTTTGTAAGTTTAATAAGGATTATTATTTTTTTTAATTTTAAACAGTTAAATGTGTGGTTATTTTACTTTTGATTACTTCATTCCATTTCTCTAAAAACTAATGTTAGACCTATCTGAAAAGCATTGTTTATTTTATTCTCATCTTTGCTCAATAGTATTTATTTGTGCTGCTGCTTCTATTTAAGTTATCTGTTCTTATTTTCTTTATTTTCATTTGACAGTAGTCCTTTTTCCCCTAAACATAGCAAATACCGAACTGTACTGAAACGTGAACCTAAAACCGTGATACAAAGCGAACTGTGAGCAGTCTGTACTGTTACACCTCTAGCGTAACTTATGTGAGGGGGTGCCACAGAATTTTGAAAAATTTCAAAGGGTAAAAAAATTAATCGTTAGATTAGTCGACTAATCGAAAAAATAATCGTTAGATTAGTCGACAGAAAAAATAATCGTTAGTTGCAGCTCTAGACGTCAGCATCAAACATACGTTGAGACCAAGCGGCAACCTCCCGCGATCTCTCTTGAAGCCAATACGGAAGTAATGTAAACTTTAATTCCTCAACTGGTCACTAGGGACAGGCTCCAGAAGGGAGCAGAATCTCATTGAGCCCCATGTTAAAATTCTCAACTTTAAAGCAGAAAAAAACATGATTACAGCCTGGTACAAATTGTGGTTTTGGCTTATAAGGCTAATTTTGATCTTCATGACAACTCTGAGAGGGGTGAATTTTTTTATAATTCATTTGTTAACGTTATATAAAGCCCAGAGGTGGAAAGAGTAACAAAATATTCTACTCAAGTAAAAGTACTGTTACTTCAATGAAATTTTACTTAAGTACAAGTAAAATTACTGGTCTAAAAATTTACTCAAGTAAAAGTAAAAAGTAGCTCATTTAAAATAAATAGTAAAAGTTACTTAGTTACTTTTTTAACAGTGGGGGGGGGGAAAACATCAATTAAACATTTACTGTACCTATTATTAAATGATGGTTATTATCACTTGTTAAAATGATGTTAAATGAATGAAGAAGATTGGTCTTTTTTTATTTGGTTGAACAAATGCTTTAACGTTATATAAAGCCTTAAAGTTCTGCATAATTAAGGGCGTGGTTACAAGTGGCAACAGAGCTCAACTGCACTGTGTTGCCAAGTCCTCGTTTTTTTCCGCGGATTGTTTTCTATGTCGGCGGACTGAAGCGACTATTATGTGATATAGAGACCCATGAGTGCGAATTTTAGCAGGCAACCTTGCCAAAATAACACATTTTACCCCACAAACGCCATTTTTTGTTGCTATAATTGTAAAAAAAACAAAAATAACAAATAAATCTGTTATATATTATCAGCACATAAACATGCAAATAATCTATATTGGTTTAGTTTATAAAAAAAATCTATATCAGTCGATCACTAATGAAAATAACTTGAATCCAAGCAGCTCTAAAATAATTAGCTAAAGACAGTATCTTCAGCACTTCAAGGGCCCTATTTTAATGATCTTAGCGCATGGTCTGAAGCATATAGCGCAAGTGCACTTAGGGCGTGTGCAAATCCACTTTTAATGCGGGGAAAAAAGGTTCGTACTCAGTCCCTTAAGTTATGGGTGTGTTTTGGCTGTAACGTGCAACAAAACAACCAGAGTCTCATCTCCCATTCCCTTTAAAGGCCAGTTGTGCTCGCATCATGGAGCATTCGCTATATACATCATGGCCGAATTTGCAGGGCTGTCAAAGTTATCGCAATAACGCATTTATACAATATCACTTTAATTTTAATTAGTACCAAATAAATATTTAATTTTTAAATAGTACCATTAATTCAGGTTCTATTTGACCATACTGTGTGAATCATCCATAGTTCAAGCCAGGGTTGTCAAGTCCATGGTTTTCTCCTTCACCTAACATTATTTGTAGTGCACCCCAATTGTTAAGTGAGCTTTATTTGAGTGTGATTATTATATCTTAAAATAAATAGCAGAAAATTCAAACCATACAGCACAAAAGCTTGACATTACCACCAAACTAACGTTATAGGATTGACAAACGTCATTCTGAATAATTGAGAGAAAAAAAAAAGTAATGGGAGACCAAGATGTATAGTATAGAATGTATCAGTGACAGTCTTAAAACATAGGCTGCAACCAAAATCGCATACTCCCCTACAGTAGGGATGGCTCGATACCACAATTTTGGCTTCGGTACGGTACCACAATCTAATACCGAAGTACCGATATTAAATCGATACCACAAGGTCTGATATTAGCGCGGGTATATTGCACGCGAATGAGAACAATTATGCAAGTTTTGAGTTTATAAAGTGGGAAATTACCACAAATGTTTATTGTAAATTAATTAGCGAAGCTTATCACATCAAATCAGTCATTTGGAAACTTTCTTGTGAGAAATAATTTCAGCAAAAATCTCTCAAAATTAGCAAATTGCTTCTGGTTTCAAAAGACATCGCACTACACTAAAGCAATCTGCATAATCCTATTCAACATTTCACGCTGGTCTCGGGATGGAGAACGGAAATCATTTGAACATGCAAGAGATTTTATAGCATTTCGTAATAACAGTTACAGGAGATATGAGCTCATACGACACACACACACACACACACGCCTGTCACTTAGTCACGCTCGCACATTACACATTAAGTTTCCTTAAACAGTCAAATACACAGAATTATGTACAAATGTCCGTCTTTAGTGAGTAAGTTATTCACATAAACACAGGCGGTTGTGTCTAACGGGAATATAAATAGTGCAATAGTACGCGTGCAAATATAATGAGATCTAAATGTCATTGGTTGAAACGAACGCTGGAGATTGTGATATTCGATCTTATGTTAGGCTATGTGTGTGCGTTGATCAGTGTTAAAAGAAAATAAATGTCTAAATGAGATGGTTTGAATGATTCACTGACCTGTCGATCTCTTCAGAAGTCTTAAAGTCAGGATAGTGACAGATGCTTCTTGGCTAGGTCTGATGGTTCTTCATCAGTTTTATAAGCAAAGTCATTACAAATGTCACTTCTACTCCTCTCTTTATTAATTCGTTTTGGGCTTCTTGAGTGAGATTCAACTGCTTTATCCATTTTGTCCGTCTATGTTGTTGTCACATTTGCCGGTTGTTTCGGGTCAGTTTGGGTAGCGCACTGCCATCTAGCGGTGAACTTCGGAACAGCAGCATATACCGAAATGTGCCAAATCATGATATCGTACCGTTTTAAATAAAATATATACCGGTATTTTTCCAGTACCGGTATATCGCGCATCCCTACCCTACAGTAGGCGAAAAAACTGTATGATACAAAATAATGTAATAAAAATAAAATATGTCCGATATCACAGTACAAAATTCATAGTAGGCAAAAAGTATCTGGATGACGTATTACTACCGGTGAGATTCTGAAGTGTGCATACGATGGACACTTTACTATCCCATGAGGTCATGGGAGAGGATTTGTGAATGGCAGTGTATCAACGTAACTGACGCTGGTAGGACACATGATAACGACAACATGGCGAATGTAGACCTGACCATATTATAGGCTAATCATACTACATACACTCATACTATATAAAACTTACTTTTTAGGGCTTGAGTACTTATTCAAAATATCAGGAGAGTAAGCTAATTCGGACGCAGCCGTAGTATCCTGCCTACCTAACAGCATTTGTTTTGAGACACTGATGGTGCATCCCAATTCGCATACTATCCGTCCTAAATAGTATTTGAAAATAGAATTAGTACATCCCAAATCGTAGTGTATTCTACCCTAACCCTAGTATTCCAAAGATAAACAGGTGGTCTACTATTTCTGGTTAGAATTAGAAGTGCAGAGCCGTGCAAACTCTGACGGATATTATTACCCACAACCCATTGCGAGTTGGACGAGGAATTTGATCAGAACTACAAACGTGGGGGAAAAGTGTTAAAAAAACTACAAACATTTGTGCGAGTCCGACAATTGCAGTGAGGTTTAGATAAAGAGGTTTGAGTGAATACTTATCAGTATCTAACTTGACCAATGATCCACATTAAATTTCATCTGCAACAGCATCGAGAACTTGTAATGGCACGTTTGGCCAATAGCTTTTAATATGCATCATTTAAGTGCATCATTATATTTAAATTTAAAACACATGAGTCTCTGCATGAAAGACCCATGACTGGCAGATCAATGTGCTACTACAATTCTCTCTGATGTTACTACAATTCAATGTGCTACTACAATTTTCTCTGAACACCACTCCTGTTTAACCTGCCACTGAGCCAAATAATGAAAAATAACAATATTGCTTACCACAGCTATGCTGACGACACCCATCTACTTAGCAATATCACCTAATGACTACAGCCCCATTGACTCGCTGTGCAAATGCATTGATGAAGTTAACAACTGGGTGTGCCAAAACTATCTTCAGTTAAACAAAGACAAAGCTGAAATCACTACATTTGGAAACAAAGATGAAATTCTCAAGGTGAACGCATATCTTGAGGCTAAAGGCCTGATAACAAAAAATCAAGTCAGGAATCTTGGTGTGATTTTGGAGTCAGACCTGAGTTTCAGTAGTCATGTCAAAGCAATAACTAAATCAGCATACTATCATCTGAAAAATATTCCAAGGATTAGATGTTTTGTCTCCAGGCAAGACTTAAAGAAACTCGTTCATGCTTTCATCACCAGTAGGGTGGACTATTGTAATGGCCTTCTGACTGGCCTTCCTAAAAAGAAGGTGCCTGATTGCACCTTATCTATGCATCATTTTTTTATTCTTTTTATAACTGTTTTAGTTTACCTTTGTTCTTTTCTTTGTTTATCATCATTTTATTATTTTTAATTCTCTTTGAATTGTATTTTTTTTCTTATGCATTTTTTATCCCTATTTTAATTTTTGTTTGTATGTAAAGCACTTTGAATTGCCACTGTGTATGAAATGTGCTATATAAATAAACTTGCCTTGCCTTGCCTTGATGTGATAGGAAATCAAATTGAATTGAATGTGGAGGACTTTAACTGTGACAAGATAATTGGCAGGGCAGTTTAAACGGTCACAGGATGCATACGTCTCAGACCGACGGACCGTTGGCTGAACGTCTGATGCATATGGCACACTGATCTGGAAACACTTCAGGAGTTTCAAAGTCGTCATCTGATTGGTTGAATTCTACAGGATGTCCGTAAGACGTGCTTGTTGCATTCTTTATTGGTCCACCTAGAAACTCCCGCGTGGAGTAAGAAAGCCTATGTGTTTTCTGTGACAATGAGCGCTTACCAGGATCAAATGAACACTGGATATATTGTAGTAGTATAGTATGTGAAGATCACGGCTCCACTGTTGCAGTAAACTTGAACAATGTTCATGAATGAATCATTTGTAGATGCACGCCGGTCTGTTATTGCAGGGACATCGACTTTACATTTTCACGCCCCTAAACATGACGTGGAACAAAACGAAATGTGATTGGTTGAGTTACATGCAAGCGGCAACCTCCCCCAGTTTCTGTTGAAGCCAATACGGAAGTTACTTAAACTGTAATTCCTCGACTGGCCATTAGGGACAGGCTCCAAAAGAGCTGAAAAGAAAATGCGCTGGGAAGATGGCAACGGCAATCTCAGCCCTACTTTATGACTCATCGGAAACCTATGGGTGACATCACGGATAGGGCTAGGTATTGTTCAAAATCTTTTGATCCGGTGCCAATTTCGATACCTCAGTTTCGATACTGTTCCTTACAATCCTTTTTTGGATACCATATGCAACTGACTAGCAGCACAAGCTAACATACATAACATGGTAGTCCATGTTATGGAGATACATTCGGTTTAAGTAGTGAAAATAAGAATACTTATCTGTCAAGTATTTTCCCCGAGCACGATTGTCCCCCCTCCCTTCTCCCTCATTGACCTTCACTCACACTTGACGTACCTTGCGTCATTCATGATGCAACTTTTTGCTTTGAAGAAGAACAGAAGAAAAGCGGTTTCACTAATAGACTGCCTAATAGATTTATAAATTTTACCGCACAGCGATTTTCACTTGACTGCACTGCACCTATCAGAAGATTATTATGGAGGCAGCTGACTTTGATGGAGGAATTGACGGTTTTAAGGCCCTTTCACACCGGATATGTAACGAAAAAGCGAATCAGCCGCGACACGAATTTGCGACGTTTCAGACAACATTCCAAAACATTTGCAGCGACAGCTAAGAAAACATGGCCACTTCATCATTCAGTGAAGACGAGCTTTTCATTTTATTTAAAAGAACGAAAAGAAGGTTTTGGGTGCACCCAGTCACAGACAGAGCGTCTGAAGGGGAGTATGCTAATCGTGTACAGGAGCTAAAACTGTATATCATGGCCGCTTCTGCACTTACTTTTGAAAGTCTGTGTCACAATTTGAGGAGCAGAGACAGTAACGTTAGCAGCACATCTGATGAAACAAACACACTTCAGGAGACCAAACGATCTGGAGCAGATGTGTCTAGTCGAGTCACAAATAATGTAAACATTTCAGTGCCACAGACGTACTAATGGCAACACATTCACTTTCCATAGTCGCGGACACAATGTTTAGAAAAAAACTAATTATAAATCAAAAGGTTAGATTATTAATGTCTATACTAGCATACACTGGGCAAACGCAGCTTTAACTAGAACTATAGCTGTAATTTCATGAGAAATGCCACGCCTGGCAAAGGTTAATAGTTTGTAGGGCTGCACCTACACTGTAAAAAAATATTTTAAAAAAAAGTTACTTGGTTGCCTAAAAATTTTGAGTTAATACAATGAACATTTTTTGAGATTCGAACCTTTATTAAAATATTATTAAAAGATTTTGTAAGCATATTGGGTAACTGTGTTTGTTTTATTTCTAATGATGCAGTGAAACATGCCAAATAGTGCTATTTTTCCTTATTTATCAAATTTTTTATGTGGTTCAGATACAATAATATTTTGAGTTTCTATTTATTAAACAAATTTCCTTCATTGTATCAACTCAAATTTTCAGTTTCAATAAACTCAAAATTAAGGCAACCAGGTTACTTACTTTTTTAAGTTAAACCAACAAAAACCAACACATTTTAAACCTCGGTTTAACGTCTCATCCGAAGGACGTTAAGGAATATATATATATATATTATTGGTGTATCATTATGAGGACCCACAAATTCCGGCAGCACGCGCACTTCAGATGATCAATGCAATCGATCACAGTTCTAATCGCAAGAAAGTGTGTGAAAATGCCCACTCTCAAACTGTCAATGTTTAGCTCATCCAAGAATTTTAATTCTGCATTTACTCACTCTCATGTTGTCAATCATTTGAACGTCCATGTTTACTACAGTATGCGCATCGTGATAAATTCATCACATAAAGCCCATTGTGTCTCTTTAGAAGACATGAAGACTTCAAAAGATTTAGATTAGACACTCGATTATTTATTTTTATGATGCCTTTTTGGCATTTTTCCATCTTTTAAGTTTGAGAGGAATGGACTTTAAAAATGGAGGAATTGAAATCCCTCAGGTTTCATAAAGAATATCTTCATTTGTGTTTGGAAGTTAAACGAAAAATGACATGAAGGTGAGTAGCTACATATGACAATTTACATTTGTGGTAGCCTACATTTGTTAATTTGTGTTTGGGTGAATTATATCTTATAAATAGGCCTACTACAACAAGTTGAGCCTTGGATAAAACAACTATATATCGCGAATCATATAGTTTCCATCAACGATAGATATCGTCACATTTTTCTATCGCTATAGATCGTTTAACGTTATATCGTTACACCCCTAGTTGAGAAAAATTATATTATTGGATATTTTTGGGTGAGAAAATGTGCCACTGGCAAATGTTGTGGACACAAAAATAACGGTTAAGTTAAGTTTGAGTGAAGAACTGAGTTTTCTGTTCTTAAAGCCCATCTTTCAAGTTGAAGATCACTGTGAATGAACGTGTAGATAAATAGCATAGGAACTCGACTTGCGTGAAGAAATGTATCATAAATGTGCATTAAAACAGTTTTTTTAAAAGAAATTGTGAGTAAAATTACTTCCGTTGTGAAAAACGCTCTGATCGGAGGTGACGCAACGGCCGGTAAACATTGTCTCTTTGTAATGGAGTCAGACAGCGAAGAGGTTGCAGTTGGGAAAAATGTCAACTCTTACGATGGGCTATTGCCGTATAATAACGAGTCGCCTAGGTGAGAGAGGGGTCAGGGAGAGTTAAGGGGAAGGGTAAATGGACAGAGGAGAGAGATAGAGTTGTGGGATAACTACGTACACGTTGCGGCATTAGTTTTGGCTTTTGTTTACACAGCGCTCGTCCCGGGTCGAACCCCGCAATGTTACTAGGTCTCCGACTCGGGTTCAATTCGGTAATTAATTCCGCGACGTGGTTGCTTTCACACAGAAGGCGACCCGGCAATGTTCCGGGAATATTGCGGGTCCGACGTGCAGTGTGAAAGGGGCTTTGGTGAGTGCCCACAGGGTATCTAATTGTGGCTAACGTTGTCTCCATGTTTATTACATTGCAGTATCTTTAATAAATCATATTTAGCAATATTGTTGTCGACTTTGTTGTTTTTCAAGCATCCATGTAGATTGTCACCATCTATGCCAGCAATATGTGTCTTAAAATAATTAATTTAGATCCCAGATTTTAAATGAATGTTGTAGGATGTAGGCTATAGCTTACATCTGTGACGGTCAGATAGGGATAGACATTCTGTGCATTTCTACACAACATAGTTTATCGTGAAATTTTGTAGAAATTGCTAGCTGATGTTTAATCATTAACTGCTTTTAGACCTCGGTGTCCGCTCCGCATGTTCTGCTTCTGCAGATGTCAAGCGTTTGGGCCGTATATCTGAACAACATAACCGGACAGCTGGAATTCCGACCTAAGCCGGCTGTTATACTACTCACCTCTTAGTATTTCCGACGGACATACTGTAAATGAGCTCACATGTACTGTGGAGTACGTGTATGAAAGCAGTTAGTCTTTCGGCTAGGACGGGAATATGCTGTTCATGTAAATACAGTCATTGTAACAACGATCTTTTATTGATTCACCATTGTGACAACTCAAACCTACTATAACTATAATTACGATAACGACAATCTCTATTTTCTGTTTCCACCTCTCAGACTACGTAAACCCACAATGAGAGCCAGGGCTGCAGCGCCTATGTTTGCCTGTCGTTGCGTCATATGACGCGTTCTCTGGGAAAAGGCGGGTTTTTGGAGCTTAGAACAGGCACTTTTTTTCATAATTTCTGCGCGTGGGTGTTGTAAAACATTTGTTTTCTTATGTATGTCTTTTTAAATTGACATTTTCATCCAATATTCTGTATAAAATTAGTTATAAAATTAAATTGAAAGATGGCCTTTAAACCCTCTACGAAACTTAAAAGAAACATTTCAATGACTTGAGTGCCGTTCTTTGTTCTTTTCTCAGAGAAAAGCTTAACTCAAGTCTTTCAGAGTCGCGGTCAAAGCTGATTCGAAAGACTGCTGTTCGACAGCCTCTGTGTTTACTAGTACCACGCAAGCGCAACTCTGCCGTCACTATGTTAAGCCCCGCCCAGCAACACTATACACTAGGGCTGTAACGATATGCGATATGAAATCGAAATCGCAATATGCAGGTCCACAAACCTGTATCGCGATGTGTGAAGGCAGAATCGCGACACACCCCTTCCAACTCTCAGAATTATCCTTCCTGTCCAGGTCCAACTTTTAAGTCAGCAGTATGGCAACATTTCACCAGTGGAGAACAAGGATGGCAAT
Source organism: Pseudorasbora parva (assembly GCF_024679245.1). Taxonomy (NCBI): domain Eukaryota; kingdom Metazoa; phylum Chordata; class Actinopteri; order Cypriniformes; family Gobionidae; genus Pseudorasbora; species Pseudorasbora parva. The sequence goes on along the minus strand of NC_090196.1, from coordinate 15,586,261 downwards.
CGTGTAGTTGACAAGACCCACACAATTTGCCGTAAGCGTTTCGAGAAGCTCCCCAACCGGCCAGCAACTCAACCAACATGCAGATGCCGGAGACACACTGCAAGCGTGGTGTGAGCGTTTCGTTTCTGTTGCGTGTCAGCCGCGGGGTCTCTTTCTTTGCACACCAGAAGCATGTCTGACACAGCGCTTCTGCTGGTATTGATATTGATATAAATATATATATATATATATTAGGGGTGTAACGATACGCGTATTCGTATTGAACCGTTCGGTACGAGGCTTTCGGTTCGGTACGCATTATGTACCGAACGGTTCTTGGACTAATTAATTAGATTTGGAAAATAAAAAAGTGTGTGAAATATAATAATATGAGTTCAACAAGGTAGCCCAATAACCAAAACGACATAACAGCCAATGCCCCTGACACCGCCGAAGTGAAAGAAAAAAAAAAAACACCAAATATGTTTTAGGCTGCTCAGTCAGGTGCTCGCTTACTCAGTAGGCTACGCGCTGAATGCTTGTGGCAAAATGGCTATTGCGTTTAACAAACCAGAAATAGAAGATCCTCCAATAACCAACAGGCATGGTGTTTGGGTGAACTTTGGATTCTTTGTAAGCGATGGTGTTGGCAAGAGCGATGGATTAAAAAACAAGGGTATGTCGCATTTGCTGATGGTACAGCAGCGGGAATAATTTATGTCATGTCAATCAACTCATTTACACCGACACCAAGACGATAAAAAGGAGAAACAGCCACAAACTATCCCACAAACTATCCCCGCAGCATTTAGACAGACATTTCCAACTTATTCAACTGGCAAAAGACATCACCGCGGCGAGTGGTCATTTATAGCCGCGGATTAGGGCTGGGCGATATGGCCAAAATTTCATATCCCGATATAGCTAATTTGATATCCCGATAACGATAAACATAACGATATAGCAATTTTTCTGTTAATTCAGTTTATGAATAGTCTATACAAAATTGCAATGTGGAAATGCAGTTTGAAATGATATACAATACAAATAAAGGTAGTATGGACTACATTTTTATTTTATTTATAACCTTTTTTCAAAGCAAGACTGTTAGTAAGTTAACACCTGCCTAGGGATGTTAACCGATGACCGTTTGACCGATGGCTGACCGTATCAACGTTAACCGATCAAAGTTGTCGGTTAAAATAAATAAAAAAGTGATCTCTAAATTAGGCTATTATAGACAGTGGACTAAACGCTACTACAGTTGGCCGCCTCATTCCAAAATCTTTTTGTGTGAGTGAACATATCCCTCGCACTCAATTTTTCATAACTCGCCTGTTTGTACTTAATAAACCAATAAAAACATTTGGCGCGTGGTCACAGCGTTTGGGTTTGCGCGCTCACAAGGTTTGCAAAAAGTAAACACTGGAGGTTAGAGCCAGGGCAGACGACAGTATGAAGCGTGCATTTCGCTTAAGATGGGCTTACATTTGGAAATATATTACATCTTCATTTCAGTGGTAACACATAAGGTGTTGATCGTCTTTCTTTATTATTGCTAGCACTACCTCGAACTAAAGCGGCGTCTCTTCGGAGCTGTCATTTTCTTAAATGAGCCGCGGCAATGATTCAAATGAGCTTCTAACGCTGGACAAACGCCTTTATCTTCAACGCGATCACCTTGTACCCAAACCATTTCGAAACTAAGGAGCATTTCGCGCTGTGGGGGATTTTAAAAAAGTGACGTGATTGGAAGGGAGGCGGCAGCGCGTGTGTGTGTGAGAGCGCGAGAGAGAGACAGGGAGCGCGGTTCGCGGCTGTTATTTCAAATAGCGCAGCATATTTTAAACTAATCGGTTAACCGGTTTCAACCGGCTAATGAGGCTCGGTGGTCGGTCAAGAAAATGTTTAGTTTTCGCCATCCCTACACCTGCTATTAAAATATTTCAATATATGGCTATATGGTGTGCCACGCGTATAAAAGCCCGTTGCAGCGTCTGTGTCTGAAGTTTGTTTTGCGCGCTTATGCCACCACTCTGGCATAATTACTCTGAGAATTACCCTGGTCTGAACCGCGTCTACTACCGTCTTCATCTATGTTTGTTTATGTATTGCAGCGTGCATGGGCATGCCGGGGAGGTGCATCTTGACGTAAAATTCTGCCATAAACGCCTTATCGTGGCGTAAGCGATAGAGCCTTATATAAAACGATAAACATTTTCTATCGTCCAGACGATATATTTCGTCATATCGCCCAGCCCTACTGCGGATATGAGACCTTACGCCCGTTTCACACATACTCCGTGTGCGGTGCGTATTTTTTTCAGTACCCATGTTAACGGATGACAGCTACACTGCACGCGGATGTCCGTTCCAGGAGCGTTGCGTCTGCAGCAGCAGCAGTGCACGGATCGTTTTCGTACCGAGTCTATTTTTTGCTGCGCTGCGCTGCTGCATTAAAGTGATAGAACATTGTTCGCATTAAAATAAACATGTACTGACGCGAAAATCTAGTAATTTCATCACAGATGCATATCATTTAAAATATACTCTTGTTTCAAAGTCAACACATGGCTTTTTTTTCTCAAGTAAAGCAACAAAACGACACCTTACCTGGCATTTAGGTTAAAAAAAAAGTGCCATAATGGAGAGCACTCGTAGTAATTTCTTGGAGGTGAAAAGCAAAGTTCTTTTTGACCTGCAGGATTTCTTTTAAAAGGGTGTAAAAACGAAAGAAAAACGAGAGTCTTTTTGAATAGACTATTGTAAGTTTCTAATTTAAAATGTTTGTGATTTAAGGCTATAAACTATGTTTAAATGTTTTGCCACTTGTGTGAGCTAAATCTAAAGTATATAAATATGAATAAATGAATTTAATAAAATGTTTTTTAAATGTAGTAGGCTACGTAACCTGACTTCTATTAAAGAGTAAACAAAGAGAATTGGAATTCTGACGAGGCATGTTCAGTAAAAACCTTTGGATTTTAAATAAAAAATAATGAATCAATGCTGTGTTTGTGGTGTGCAACAGCGGATCAGTTGCGGACTGCAAACGCAGCATATGTGAAAGCACTACAGGGTGTGGGGCTCCTGCATCGCAACGCAACGCAACGCAACGCAACGCAACGCAACGCAACGCAACGCAACGCAACACGCACCGCACACGCTAATGTAAAGAGCTAATGTCTTATTCCTGTAACTACATAGAAGATGGGTAAAGTATAGCTCCATCATTGTTCAATGTAAAAAAAAGATATCATACTTTGTTAGTTTTAATAAAAAAATAATAAAAAAGGTAATTTATCTGCCAATTTTTTCTTTTTGCTGTATCTAAAACATACCGAACCGAACCGAACCGTGACACCAGTGTATCGTATCGAACCGAACCGTGACACCAGTGTATCGTATCGAACCGAACCGTGACACCAGTGTATCGTATCGAACCGAACTGTGACACCAGTGTATCGTATCGAACCGAACCGTGAATTTTGTGAACCGTTACACCCCTAATATATATATATATAGCCTATTGATACCGCAAAGAAAACGTCGGCAGTAGCCTATATTGACCACACAGATATGGTATTGACGGCAAAATAGGCTACAGAATATTTCGTTCTGCCAGGTTTAATATTTCAAAATCGATAATTATGTTGTTTCTTATTATTAAAATTAGGCCTGTATCTGCATTTATGTTAACCTACAGACTTTCGAACATGAAAATGTCATTTATTAATATGCATTCGTGTCAAAATGACATATAAACATCTTTTGCTATTCTATTTTGCCTGAAACGCTTCCAACACGCTCACGTGTCGAGTTAAAAATAGGCGTTCTCTTCTATTTGAAGCATGCATGCGTTTTCCGTGCGTGTCACGCAGGCATTATGCAAACTCTAACCGGTTAACATGAGAGCCGAAATAAAAACGGACACGCCACGCAGCCGAGACGCTCATGGCACGCTTGCAGTGTGTCCCCACAACCCAACAGCAGCAGCCTACACTGCCTAGTTAATTCCAAGCAAAGTTTCCAGCCAATTCAGATCGAGCACAAAAAAATTACAGATGCAATTGGAATCATGTCACTGGATATGCGCCCTTTTTCGGTTGTTGAAAACGAGGGATTCAAGTATTTACTTAGTGTGCTCAAGCCCCGTTATGCATTACCGAGCCGGGCGCATTTCTCTCAAAATGTGCTACCAAAACTTCTGGAGAAAACAAAGGCTAAGGTGGAGGAAGGGTTGAGTACTGCTGAATCCATTGCAATCACCACCGATGGATGGAAGTCCCGTGCCACAGACAGCTAGGCTATATGACCATAACCGCACACTATATATATACGGCTGATTGGCAAATAGCAAACCCTGCCCAAACACTCACTAGAGAGCCACAGAGGGTAAGCCTCAGTTACCTCAGTGCGAAAAAACATTAACCATTGTTCTTTGTAAATGTAAGATTGATTGAAGAAGAATTTTCAAAATGCTCGAATCACCTCCACTATGGACTTTAGTTCTGTTTGTTTTTCAACAGTATTTTATTACAAAGAAAACAGAAGTGTTATAGCTTTGGCTATATAGTTTAATTTACTTAGGTATTTTGTTAATAATTTGCATAGTTAATATTGTTATTTGGTGTTCAGTTTTTACAGGTTTTTCAAATGTTATTTAATAAATTTATTTTTTTTCCCTCAAAATATCTTTTGAACTGTTTTGTTTCCCCCCATATCAAGGTTTGTATCGTACCGTGGGTCAAAAATCGTGATACGAACCGAATCGTGGGTTTGGTGTATCGTTACAGCCCTACTATACACGATGTGATTGGCCTGACCAGAGTTTGGTTTTTACAGCTCAGAACTGTATTGAGAGTTGCTAGAGGATACTCAAGGCAGATTAGATTTGCAGGGGGCATCGAGATTCCTAGGCTAGTGAAAGGGGTCTATAGTCTAGTCTGTAAAAAGGGTCTATAGTCTTTTCCTCCCTTTCGTGATGCATCTGTGTCAAACAACTTCTGAACAACTATAAATGTTGGGTGGAACTTAATTTTGTTCATGGGGAATTGATTGGATGATTGTGGTTTGCGATTCTCGCTTTAGCTACAGGTTGCCCCGCCCTCACGCCAGCAAAGACGTCATCATCAGAGAAGAGACGTAGAGACGAGGGAGGGGAAGTTATTTTGATCAAAAGTTACGATGGCACATGAATAATAAAAAGTGCAGAAAAACCATTTATAACAAAACACCGCTATATTCCAAACTGCGTCAATTTCACAGTGACTTTAAAATTACCTTCCATTGTGTTCGGTTGGTGAAGAGAGCGTGTGCGGCGGTCGCACAGGAGTTGAAGTCCTCACGCCTTGTTTTTGTCTATTGTCTGGAGTCGCTGCTTCCTGCGGCGGATCTCCTGCTCGGATCGCACTGTTTCCATTCGCCAGTGAATTCCCTGTTATGGAGTCATCAGGTAGTTCTTCCCCACAATGAACCGTTGGTGATGACGATAGTGATGTTGGGCTACTTATATTTCTGTTTTCTTGCGTCTCAGATATCCAGTTGGGTGTGCCTGATTCGGGATTACTTTTGTTAGCGTTCATATCACTCGAGTCTCTCTGGTTTGAGACTTCCTCAGTCGCTATTACATCTGTGGCCATGATCGATGACGTCGGGGGTATGTGATCGATTATTATCGATCAGCAAAACAATCCTTTCCACGTAAAAACAAACCTTAATAATAAACCGATCAGGATTTTACATAGTCTTAGATATCTCTGATTAAGATTAATACTTATAATAGATTATGTTTAAAATACGAGCATATACGTGGCTATCAAGTAGGTTGAAAAACAATCTTGCCCTTTTAAGTAACTGTTAAACACCCCGTTTAGTGTGTGGTTAGTGCGCAGTCGGTCCCTTTTCCTCTCCTGCTTCCTTCCTACAGCACAACTGCTGTCAGTTTAACGGATTTAACGGTGAGTTCATATCAAAACACGTGCATATAACGTTTAAAATGGTAGCTAAAGGTCTAGAAGACAGTTTTAGTTGTTGACAAACTCTGGAGACCCATCTCATCTGTTGCTTTATCCGGCCGTCATTCTTCTTTTGGAAGTGTCGGGGAAATTAAAGTGAAGTCCGACTCTATAATGCCAAAATTTCCGGTCCTCATTTTGACCTCTTTCAAAATAAAAGTCTCCTGTGTGTGTGTGTGTGTGTGTGTGTGTGTGTGTGTGTGTGTGTGTGTGTGTGTGTGTGTGTGTGTGTGTGTGTGTGTGTGTGTGTGTGTGTGTGTGTGTGTGTGTGTGTGTGTGTGTGTGGCATGTTTTTGTGACATATAATGACACAAATGTGTATAATGACATGGGTATGACACAGGTAGACCTAATTGCAAGGAGAGGGTGAAATATGAGGACAATGGCCATGTCCCCACTTTTCAAAATGCTTATAAATCATACAGGATGAGTTTCTTTTAGAAAGTAAAACTGCAGAATGTTTCCTGTGATGGGTAGGTTTAGGGGCAGAGGCAGTGTAAGGGGATAAAATACTGTTTGTACAGTATAAAAACTATTACGCCTATGGAATGTCCCCATATGTCACAAAAACAAACGTGTGTGTGTGTGTGTGTGTGTGTGTGTGTGTGTGTGTGTGTTATATTAATGCGGGATGTGAGATTGTGTTGACATTTATTTAAACCCTTTATTAGATGTTACATTAAAGGGATAGTTCACCCATGATAGTCACCCTCAAGCCATGTGACATTCTTCGTTTAGACGAATACAAGCATTTTTTAATATAAAAAAGAGTTATATTAAAAAATGTCCTGACTCTTCCAAACATTATAATGGCAGTGAATAGCAGCCCAAAATTTGAAGCCCAAAAAAGTGCATCCATCCATTATAAAAGTAATCCACACGGCTCCGGGGGTACTTTCTTCGTAAGTTGAATACGCAACGTGAATATCTTAGTTAATAGAGTTTTAAATATAGATATTTTTCTTACACAAACCAATTGATTCACTTAAGCCTGAACTTTTATAATGGATGGATGCACCTTATCGGCTTCAAATTTTGCTCTGCCATTATATTGCTAGGATTAGCCAGGACATTGATATACACCTAATATGGCTTGAAGGTGAGTATATCATGTGATAATTTTCATTTTAAAACAGTTTTCATTCCATCATAATACATTTTTTCTGCTTTTAAATGTCTTTTTAAATGTTATTGTTTCACCCATACTATTTTAAAAAAGGGGCTTTACCCATGTCCCAGACGCATCTTTTCAACAATAGCCTATAAAACAAAACAATTCTCAGAAGCCCTATGAAAATCCTATAGAAATTGAGTAAAATGATCAGAAATCTTATTGTTAACCAATTGAATTTAAATTTTAAATAAACTATAAAAATCATCATAAAAACTATGATAATAATCGAAGAGTGATCAGTATTGCCACAATATTTTTGTCACCAGTCAACAGCGTCAGTGAAGAGTTTGAGATTAAATAGACGTGATGTCAAGGTATAGGCATCACGTTTGAACATAATATTTATTCCAGTAATTTTGTCCAATTATGCTAAAAGTTCATTAATTGCGTGTGTATAGGAAACATTGTATGCTAGCCATTAGCCTTAGCAAGACTTTCCATCACGGAGTTGATCAAATTGTGTAGGCTATTTCAAGGATGTCGTGCAAATTACACTGGAGGAAATTTTTTTGGGTTGTTAGTTTAAAAAAAAAATGTTCCAGTAGTTAATGTATTTCGCAGACTAGTTATTGAAATTCGATTTGCAACCACCAGTGGATATATCATATGGTTGTATTGTTGTGTCTGACCTAATGAGTCGAATAGAGAATGAGGCCTGGTTTCAGAAATGTTTTAGATTAAGCCAGGATTCGGCTTTAGTTTAAATTAGGACATTTAAGTAGCTTGCCTTAAAAAAAAAAAAACTTATGGTGTGCATCTTGAGACAAAACAATGGCGCGTGTCTATTTAAGATAAATGCCAGTGAAAGTTACTTCATTTAAAGTAGCTCGAACATGCATAGGTCTGTGAAACCGGGCCGGGGGCTGATATCAGAAGGCTATTCAATAGTACTACACTAGATGGCGACAGAACACTATATTAAAAGGATGGAGGTTTAGTAAACAGAAAATAAGTGTTTTTTGGTGCCATTTTTGATGCCTCCATAATCTGGACAAAACGTAATATTTAAAAAAGTTTTTTTTGTGTTTTTATTTTATTTTACCTCACCTCTTTGACTATTACAATACAGCTGATTAGTGATTATGATTTAAGTCATTGGAATCCATGTCTGCATAATCTCCTTCAATCATAGCTGTTTTCAACCTTACACTCAAACTAGCCTATTTAAAAAAAAAAAAAAAAAAAAAAAAAAAATAATATATATATATATATATATATATATATATATATATATATATATATATATATATATATATATATATATATATATATAGCATATTGTCTAAGTACTAGTAAAATAATATACACCTGTATGTGGTGTGTGAATTCATAAGAAAATCTGACTTTTCAAACTAATTTCAATCATTTGTGTGTGCGCGCGCGTGCGTGTGTATCGGAAAGGATTTTGTAATGTCAGAATGTTTTATGTCAACATGGAATATTATACGAATATTTTCGAAACATAAAATAAAAACCACTAAAAATATCCGTTTTCAAAATGAGCAATTATGAGCAAAACCCATTTTATAATGTAATGAATTCTAATAACTAATAAATGGCATAGATTCATGTTTCGCTTGTTTTTTTTAATTTTTTTAAAAACATAACAAAAACAATTAGATAAAACAATCAATATTCCCCCAGGAAGTGATTCATTTAATGATGAAGTGCGTGATTTATTGGTCTTGTCTTATTATCAAATGAGGTTACTTCACACTGCATGATGAGAACGAGCAATTAGCGTATGCAAATGAGAGAGGACTCTGTGCTTTCGCTAATTTTGTGACAGAACAAAGAAAATGTACAGAGCTTATATCTCAAATGCAAAATAGAATATTAAAAAAATGGATCTCAGCTGTACCAAAGATATTTTCTGATTTTCATTTCAGCATCATATTAACATAGTTTATGTATCCGGATATGGATGCTGTATAATGTCTTGGTTGCTTCTGGCTATGGGAGACTGATAAACGAAGCGCAGATATAGCGATGTGTGCTCAGGATCATTGAGTATAATCACTAATTAACATACTGCTATTTGCTCTGTCTGATCGAACGGCCTCATTAAGTAACAGATAATCCCACAATATTCAAAGTTTACAGTACCTTTTTTGTTTCTGCTCGCTGAGATGTTTGCCGAGGCTCCTTGCAGGCGTCATACACAAATAAAGAGCAGATGCTGACTTTGATGTGCGAATTTGTGCACAAAAAGTGCATATCTGGACCATCAGAATGATCCTGGATGTGACGGTTAGTCGTGGATTTCTCATTAACCAAAGTCAATTTGCTTAACACATTTAAATAAGTTGCAAATAAGATGTTTTAAAGTTTCACTCCTTTTTTAATTATCAATGTTTGTTGTCTGACAATAAAAATGTCTTATTATTCCCCCCCCCCCCCCCCCACACACACACACACACAGATGGACTGAGATATTTGTGCCTTCAATATTAACATCTACGGATGGTGATACAAGAGTAAAGTACATTGGGAGGGATAAAATATTGATTTGCTTGTATGCAAATGAGCTCCTTCCTCACAAATAACCTCTCCCCTCCTCAAACATTTGGAAACCTGTGTGTGATCAGGAGTGGGCTTGAGAAACAGATGTGTGTTTGACATCCGGGGTGAGCATCCGATTCCCTTTCTCTCTCCCCGTCAGTGTTGTGAATGTTTCAAAAGCAAACTTTCTTTTTCCTGAGTCGGGGCGCGAGTTCCGCGCAGAGATGTTTGATGTTTTTCCTCTTGTGGAGCGCGACGAGATGAAGTGAGTTCTTAATTTATGAGGACATAACAAGGAAGCTATTAAGCAAACATATTTCCCTGCTTCGGTTGGCATGAAAGAGCCACTCAGGGCGAGAAAGCCAGCGCTTTGCTTGTGCGAAAAGATAATTGCCTAAATGTTTACAAGTTAGCAAGAGTTTAAATCGGCTGCACTAACAAAGCATCGTTCGAGATGACCGCGTATAAAGGTAACAAAAGGAATTAAGGCGTTTTCCGCTGTAATACCAAGAGGCTATGACCAATTTAACCGATGATGTTGAGGGATACGGCATCCAATTTCCACAAGTGGGGCAGTGGGAAGTGTTTAGGCTAGTTGAAGTACACGTCTTAATGAGAAAAGACAAAAAAGAAGGCATGTGCATGATTTATGCGGTCTGTTTCTAGGAGCACATGCATAATTATTTATGATCGCTGAGCCCGAGAAAGAGAAACTGGTAAAAAATTCAAAAGCAGAAGAAGTTAAATGAATATTTAAGGGACGATGAAATATTTAGGGGAAACAAATGAGAAAAACATTTAAAACAGCATGATAAATAATAGTGGGAGTTGTCGGGTGGAAACAAGCGGCTGCCATGAGGCCTTAAACATGGTGTCTGATCCCGGCCTCGGCGATTTGTTTTCCATATGCCGGTCGTTATGGGGGCACGGTCAGCGGACGAGGGTTGGCGCGTTGCAGGGGGATATTAGCTTTTTGTTGAGAGCGGTTGGATGGATGCCATGGGCTAGACACTATTTAATGTGCCGACTGGTCTGGTACAAGTGGAGGGCAGGACACTGGCATTGACGAGAGGGAGAGATGATGTTTTATGCCAGAGGACCGGCGTTCTGACGATTTGTTTGACAAGGAGAAATGCTATACCCATCAGCAGCATCACATTAATGTGGTGTGAGGCTTTATTAGCGTCCAAACCCTTCCCTACCCTTAAAACAATGCAAATATAGTATGGTAACACAATTTGATAGGTACACTCTAAAAAATGTGAGTCAAATATGGACAAACTCAACTGTTACACTATAAAAAAAATGCTGGGTTAAAAACAACCCAAGTTGGGTTGAAAATGGATAAACCCAGAAATTGGGTTGTTTGAACCCTTTCAAACAACCCAACTTCTGGGTTTGTCCATTTTTAACCCAACCTGTTGTTTTTAACCCAGCATTTTTTTAGAATGTAGGTTCAATTTTATTAAAAAATGTAACCAAGTGATTGGGTTTGTCCATATTTGACACACATAAGGGTTGAAACAACCCAATAAAGCACATATACCAATCAACTTTTGAAGAATTTCAGGAGTCATGCAACTTGTGTGCTGATTTGAAAAACAATACTACACTGTAAAAAAAAAAAAAAAAAAAAAAATTCAGTTGGTCGAATTGAAATTCTGTGAATTGATGCAATTTAATTCACAGAAATTAAATTCGGCCTACTGAAAAATTTAGATGTGATCAGTCACTAGACAATTTTCAACTGGAGACCTGAATTCTTTTTACAGTGTAACAATTGTTTAATGTTTTCCATTATTTCCAGATAAAAGTCAAAATTATTATTATTATTATTATTTTAAATTTAAACAAAATCAGTGTAAGAATTCACATTTAGGCCTATTTCAAGTATTTTGCAGTGACTGAAAATGCAGTGACAACACAATACCAATTGTTTATCATAGAAAAGTGATCAAAAATATTGTTTTAATATTACAACAAATAGGCTATAGATCAAATTAAATGCAAAATTGATAGCAGAATTGGGTAATTGATCTATTTTAATGTTTGAAGATGAGGTCATGTCATTTACAATATGTGACACTGAACCACAAAACCAGTCATAAGGCTCAATTCTTTTAAATAAATAAGCTTTCCATTGATGTATGGTTTGGTTTGTTATGATAGGCCGAGATACAACTGAGCATATGGAATCTGAGGGTGCAAAAAAATTAAAATATTAAGAAAATTAAAATTAAAGCCTTTAAAGTTGTCCAAATGAAGTCATATATATATATATATATATATATATATATATATATATATATATATATATATATATATATATATATATATATATATATATATATATATATATATATATATATATATATATATATATATGGTAGGAAATTTACAAAATATCTTCAGGGATAATATCCTAATCCTAATGTTAAGATTTTTGGCATAGAAGAAAAAAATATTATTTTGACCCATACAATGTATTGTTGTCTATTGCCACAAATATACCCGTGTGACTTATGACTGGTTTTGTGGTCCAGGGTCACACATGTGGAAAAATATTCATTATCCACATCCTTTTTAAAGTTTGTCGACCTATTTATTTCTATGATTATATGGTTTGTAGCATTTTAATATTTACATTTAGCATTGCTTTTTCTCCCTGCTGTCTAAACAAAACATGGACCCGTTACCCAATTTTGCATTTCACTGTAATATGCATTATAGCCACTGAATACACACCATGCGCAATATAGAATATTGGAAAGAGTGTAACTGGAACTGGAAAGCAGAATAAAGAATAAGAATATATAAAAAATAAGCAAGTGAATTTAGAGCATTTTCCCTCCAATTTGCATTACATTGAGAATTTTAATAAGTAATTTGGTCAGATATTTCCTGTATATATCACAAATAAAGATGTTTCTTATTCTTTTAGTCAAATCAAGTCACCTTCATAGCACTTTTAAAATGCAGATTGTTTCTGCTTTTGACCTAAAAATTGCTGTGGCACCATATTATGGCATACCATACAAAATTAATATCTTAAAATTCAAGATTTTGGCTTGTCGATCAAATTTGAGAGATCTATAAATGTTGAAATGATGACTTTTTTTCTTTTTAGAAAGAGTTGGTAAGTACATAATTAGTATGTTGTTGTTGTTGTTGTTGTTTTTAGTAGTTTTTTTTTTTTTGCTTTCTGATAACAGTCATTGGCCTCGTTTTAATTTCCATTTTTCCAGATCTGAAAATAATTAAATCAGCAAACAAATAATTAATTGAGTCAATGAGAACAATTAGTTCAAAGACGCCTTTGAGAATTGGCCGTGCATAGTGAATTGGTTAATTATCATACTACAAAATAATTGAGTGGAGGAGCTCTCTGCGTGTGTGATGCTGCGTGTGAGTAGTATTGACTTGTTTTTCAAATGAGAAGAAATGGGAAGGTTCTGTGGATGTCAAAGGCTCTTCATTGAACCCTTGAAGAGTGTGTGCAGCTTTTTTGTCATTTTTTAAGCTTTACAGTCCCCATCCACTTTCATTACATGACAAAGAGTAGCATGAACATCTGTACAAACATCTCTATTTGTGTTGCACAGTAAAACAAGTGTAAGCGTTCATAAATAATAACTGAATATAAATCTTTAGCTGAACTATATATACATTAATTTGCATTCTAGAAGCTGAAAATTATTTTAAAGGGATAGTTCACCCAAAAATTAAAATTGTTACTCACCCTCATGTAGTTCAAAACCTTGTAAGACGTTAATCTTCAAAACACAAATGAAGTCTTTTGATGAAATCTGAGAGATTTCCGTCCATTGACAGCTGTGCAACTACCACTTGAATTTCATTGGTTCTTGCGCAAGCTCAAATGTACTGCGTAACACAAGAATTAATATCATTGCTTCTCATGAAAGCTTAAACGTGCTGCGTAACACAAGAATGAATCTCATTGGTTCTTGTGGAAGCTCAAATGTGCTGCGTAACACAAGAATGAATCTCATTGGTTCTTGTGGAAGCTCAAATGTGCTGCGTAACACAAGAATGAATCTCATTGGTTCTTGCGGAAGCTCAAACGTGCAGCGTAACACGAGAATGAACCTCATTGGTTCTTGCGGAGGCTCAAATATGCTGCGTAACACGAGAATGAACCTCATTGGTTCTTGCGGAGGCTCAAATATGCTGCGTAACACAAAAATGAATCTCATTGGTTCTTGCGGAAGCTCAAACATGCTGCGTTTCATTAAAAATATCTTAATTTGTGTTCCGAAGATGAACTAAAGTGTTACAGGTTTGGAACGACATTATGGTGAGTAATTAATGACAGAATTTACATTTTTGGGACAACTATCCCTTTAATGTCTCTTTTACAGGTCATCCAGACCTGGATAGATTTTTTTATTTACTCTGATCAGTGCACATAACTGTCCTGCACTGGCCCTTGACATAAGTAATGCAATGACACCCATGTTAAACTCCATTATAATGCGTACTGAAGGTTGTGACACTAATCTCAGTGACCTACACGGCCCATACATCAAAGTGTGTCTGTCTGCTGACAGCATGCTGTATCTTGGGGCCCGTGCTGCCGGGGGGGGCCGCGAGGCAGAGCGATAGGAGCCGTTTCTGTAACCCTGTCCGCAGTCGGAGATCATTACCTCTGTGACTGATGTGCGGGGCGGCCCGGAGTGAGCATGTTTATTTCCCTATGCAGTGGTGGGCGTCTCGGCCCCATGAGGAGGACAGCCCTTCACGTTTTGTTAGCGTGGTCATGGCTCTCGCGTAAAATCGAGGCCCTCTAGCGCACATACGCCTCGGTTTATCCTCCATCCTTATTTCATGAATCAGCTGTCTGTGGATGCTATGCTTAATTTGATAAAAGAACAGATATATTGTTGTCATTTTGACATAATAGCTGCTTATAAAGGAAAATGTAAAGTTAGCTGGTCATGATTGGGAAATAAAACATTCTGCTTATGACAGCATTTTTAATACATTAAGTGAATAAATAGACATGAAGTATTGAATTTTTTACATCTAAGTTGATTGTACTATATATATATATATATATATATATATATATATATATATATATATATATATATATATATATATATATATATATATATATATATATATATATAGTAGTAATATTAATGGTATTAATAACATTATATAATATATAATAAACTATTATAAAACTTAGTTATAGAGATAGTTATATCAAATAGCATATTGTACATAGTTTAACAATTTTTTTTTGTACAGTTTGTACAATAAAAAAAAAAGTATATGAAGCTTTATGAAAAATTAGAAGAAAAAAAATCTATTTGTTCGGTTTATGGTAAACAGGTCCATGCTGCTCCTTTTGTTTTTAATGGTTTTATGAAGTGAGTTTAAATTTATTCTTAAAACATTATCAAAATAGAACTAATACAAGGCAGCTTTATAGCTATATTTATCATACTTTATTTGGTAAACTATACTATTAACTGTTCTGACTGTAAATTAATTTGTTTCCTTAATGTGCCAAGTGCTGCTGTTCTACGGTGGCTGCATAGGATCAAGTGATTACTACTTTTACCATAACAGTGAATCTTACTGTAATTTACAGCCTAGGCCAGATATAAACCTTAAGTCAGATTTTACTACTAAGGTGAAGTGTGGCATTGCACGTTACAGTGTATTATTTTCAGACAAGCTCATAAAGCAGAATAATAGTAGTGTTTGCGTCTTAAAGACGGCTGCACATGGCCCAGATAAATGACCTGGCTTCACTTTTACAAAACTAACGACCAGAGCAAACCGCTGCGGCTTTGCCATCCAAAAACTTAATTTTACACATTCAGCGTTTTATAAATGCACTCTTTAATTTTTCCATTTATGGCCCCCGTGATTAAAATCCCTGGCCTTGTGACCTAAGGGATCGTTCTGAGGGATAATGAATGGGATCAGGGCAGGAGCATGGAAAAGATGGCATCTCAACACATCTTCAAGGTTAACAATGGAGAACAATGGACTGTGTCTTGTACCCTAAAGTGATACATGAACTGTTTCAAGCATTTCAATAAGTGTCATTATAATAGATAGGACAGGAATATAACAACTAGCATTTCAACAACTAGAATTTTTAAAAGCATACATTTGTGCTAATGAAAATTGTTCTTAAAAAAAGGTAAATAAGTATTCATTACATTGTTACTCCAGTAGGCTACATGACGACAAGAAGTGACTCTGTGTAACCGTTTCATTGAATTATTCACTCAACATATGCATTCAAAACTGCTGATTCATTCTGGAACAAAGCGAGTCAATATGAACCACTGAATCATTCATCTAACTAACAGATTTGTTCAAAAATACTAATTTATTCAGGAACAAAACATGAAGCATTGGTATACTTTGCTTTGTTTGGAAATATTCTCGTTTGGAGTAAAAAATAGCCTAGCATATTGTGGGGAAAATGTAAGTTACTTGATATTAACTTCACTTGAGCGTTGAATGAAAGCACTATCAGTCTAAATTATTTATTTAATTAAGTTTATATTGGAATTAAATATAGGCTATTTTACTGTAAACCCTAATGATCAAAATAATATTATTGATTTATTGGTAAACTTAAACAAATTATTTCTGAATTAACTTTTATGGGCATTTAGAACTTTATTTCTCACAAAACTGTTACATGCATATAACAGCATTTTGTAATTCAGATTACAAAAAGTAATCTGAATATTTTCATTGTTTTGAGTTTTATGAACTTGTTTAATTTAATTTAGACAAACTTAAATGTATCTAAAACTGGGCTAGGACTTCTATTTCCCAGCATGTTATGCCATGACATTTAAAAAGGACAGTAAATGCCAAAATTAGGTGTGTGTTTTTTTGTGTGTGTGTGCAATATTTAAGTAGTGCAAGAAATAGTAGTGTATAATGTTTTGTTATGCTAGTTTAGAAGAGTTTCTGTTGGTTTTGTGTGTGTGTGTGTGTGTGTGTGTGTGTGTGTGTGTGTGTGTGTGTGTGTGTGTGTGTGTGTGTGTGTGTGTGGGGCCATCATGATGACAAGTGGAGCATAGGCTAAGTTTGAGAACAGATATATGTTATGTATTATGTGCTGTCCTCATTCAGCAAGTGCTATACTAATGCTACCAAACATTGTGTAATCAATTAGCAATGTGGCATTTATTGAACTAGCTAGTTAAAGCTAGTCAAGGTTCCACTACTAAAATATTGAGATTATATATATATATATATATATATATATATATATATATATATATATATATATATATATATATATATATATATATATATATATATATATATATATGAATTAGCTTACTCAAATATTTAAAGTTTATAGCAATTAAAATGTATGATTACAAAATAAAAATCTGCAAGTTCTCCATACTCATTATGCAATTGCTATGCTATGCTATTGTTATCAAAGCATTGTTACAAATGAACAAGTTTGCATGTAGCTAGGTTACATGCAAGGTAGCTAGGTAGCTAGCAAAGTTTCTACTAAAAATATTTGAGATCACATTATAATTTGAAGCTGACTCAAATCATTTAAGTTAAGAGTAAATGGAAACTTGTGAGTACAAAATAAAAATGCATGTTCTGCCTAAACTTTGAATTTCTTAACTTAAAATTTTGATGTAACTGATTACCTCATTACTATAAGTAAGTATTACTTATTCAGGTTTTCAGTGTACATATAAATATATATTTTTTTAAATACTTGCTGATTAAATGTTTGCCAATACGAATGCTGCAAATTACAAATGATTTGCTTTTCACTCTTTAGAACAATGTAATCCTCTTTGACAGTTATCGTCAATGGAATATTACCCTCAAAATATTGGTTCATCATAAATTGTAGTTATTTTAGGTGCTTGACATGGCAAATGCAAAGCGAAATTAAATATAAATTTGAATATAAATACATAGAAAATTAACAAAGCCCCTATGAACAAGATTTGAGGGGAAAAACAAGAAAAAAAGCAACGTTTGTTCCCATCCATCTCAGCGGTTTGTCTGTCTGTCAGAAACGCAACTCGGACGCGCGAGCTGTCAGTGCCTCCCGTTTGATGTTTCCTTGCTTTGACTTCAAAATTCTCCGGATATAAGCACGAACTCTGTTTGAGCTGTGTGGGAAAGGCCTATTGACAACCGTCGATCCATTGATCTGTAGCAGGGGACAGAATCTGATGGTGCTGCAGCTAAACTTATAATTGCATTCGCTATCATAAATGTTTAACCGATTACCGGTGTGTAACGGCAAATAAACAACACCAACGAATCCGCAAGTAACTACTTCACTATCCTGGTTTGCCTGTCCCATAAAGAATTTAGCATCTCCCTCACGACTACAAAAATACTTCCCCCTTTCTTTTCTTTTTTTAAAGAAAAGAGGAAAAAGATGAAATATTTTCTCTGTGGTTACTGAGACCTCTCTGTATTCGAGTGATACTGACCTAAAAAGGTTGATCAAAGCTAGTTGGAACTGTGCAGCCTGCAGCAAGCAATAAATTGGACCATTCGATGTTTTTGCACCGACAAATTATTCTCCTGAGTCCTAACATTCTTGGTAGCAACTCAATTAGCTGGAGACAGATGTAGCAAGTGTTCAACATTTAATGTTTAATAGATTTTTCAATATTTTAACATTGCTAGCCCTAGTTAGAATGGAAATGCTCCATTTCATGAAAATAATAACTATTTGCTTATAATCCCCACATAAACGGTGAGTTTGCGCGGTGTACGTGACAGCATCCATATCTGCCTGAGACGGTTCTCGCTCTGTTTAAATCCCTGCAGGCTATTCTGTCGTGTTGAAGTGGCTCACAGCATCTCTCCTTTCATGTGGCTGTTAAAAGACAATATTTCTCCTTTTTTGTGGAGGATAGACTTTCTCCAGACACCATCCCTCCTGCTTTAGATGATGCATGGATGATGGGGGGGGGAGAAAATTTGACTGAGAGATGGATGGAACAAACTGTACGACCTGAAGTCACATATTAACTCACATTTGCTGAACTGGTGTGCATATTTATTCATCTCAGCGTGATTACGTTGACTGTTGTGCTTTAGTAACAGTTTCATATTAAATCTAAAAGGGGAATCAAGTCATAAGCTGTCAAATGCGTCTTTGCTGAGCTCAACGGCTCTGGCCGAGCTATGATATAAATTGCAATTGCGTGTTTTAAAGTCAGAATAGCGAGAGATATAAATTCACAATTGCATGTTATGAAGTCCGAATTGCGAGATATAAACTTGCATATAGGGTTTCAGTACCGTTTCAATTTTAACAATTCCGCTTATCGAATCCAGTTCTTAACGATTCTTGGTTCCGATTACAATGTTTTATGGTGAGAAAAAAAACAGAAAATACAAAACCGATTCCAAAAAAGTTGGGAAACTGTACAAATTGTGATTTAAAAGGGAATGCAATAATTTACAAATCTCATAAATGTATATTTTATTCACAATAGTATGTAGAAAACATCAAATGTTGAAAGTGAGACATTTTGAAATGTCAAGCCAAATATTGGCTCATTTTGGATTTCATGAGAGCTACACATTCCAAGAAAGTTGGGACAGGTAGTAATAAGAGACCGGAAAAGTTAGGTTAACTTGCAACATGATTGGGTATAAAAAGAGCCTCTCAGAGTGGCAGTGTCTCTCAGAAGTCAAGATGGGCAGAGGATCACCAATTCCCCAATGCTGCAGCGAAAAATAGTGGAGTGATATCAGAAAAGTTACTCAGAGAAAAATTGTAGTTTGAAGTTATCATCATCTTCTACAGTGCATAATATCATCCAAAGAATCAGAGAAACCATACTGGATGACCGTGATCTGCGTGCCCTTACGGACTGCATCACATACAAGAATGCTACTGTAATAGAAATCACAACATGGGCTCAGGAATACTTCCAGAAACATTTTCGGTGAACACAATCCACCGTGCCATCAGCCGCTGCCGGATAAAACTCTATGGGTTAAAAAAGAAGCCATATTTAAACTTGATCCAGAAGTGCAAGCTTTTTCTTTGGGCTAAGGCTCATTTAAAATGGACTGTGGCAAAGTGGAAAACTGTTCTGTGGTCAGACGAAATAAAATGTTAAGTTCTTTTTTGAAAACTGGGACGCCAGGTCATCCAGACTAAAGAGGGACAAGGACAATTCAAGTTGTTATCAGTGCTCAGTTCAGAAGCCTGCATCTCTGATGGTATGGGGTTGCCTGAGTGCAGCTTACACATCTGGAAAGACACCATCAATGCTGAAAGGTATATCCAAGTTCTAGAACAACATATATTACCCATCCAGATGTTGTCTCTTTCAGGGAAGACCTTGCCTTTTCCAACATGAAAATTCCAGACCACATACTGCATCAATTACAACATCATGACTGGATAGAAGAATCCAGTCCAGATCTTTCAGCCATAGAAAACATTTGCCGCATCATAAAGAGGAAGATGTGACAAAGAAGACCTAAGACAGTTGAGCAACTAAGCCAGTACTAGACAAGAATGGGACAACATTCCTATTTATAAACTTGAGCAACTTGTCTCCTCAGTCCCCAGACTGTTCGCAAAGAAGAGGGGATGCCACGCAGTGGTAAACATGGCCGTGTTTACACTTTTTTTTTTAGATGTGTCTGTGTATAATTTAAAATATACACATAATACAACTATTAATACAACACTTATTTTCTCCTTAAAAGTAAACATTTTCTCAGTTTAAACATGTTGTATTCTGAATAAAATATTGAAATTTGAAACTTCCGCATTTTTAATTCTTTTTTTTTTTTAATTCACAATTTGTACACTGTCCCAACTTTTTTGGAATCAGGTTTGTACTTCAAGAATAAAAATTCTACCGTTTATTCTTGTCACGTTTAGGCTCCCAGCAAAACTGTGACCATGCAACTTAATTTACAAAAAACATATAAAATACTTTATTGAATTATCAATTAAAAACAATTACAAAACTATTTGAATATAACACAAAAAATAGAACATAACAAAATATGTAACAGACATGCAAAGTCAGCAATTCTTTTGAAGAGAATTTTGCATCTCTACCTTCTCTGGATGTATACGTGATCTCTTTTGGCTAATTGTATCCCCAGAAGTTGAAAAAACTCTTTTACTGGGGTAGAGGTGGCCTGTACACAAAGGTGTGAGTTGGCTACAGGGCTAGGAAAAAACTTTGAACATTCAGAGAACATCTTAATAGGAACATTAGCTAAACATTCTTAGAACATGTTTTTGTTAGCTGGGAATGTACCTCTGTAGTCCACAAGGAACAGGCTGAAATGTTAGTCCTTATTCACTGATAATCTCCCAATGGAACGACATGAGGGTAAATAAATGATTTTAGTAAACAGAAAATTGATTGCATTAGCAGGGACCCCGGTCATGTCCTTTGTCATTAAATGGCTTGCTAGAGATAAGAAGACCTAAATATATGACATGGTCTCGCTGAATTATGGGGCCACAAAAATAATCACATCAAGATGTATGTGTCTGTTAACATATCTGCTTCAACCTGCCCCATCGATCACTTCATCAAAGAGCCAAGGTTCTGGAGTGACAGGAAAATGTGCTTAAACTCTCATTGTTTTGGAGAGGGCATGTCATATTAACCCTTGGAAATGAAGTTGTACCAGCAAGCTTGCAGCCAGATTTTTAACGGTGACTGATCTGAGTGCTTTTCAAGCATCATTTATCACAAATGGCTGGACGGCCATCCAGTATGACATGAAGATGTAACTGATCTTCATAACTAGACAACTGGAGCGATTCGGTTTTGGCCAGCCTAGACTGTCTTGTCAGGACAGGAGCACCATTTAACATATAAATGTGGGTCTAATTAGATCTCACTGATGTCATTTGAATTTAATTAGATTAATAAACAAGCTTTTCAAAGCATTCCATCAAATCTTTTCAAGGAAATGTTTAAATAGTATGATTTTTATTTTATTATGTTTTTAAATAACAAAACTAATATAAGTATTAAAAAGAAATAATTTACATATTAATATATATTGTTTAAATAACAATGTTTAAATGGTAAAAAGTTTTAAAATAACAAAAATTATATTTACATAATAATGTTATCATATTTAAATATATTATAAAATATTTATATATTTTTTATTATTAACTTTTATTTTGTTATACAAACTGATTTTTTTTTTATTTAAATAGTCAATCGTTTTAAGTTATAATAAAATGATTAGGCTATATCATATTTTGAATAATGAATTATTTAATATTTTTCAGTAAAAACAAACAAAAATAATATTAACATAATTGTATGGATTAATCATATTTAAATATGATTATAAAATATGTATAAAATGTTGTATTATTAACTTGTCATTTAAATACTCAATGGTTTTACGTAACAATAATGATTATATCATATTTTGTAAAAAAAAACTGAAATATTATTAACATAATATTGTTATGGATCAATCATATTTAAATATGATTATAAAATAAATAATTGTTTATAGTAATATGATTACATAATATTTAGAAAAATTAACTGTTTATTAAACTTTTTTTTCATTAAATAATAATATATACATAATATTGTTGTAGCAATATTATGAAATTCCCTAAAATGTATGCAAAATGTGCCTGTTTTTATTGCCTTGTTATGAATATGAATTTTTAAATGTTGGCCATTATCAATAAGCATAATTTTTATTGCATTACTGAATAATTAAAAAAATTATAAGCTGTCGGTTTAAAAATTAGATCTGAGAACACTAAACATTGGCACTATTAATGTTCAATGTTGTGTCACAGATGAAAGCCAGGTTTTTATTGACAGAATTTATCTTTAATTACATTTTTAGATTAATTCTCATGGTTTATTTGTTTTAATGTCGGTACATTTTAAAAGTGGCAACGTCAATAAAAATGTGAAACTGTGTGCTTCTGGCGTAACGTCAGATTTAATATACATCAACGTTCAGTATATGTGTGGAAAATATTCTGTTTTTAGGATCACTAAGGCACCGAAACAGTCGATTAAATTAGTGAAGCACACACCGAGACATAAATAACATAAAATAGAGTCTGAGTGAGTGAACAACCCATTTACCACCATGAAACAACATAATAATCCCTCTGTCTCCAGGGTTAAGTGGAACGCCAATACAGTATTGACAAAATGTCAGTCTGGCGCACCGAGTCCTTGTTCACACACTGCTTTATTTGCGGATACAGCCTGTGCAGATAGACACGCAAGTTTATCACTCAAGGTCAAGCCGTCCAATGGCGTGACAGGCTTAGGTTTCATTGATTCATGTTTGATAGCTTTATACTGAGCGTCTTTGTTAGGTTTGTCGTTGGCTATTGAAGTCATTCTTTACAGCTAAGAATGCTAATTCTCTTGCTGCCATTTGTTTTTAGCATTTCGCAAAGCAGCAGCGACCTAAAGTTGACCTTTTTGTTGAAAGAGTGACGTCTTCTATTCATTGTTCATTAAAAACCGGACCTTTCCCTAACTCTCAGAGGTAGCAGCAGAATTGCAAATCTCTATTTCTCTTCAGAGAGTGTCTGCCTGGCTTTAGCAAGCCGCTATCCATTGGTTTTTAGAGCTGAATGCAGCTGTGAGTGGGAATTGGCAGCAGTATAACGGCTTTTATTGCTACACATTGGCTCAGTGGGTTCGAGACTACCACTGTGCATAATTAACTGCCAATGAAATGTTCCCTTGAGTCAATCTGTCTGCTTTATTAACAAAGTAATGTGGTTATGCTTTAATTGGCCCTTTTATTGTTAGCCAAATGAGATCAAATGATAGAACACATGGTTGCAAAGAGGAGACCATTAGTGGTCACAGGCTCTATAAGTAGATGTTAGGGACGGTGTAATCTCTCCATATCCTGCTTGTCATGATGGGTTTTTGTTTGTTTCCGTTGCTGAGGGTTGGTCCCACAGAAAGGGACATGTTTGGATATAGCTAGCAAACTGGTTTGTTTTAATGGATTTTTATCAGATTAGTTTCAATGAAATCTATAGACCTTATTCAGAGCAGTGCCAGACTTAAAGGTCCTGTTCTTTGCGATTGCATCTTTTTAAACTTTAGTTAGTGTGTAATGTTGCTGTTAGAGCATAAATAATACCTGTAAAATTATAAAGCTCAAAGTTCAATGCCAAGCGAGATATTTTATTTAACAGAAGTTCCCTTTCAAAGCCTACAGCGAACGGCCGGTTTGGACTACAGCAGGAAGTGCAGGGATGTAATGACGTCACTAGAACCGTTTGTTGACTAACCCTCCGCCCACAAGAACACACAAAAAAGGGGGCGTGGTCTTGTTGCTCTCCCACGTGGAGAAGAGCGCGCATTCAGCGCTTGCATCTCCCCGTTATGGTAAGAGGCGGGACCTTTCCGGGCAAAGTGCGCTAAGCTGCTGTCCAATCACAACACGGGAAGCGCTGGCCCAATCAGAACTCGTTACGTTTTTCTGAAGGAGGGACTTCATAGAACAAGGAAATCATCAGGCCGTTTTTAGGACAGAGGAAACAGAGCTGTACAGATAAGTAAATTGAGTAAAAAATACTGTTTTTTTACACGCGAAACATGAACTCATGTTGTATTGCACACTGTAAACGTAATCAAAGCTTCGAAAACACGTGAAGAACGGGACCTTTAATGTGTTTTCAATGGCAATCGCTTTTTAAAAGCTGTATAAAGCTCTTAGATTAGGTATAATTTTCCACAACTTATTTCTGTCCAAAGAAATGTATTGGAAAGTTATTTTTGCAACCTAACAACACATTCCGCAACAGTTCAATCAATTGACCTCGCTTTCATTCCCGTTAAAAATCAAAGATGGCGCAGCTGTGAATAATAAAGCTTCCTGTCATCTTTTAAATCTGAAAATCTGACTTTTAGCATTGTGTGAAGTTCACACGCATTAGATGTTGGTATGACTGTTAGCACGTAATTTAGTAATCTATTGTATAGCAATAACAAAAGCATTGTATCTTTGAGTTTTCCTGGAAAGCTCGTTTGTACGAGTAATTTGAAAGTAATTTGTGATTATGACTAGACTAGGTGCCGGCGATTTGATTTTGCCCGTAAACTCAGTCTGGAAACCTGTACATTAATTTCTACTGCTTCGGTTACACTTTTGTGGGAGCCAATCACAGAACGGCTTATCCACCTGGCGCGCTATTGGCGGGTTTAACACGATGGCGGATAGAGAAGCGATGGGTCGATGCCTGTTGATCACGCCTCTAGTGGTCGCGTACAGAGCCATTTGAATAATGCTCGTTGATCTCTCCTCTTGTGCAGTAGAAAATACAGAGCAGACTCCCCAGACCAATGTTCAATCTTAAATTGAGCCTGGTATGGTGATAGCCAGACAAGACTGATGCAATTTTGGAGGCTTTTAGTACTAGTACCAACTAGTCGACTTTAATGCTCGACCATGACGCTTTAAGCTTGAGGTCGACTAGTCGCTGGCCTATAGAGGGCGCAACAGGATCTCTCATTAATGCATTTATATGAATGTGACCTTTTTGTGTTACTTATCTGTATCTGATTCAGAAAGAGCAGAAATCTGTGAGCAATATAACGACCCAAAGAAAAAAAAAATTATACAAAAGCTGTCATGTAGGCGCAAGAACCTTATGGGCAGCGCTGTGTCATATGCCATACCTGTCCTGTGCACAAGAAAACCTGTGTTTGCCTTTCAGCTCAAGATTCAGGCTTATTTGTTCATTAATGACATCATCAGCGACTAGTCAACGTCAACTCGACTTTCATCACAAATGTTGGCTTTAAAAAATCGGAAGTTGTTTAACCCCAAATCCAAACGATGCACATTACATGTCTAACTTTTTTGGCCTGTTTTAATGTATTGTATCATTCTTGTGTAACGGAGGCCAGCTAGTAGTCACTGTGCGAGTAAAGAGACGCTCTAGCGACTGACGCCTGTTTGTTAGAACGCCGGACTCTCATGCTGGCGGACCTGGGTTCGAGTCCCGCTTGGAGCGGGCGGTTCGAACAGGAGGGATTACATTGGTGCCGTGACCCAGATGGGAGTGAGGTTTAAGGGGATGAGTGTAACGGTAGTTACTCTGCAAGTAAATCTCACTCCTTTGACCTCACGAGATGCTCTAGCGACTGACGCCAGAGGCCGCATCCATTTGCCTCCTTGTTAGAGCGTGCTTGGAGCGGGCTGTTCGAAACGGAGGGCTTACACTTGTGCTGCGAAAGAGAACTATGGGAAATTTAGTTTTGTTGCGCAAGCATGTTACTTCATAAACCTGCTTAAAAGTAGCCTGACAAGCCAGACCCACATCAAGATGTTTGGTCTGGAAACTCACCATTGGCAGGGCTCAATCCGAGAGGCGGGATAAACGGTTGTCTTTCAAACTCCCTCTGCACGCGATAGGATAGCGCTACCACCAACCAGAGCAACGAAGGTGAAACAGAGCTTGTTGATAGATTAAACATTCGCCGTATCCGGTCAGCAAAACCCCGAACACATCTTCCCTTTTTAAGAATAACTTCAGTGCCGTTCTTTGTTCTTTTCTCAGAGAAAAGCTTAACTCCAAGTCTTCCAGAATCGCGGTCAAAGCTGATTCGAAAGACTGCCGCCATTCGCCAGTTTCTGTGTTTACTAGAAGCACGCAAGCCCAACTCGGCCGTCATCATTATGGCCCCGCCCACCGACTCTATACACGATGTGATTGGTCCGGCAAGAGTTAGGGGAATACAGCTCAGAAGGGTATTGAGAGTTCCTAGGCGACACTTGCAGGCAGATTAAATTTGCTGCCACAGGGTGCGTCTAGATTTCTAGGCTAGCTTAAAAGGTTATTTCACCCAAACATGACATTTCTGTCATTAATTACTCACCCATGTCGTTCCAAATCTTCGGAACACTAAGATATTATTAATGAAATCCTTAAAATCATTGTAAACACTGTGGCAGCACTTCCAGTTTGAACGTCAGAACGCCCGCACAGTGTTGGAGACTGACATGGAAGAGAATAAATATTTGAATAAAGTTGTTATTTTTGCTGTCGTATTTTTTGCGCACAAAAAGTATTCTCTTCGCTTCATAACGTTAAGGTTAAACCACTGGAGTCACATGAAAGCTCCTGCATTTCATCAATAAAATCTTAATTTGTGTTCCGAAGATGAACAAAGATCCCACAAAAGTATTCTCAACCCTTCATAACATAAGGTTGAGCCACTGTAGTCACATGGACTATTATGTCTTTATCTTTCTGAAAGTTGCTTTGAAAGGCCTTGAAAGTGTTCATAACGTTGCAATCTATGTTAGGTCAGAACGCTCTTGGATTTCATCAAAAATATCTTTGTGTTACGAAGATGAACGAAGGTCTTAGGTTTGGAACGACATGAGGGTGAGTAATTAATGACATAAATATTTTTTTGGGGGGAGAACTAGCCTTGTAGCTTTACTTTACCTAGCAACTGTATTTTTTCTCAATCAACAATACATAAAATGCACATGCTAAACTCTACTGACAACAAATCATGATCAAAAACCATTTCACCACCATTATTTTCAGAAAAACTGACAGTGATGACTTTGTGTTGATGTTCGAGTGCACTCAAATGTTGTAAATGCTATCGTTCCTAGACTTGAAGGCAGCATTACTGCAAGGTAAAAGAACAGCTCACAATTGATCGCATCGCTTCAAGGTCTTTTGTAAGCTAATTGAATTGAAAAACAAACACATTACATCTCTGCGGCGACAACTTTGCTCAAGCGAGAATCAAACCTGACGTTTGCTTTAGTTGAAGGTTTCACCCGAGGCAGAACCAGCCCTCAGCTGCAGAATAATGACCGTTATGTCATCGGTTGTCAGATTTAAGACTGATGAATCATATTTCAGTGAGCACTGGAGGTTTCTGCTGCTGTTACTAATCATCACAATCCAAATAATCCTGTAATTTATATGGATATTATGTTGTGCGCAGATGCTACAGTGTGTTGCTACAATTACTTTATGTTGGTAAATGAGACATTACTTTGGATGGAGATATCAACTCAACACCTAAGTAATATTCATTTTGCATGCATTTTGTAAATTGCTCAATTTCTCATTGTTGTTCCAGGCGTTCTTTTTAAAATGTCCCATTTTTTTGTTTGTTTTTTGGAACCCAACCACAAAATCAAATTGTGTGCATCTAAAAATGAATTATCACGCTTAATATGTATTTCCAGGGCAAAAACAAAGGGTCTGCAACTGAATTCTGCTCATGGGAAACATTTGGGTCCTATTCTGACCTAGAGGTGATTTGACAGGTTCAATTTTTAGCCTCTAATGATCAATCTACAAATGAAAATACTGGCCATGGTATTATTTTGTATAGCATTAAACAAGCTGCCCCAATTTCTTCATTCAACTATGTAGACCATCATCATTTTATTTATTCCAGCCAAATTTCTTAGAACACCCAGTGGGAAAGAAAACCTGTTGTGAGCAGATAATTATTTACATCTTTCCTGTGGACAACATGTGCTTCACTTCCTGGCAACACATGTTCAGTCTGAAAGTGTCACAGAAGTCTCGTGAATTAGATCTCTGCGTTTCGGAGGGCCAGTTTCCCACCTGCCCAAACTACTGTTTGCGTATGGACTGCGGCCAGATGAAATCAGCATTTGGCAAACAGCCCCAAATAATTACCAAGGGGAGTCAACTGAGTCTGAAACCCTTCAGAAAAGTTTCAGAAACAGAAACCCGATCTCATGACAAAACGTAACTATTTTCCGAGGTGACAATTTCACATGAATTCGTACAATGTTAGGGCCTGTTCACACAGAACACACTTCTGCTGGTTTTAGAAATGCGAGGCGCACGTCAGTATACCTCTAAAACTGTCAGTGGGGCGTAAACGGATCGTACAAAAACAAGTGATTTGTACAAAATACAAATTAGCCACCAATTTGCCAAAATGTAAAATAGTTATGAACTGATGTGAGATTGTGTTGGAACCTGATTTCACCACAACGGATGTAGGCCAGCAAGAGCTGTGCGTGTAAACCTCACTCCCCTGACCTCACCCTAGTGATTCACGCTAGCAGCTGTAGTCTTTAGTGTCCTTGTCAGGGTGCCTGCATTACACGCCGGAGACCCTGGGTCGAATCCTGCTCGGAGCGGTGCGAGTAGGACCGGTTACATTTGGTGGAGTTGACCCAGATGGGTGTGAGGTTTAGGGAGGTGTGTAACGGACGTAGGCCAGAAGGTGCTGTTCATGTAAACCTCACTCCCATGGCTTCAAGAGGGGTGCTAGAGGTCTTTAGCATCTTTGTTAGCGCACCTGCCTTCCACACTGGAGACTTCGGGTACGAATCCCGCTTGGAGCGGTGCGAGTAGGACTTGTTACATTTGGTGCCGTGACCTGGATGGGAGTGAGGTTTAAGGGGGTGAGTGTAGAGCTTAGATCGGGGTCAAAAGTTCAAGCCTGACCCTACCGAAGCCCATGTCTGAGCCCAGCCCGGCCAGGCACATAAACTGTAATTATGAGCCCGATTCAAACCCATTTGAACCGATTTGAACACAGAAATGACGAGAAGCGTCACATCACGCTTCAGTCGCATCGCAAAAGTGGATCTCCACAGTCAATGCTGTCACAGGACTTCACGAAAATCAACAGTTACCAAAGAAGTGTGTTTTTGACGGAGCGGTCCCAGCGATAAAGGTTCACGGTTGTGCGCGGTGAGTAAAACTGCTTCAAATGTCTATGTTGTTGGCGATCGTGTATAACGTTAGTTAATTTATCAATGGAGCATGAGATCTATGGTTTGTGTTTAAATACATTTGTTTAGCTGACCACTATAGGTGACAGTTTGTTTATTGTAAAACCACCCAAACATAAACCTAGCGTTCTCACAAAGCGTGCTTCGTCATTCAAATGCGCTAACGGTAACTCCATTGTTGTTCTGTATAACGTTACACTAGTCTGACGTGCAAAACCATTTTGCTTGCTACTGCTAATGTTTGGTCGAATACAATAATCCATAAACCAAATCATGTCCTCATAAACTGCGAGTAAACACACACAAATGTTGACAATCCACTAAATACAGTACATACCACAGAGACGGACGTCCTGCTGTTGCTTCTCCTGTTGAGTTTATTTCAGCCTCCGGATCTGATTCTGGATCATATCTGTATTAGTTGAATCTGATAGCCATGGTTTATTTAGGGTAGCGTTTTCTTCTCCACACTTGAGGACGTCACCGCTTTGTGTTAAAGGACATTTTAATGTCCTTGTTAGCCTGCCCACCTCCCATACCAGAGTTGGACCGGTTACACTTGTACAACATGTTCCTGGATCAACATGTTTGTTGACCCAGGAACAACATTCCAATCAACCAATCAGATTTGAGTTTACAGTTTATGTCATGTTTAGACTAACAGTCTAAATCAATGTTATTCACTATTCCAGTGTGAATTTTCCTCTGATTTTAGGGATAAGTTATGGGTAGGGTTAGGTTTTACTGGTCGGGGTATGGTTAGGATTACATTTTCAGACAGGAATGTTGTTCCAGGATCAACAAAATATGTTGATCCATGAATGCATCTAACTCAAAATCAGGATGTGCATTGGATTGGACGGTAAAAAAATCACCATAAACTCATGTGTCGCAATATCACTGAGGAAGTTTTCTCAGAGCACAGCTCAGCGAACACAACCATAGGCCTGAACCGAGACTGCAAGGACATCAAATACACTTTCAATGTCTTCAAGGGATTCCAGAGGCCCATTTGCTATCGTATTTTGCTGGCGTACGCTCTAAACAGCAGGCGCGAATCAACAGAGAATTACCTGCAAAGTAGGCCTAAGTTCCTCTCCTCCAAAAACTGCATCATTAGCATCCTGCCAGAGATGGATGGCGACTTTCTGCATCAGCTGTTGGCCGCTAGAGAGAGGGACCGGTGGGCTCCTCCGTTCCTTGGCCTGCACGCTGACCTGCCCCTGGTTCTTATTTAACAGTCACAAGGCCATGACCCGAAATAAAGCCAAAAGAGGGACACAAACCCCAAAAAAAGGATTTGGCAGCGGGACTAAAGTCCCATCGTCCCCAAAGAAATTAGGGGAAGTAATCATTCAGAGGCGGTTAAACGTTATGGATGCATACGGTTCCGTCCTCCATCCTGATTCTGCATACCCGCCTGCCTGCATCAGGACAAAAGGCCACGGTTGGAAGTGTCCAATTTTACCGTGCTTGACAGGTCAAAAGTGACGAATGGCAGCCATTGCTGAAAGAAGGTTACGTTTAAACACAGTGCAAGGCAATGAGGGGGAATACTTCCCTGACAATGACTGCTAAATCATTGTCAGGGAAACTAATGATAAGGTATCATAAGACAACGGGATAGCATGACAGATCGGCCGTGATCTCGCGCACCTTAATCACCCGCTGTCTGTTTCCCCCAGCATTCATCTTTATTTTGCATAGACATGCACATATTCTCCTGCTTCTTGAATGGATACATCAGCTTGTCAGCGCGAGTGTCACACAAAGCTTTATTTAAATTGTACATAGCAGGGTTCTTTGTTGTGAGCCCGGATGATGAATGGAATCAAATAATAATGAAAAAGAATGTCTCAGCCGCCATGAGCTCCTAGAGTGAGATCCACAGTCGCCGCAAGACCACCAAAATAAACTCAGTGAGGGGATAGCATTCAATTTTACCTAAAAATTGGGATGGAAAACTTTGGGAAATTATTTCCAAATGTTGTAGCATTTTTAGTTCCTAGTAATTAGGGACATCAATTTAACACATATTTGTATGCTTAATTATAAGTAAATAATGCAACAAAAACTACTATAATTTGGGATTTTTTTAATTTTATTTTTTTAAAGCAAATATTGAAAATATCAGGGGTTTTAAACTGGTCAGAGGAAAAGTATAGAGAAAAACATTAAAAATAAATAAATAAATAGGATTAAAATAAGCATTTTTTTGTAAACTAAAATAACTAAACAAATAAAGATGTATATAAAATATAAATATTTTTAGTTAATATATTAAATTAGATCAAATCAAATCAAATAATATTAAAATAAATCAACAAATACATAAATAGAATTAGCTACATTTTACTGAGTAGAAAAATATATAATAATGTAACACATTTTATATTTATGATGGGTTCCCTTAATAATATATTTGGGGGTCTGTGGCATCTAAAAGATTGATTGAAATTCCCTGGATTATATGACATGTAGTTATTGCAAGCAATTTGATTAAAGGTGCACTATGTAGTATTTTTGCAGTAAAATATCCAAAAGCCACAAGGCCAGTGTTATATAATCTTGTTCAGCTGAGTTTGTACAATATCTATGGAAGTAAAACTGTGCCACTGGATTTTGAATTCTAATTTTTAGCACTGAATTTTTTTACATCGAATTTTTAACACTGAATTTTATTTTGCATCTAAATCAGACTCTGAATTTTAAAAGCCATCGAATTTCTAGGTCTGTTTTTTTTTGCCTATGACATTTTTTCAATGTTTTAAAAAAATTCAGTGTAAAAGAAATTCAACGTCTCAAAAAATTCAGTGTAAAAAAAATTCAACGTCTCAAAAGATTCAGTGTAAAAAAAAAAATAATGTCTCAAAAGATTCAGTGTAAAATAATTCAACGTCTCAAAAAATTCAGTGTAAAAATATTCAGAGTCAACATCTGGGTAACCAAGGAGAAGCAATCGATCCCTGTATCAAATCATCCAACATCCAGCCAATCATTTACGCTCCATTGGTCATGAGTAAACTCACCGAAGCGCCATCGTGTGTGTTCTGAGCCATGCTGCTGAGCTCTGGAGCTCACCTGAAGTGAACTTCCCCGCCTTCCTGTTTCAGCGTCACATGACCAATGGAGCGTAAATGATTGGCTGGATGTTGGATGATTTGATACAGGGATAGATTGCTTCTCCTTGGTTACCCAGTTGACTCTGAATATTTTTACACTGAATTTTTTGAGACGTTGAATTATTTTACACTGAATCTTTTGAGACATTATTTTTTTTTTACACTGAATCTTTTGAGACGTTGAATTTTTTTACACTGAATCTTTTGAGACGTTGAATTTCTTTTTACACTGAATTTTTTTAAAACATTGAAAAAATGTCATAGGCAAAAAAAAAAACAGTGCTAGAAATTCGATGGCTTTTAAAATTCAAAGTCTGATTTAGATGCAAAATAAAATTCAGTGTTAAAAATTCGATGTAAAAAAATTCAGTGCTAAAAATTAGAATTCAAAATCCAGTGGCACAGTTTTACTTCCATAAATATCCCCAATGTTTCCAACTATTTGTAAATTGTGAGAAAATTGTTATTTTAACCAAGGAGCCGGGACGTCTGAGGGAGTCGCCTGTCAATTGCGTTGTATCTGCATTACCCTCGGTTTCTGGTTTTATTTGGCAGAAGCGCTTTATTCTTAGCAGTGTGAACAAGTGTCACAGCAGCCGCTGAGCGAACGCACAGAGTAACGTCATAACATCATTTTAAACACACTTAAATGTTCCTGATATGATAAACAGAGCTGTGTTACCTCACACTCATGACCGGAAAAGTGGAAATGGCGCCAGCGTGTTCGACAACAATCGCTCCAGTGGCCTTGCTCTGCTCCTCAACACTCGGCCCTGCTCTGCTTCACACTACAGTAACGTTAATAATCGAATCCATCAACATGATTTCTACCCGAGTCCTAGCCCGATTCTTTTCCACCGGCTGTGAGGTGAAGACCACATGTCCCAAAATTCTGAGCTCAAACATGGCATCATCAAACTACACTTTTGTTTTGAATAGGCGCCCTCTAGCGGACGGAAAAATTACATAGTGCAGCTTTAAGCACCGTAATGTAATTAATTTGGTTAAAAATTCATAATTTTCAGTAGTTGTACAAAAAAAAAACCTATAAAACTACATATTTATATTCCATATAAGGTTGTTTTTCAGCAAATATTGAAAAGCGATTAATTGGTTAGCGTAGCAATCTATTGACAGCTGTAATACAATCAAATTATTTATTTTTTGTAAGGAGAGATGTTGTGATCATTGAAATGAATACGGTATTGTCACCAAATGGCTTTCATTAGCAACAAAAAAAGCTCTCTACTTCTTGTCTGTAACTAAACATGCTAGACTGCTGTTGTGCAAATCTGTCGCACCTGTTGTAGTAATTTCAAAAACACACAAGTGAGAAGAACAAACAGAAAATAAGCTGGAGAACGCAAGGAGTGATGGTGGCATCTTGACAAGTCTTTAAGTAATTCCTACTAGAACAAACACCCTGGGGCTGCCTGGCTTCATTGCTTAAGTTGTTGAGAGGATAGCATCAAAGCACTTTATGAGAGCGGCACAATTATTGCTTGTGACGAAGTGAGGCAGTATGGTGGAGGTGTCCACTTCTATGTTTTTTATAATTTGCTGAAGATTTGTCTCTGCACTATTTTGGTCAACTTTGTGTCTCATTTTGTGCCCTAACAACTGTAAAAAAAAAAAAACCTTCAGGCTTCTCCGAATGAAAATATTCTAGTGACCAGTCACTAGAACATTTTCAATTGGAGACCTGAATTTTTTTTTTTACAGTGTACTAATGGAGTAAAATTCATCCATCCATCCATCCATCCATCAATCCATCTTAAATGACAGTATTTATTATTATTTTTTTTTTAGTTAGAAACAGTATGGGTTTTTAAACAAACTGTAACTTGTCTTTCACTAATTATGCTACAAGCATGATACCTCTAACCATGTGGCTTGAGAAGGGGTGTAGTATTACATACAATCCTTTGCTGGCAAATAATAAAACATAACAAAAACACACAACAAAATTCCGTAGACCTTAATTGAAGGAGGATCGAGTCAGACAAGAATATTATAGAAGCTTGGAGTTGGAGGTCTGAAAACACTCAGAATCATAGCAACTAATTAGCAATGCCCTAGAAACCATCCAAACACCATTTATAGCAACACTTTAACAAACACCCTAACAATAACGACATTTTAAAAACACTCAGAACATCTTGGCTACACTTAAGCAGCCACCCAGAGCATAGTAAAAACAGCATACAAACATGCCAAAACACCCAGAACACCTTAGCAACTGTATAGCAATGACCTCACAAGCACCCAAAACACCATAGCAACCACCAAGCATAATTTTTTTAGCAACCATTTAGCACATCTTAACCTCTGCATAACTTAAAGTAGCACATCTTCACAATTACAGGCAATTACTGACAAAACCCTAGCAACCACATAGCAACACTCTGTCAACCTCCCAAAGCACCATAGCAACCACCCAGTGTGATTTTATCAATCTTCTCGAACATCCCCTAACAACTTTATAGCACAATTTAAAACACTCAGATCAACTTATCAACTGCATACACCCTGGTAACAGTTCACAACACCCTAGAAACCGCATAGTAACACCCAGGCATTTACCTAAAACCCCATAGCAACCACCCAGTATTACTTTACTAATAATCTAGAACATCCTAACAACAGAATAGCAATATTTTAAAAACTCAGAACAACTAATTAACTGCATACACCCTGGTAACAACTCTCAACACCCTAGCAACCGCATAGCAACACCATGGCATTCACCTAACACTCCATAGCAACCCCCCAGTATTACTTTACTAATCATCTAGAACATCATAACAACAGGATAGCAACAATTTAAACACTCAGAACAACTAATTAACTGCATACACTCTGGTAACAACTCACAACACCCTAGCAACCGCACCGCAATACCCTGCCAACCACCAAGTATGATCTTAGCAGCCATCTAGAACATCCTAACAACAGGATTCCAACATGTTAAAACACTCGGAACAACATATAAACTCCATACACCCTTGTAACATATTATAACACCCTAGCAACCCCATACCAACACCCTGGCAACATAAATAAAACACCATTACAATCACCCAGTATGATTTTAGTAGCCATCTGGAACATCCCAACAGTTGCATAGCAAAATGTTAAAACATTCAGAATAACTTAACAACTGCATACACCCTGGTAATGTCTTACAACACCCTATAAACAGAAAATCAACACCCTGGCCACTATCTTTAACTCCATAGTAACCACCCAGTATTACTTTATCAAACATCTAGAACAACCAAACAGTTGCATAGCAAAATGTTAAAACACTCAGAATAGTCTATCAACAGCATAAACACTGGTAACATCTCACAACACCATAAAAAACGCATTTCAACACCCTGGCATTTATCTAAAACTGCATAGCAACCACACAGATTGACTTAAGCAACCATAGAACATAACAACTGCACATTATATCCTATAAGCTGCATAGCAACACTCACAACACCTTATAAACTGCATAGACCCAGGTAAAAACTAACAAAACCCCATGAACCACCCATTAATACCCTGGCAACCACCTAAAACACCTTGGCAACCACCCAGTATGATCTTAGCAGCTATCTAGAATATCCTAACAACAGGATGGCAACATGCTAAAACACTCAGAACAACTTATCCACTAGATACACCCTGGTAGCAACTTATAACACCCTAGCAACCGCATACCAACACTCTGGCAACCACCAAAAACACCATCACAATCACCCAGTATGATTTTAGCAACCATCTAGAACATCATAACAAAAGCATAGCAAAATGTTAAAACAATCAGAATAGCTTATCAACTGCATACACCCTGGTAACGTCTCACAACACCCTATAAACTGCATATGAACACCCTGGCAACAGCCTTAAACTCCATAGCAACCAGCCAGTATTACTTTATCAACCATCTATAACTTCTCAACAATTGCATAGCAGAATTGTAAAACTCAGAATAACTTATCAACTTTATACACCCTGGTAACATCTCACAACACCATAGAAACCACATTTCAACACCCTGACATTTATCTAAAACTGCATAGCAACCACACAGATTGACTTTGGCAACCATCTAAAGTCGAACATGCTAACTGCAAAGCAACACTCACAACACCTTATCAACTGCATAGACCCTGGCAACAACTCATAACACCCTAGCAACTGCATGGCAAATGCTCTGGCAACCACCCCAAAAAATTAGTAACCACCAAACATACTTAGCAACGATTTAGAACATCCTAACAACTTCATAGCAACACCCAGGACACCTTAGCAACCACACAGCAATGGCTTCTCAAATTTCTCTTTGTAAAGTGTAGTGTAGTTTAATAATGCTGCTTTATGATTCTTCAGTGCTGTACGGTGAAAACTCCGGCTTATTAGTAACAGGCCCAGCCACCAATAAAGACAACCTCCACCTCGCTCTAGGTTATGTGGACACCAAGCACCCAGGAATCTCAAGGACGTATCACTCTCCCAGATTAAACAATATTCACTCTCTGTCAAAACACTCCATTCCCAAAACCGCCACGCTGGAGGAAAACGAGCCCCCGCTCGGCCCCGTCTCCATGCTTGACAGAGAGAGTGGGGGAGATCGCTTTGGCCTGAAGGAGAGACCAGATAGTGAAATAATCTTTAATCTCTGTCCCTTCCAGGCACCGGCAACACCTGTTATCCTTGATGGCGTCAGGCAAGAGGGCAGCGCACAGCCTCGTTCTAAAGCTGGTAATTATTGTACTAATTATTCACATAGGTGCCGGGTGATTACGGACGTTCAGGTGAATGCACGTCCCGCACAGCGCCAGATGAGACCAGCCCGCAGACGCTCCTATCCCTTGTTTCCCTTCCAGATATTTGACCTCTTGTGTTGTTTGCAATCTGCACTCGGGGAGCGGAATAACAGGCAGAAACTTTTAATTGCTGGGAAACACTGCTCAAAGACACCAGCTTTAGCCATCTGTTAACTGTTTAGATAGACTCTCTTTTTTTTCTCTGCATCTGAACGGGATGAGGATGTTGTTTTACGAAAAACAAAAGAGGAGCAGAGGGTTGCAACTGTTTTTCCTTCGTTAACAGATGCTCTCCGCACAGGAAACAACACTTATTTGGATTATACACACGACGAGTTGTTTGTGGTTTACTACGTTGTTAGAAAAGCGGAATGGTTGGAAAAGCAAATGTAATGCGAGTGCTCTGTTGCGCGCCTTCCGTCATCTCATTAATATTCTATGAGTCAAATTATTATTTTTGTGCTTTAAAGACTGTATATTTAATTAGGGCCTGAAGGGAATATGGTGCCTTTAAGCCAAATTTATCCATCCTCAGACTGAATTTAATTCAATTAATGGTGAGAGACCTGAGTTATAGATTTCTCGTTCTGCCTCTCTTTGTTAATAGCGACACCATTTTCATGAATTTTTTATTCTCAGACGCCAGTTTTAGGGCAATTAACCAGCTACCGAAATTTTTATTCCATATCTGTTCCATAAAAAGAGAAGGAATAGTGCTCATTATAGAGAGAATTTGGCTTTTCTGTCATCATTTACTCACCCTCATGTTGATCCGAAACACTATGACTTTCTTTCTTATGGAAAACAAAAGGAGAAATTTTGCAGAATGTCCAGGCTGCTCTTTTCACCGTATATAAAAATATATATATTTTCATGATTTGTTGTCACAACTTATTTTTCTTTCGTCAAATAAACTTAGATCATTTATGTAGTTCAGATAACATAATATTTTGAGTTTCTGTTGATTAAACCAATCTCATTTTTTTTATTTCAATGAGCTCAATTTTAAACACTTGTATTTACACACACACACACACACACATGTTGGTCTATGTGGTTTACAGGGACTCTCCATAGGCGTAATGGTTTTTATACTGTACAAACTGTACATTCTATCCCCCTTACACTGCCCCTACCCCTAAACCTACCCATCACAGGAAACATTCTGCATTTTTATTTTCTCAAAAATCATCATTTAATATGTTTTTAAAGCTATTTGAATTATGAGGACATTTGATATGTCCTCATAAACCACATTTATAGTGTAATACCCATGTAGTTATACAAATTTGTGTCCTAATAAACCACATAAACAGGCACACACACACACACACACACACACACACACACACACACACACACACACACACACACACACACACACAGATGTAATTACATGCAGGTAACTTTTTTAATGTAAGTACAACATAAAAATATTATCTACACAAAAAGTGCACTGTATCAAATTATTCATTTAAATGTTAGTATACATAGTAGTCCAACATTTATTGCAACTTAAAAATATTTAAAAAGATAAAATAATTTTTTACAATTATCATCAATTATTAATTCATAGAAAACATTACATATTTAGGGAGCCGCACCACATTTCACAGCCAGAACTAACCTTGCTTTGTCATTAAAAAATTTTTTTGGAAATAAGACATTTTTATATATTAAGAAACTTCTTGACCTACACACACACACACAGTCATGAGGTTTTTTCTGTTAGTTGCATCAAATGGCAGAAGTTAACGATTTTGTTAAATATATATAATATATCCAGAGAAATAATAACAAAATATTATAATAAACTACACTGTGAAATGTATGATCAATAGGTTATGACAGCATATGTTATATGTTAACTTTTTGTTTTTTAAGATTCAACTTATTTTAGGTTTAATTTAATTTAAGTTGAAATTATTTAAACATCCAAGTTGATTGTACTTCGAAATTTAAGGCAGCAACTTTGTTTCCAGTGTGCTTAAGGGTTTCTTTTCAAAAGCATCTTTATTTTAATGAGGCTTTTTTCTTCATTATAAAATCAGGAGAGCCTCATTTCCCTTACATGTTTGAGCTTTAATATCAAACCTGATTAGAATATGAAATATATTTCAAATTTAGCCTGCATATTACAAGTAGACATGCAGTATTAACTGGCTGCTACTCTCAAAATGATGTTATCATTGACATTATTAGGGTCAAACAACAGAAATCATTGGCCAGTTCTTAATCCACGTAATGCCATTTACGGCGCTTTCCGTAAGTTAAGAATGATGCCAGTCGGCTATTACGTGAAACAAATCAGAGGAATTTAATGACCACTTTGAGCCGCTACTGTAAGTGTTTGAGCAACATACTGCAGATCAAAGGTTAAGTGAGAATGAAAGCGGCACATTTATCCCTTTAAGACTGTTTGGTGAAAATTGCTTCATTTGACGGCGTTAATGTCCTTCCTCCTTTATCACTCAGATTGCCTGACTTATAAATATGAATGTCTGCTCGGCTCGGCCCGCCTCAAATCCCCGGTGGTCACTCTGTCTGCTTATGATGAAGCATTCAAACAAGGGGGATATAAGTGACAATGACACTACAAAAGCTCAACGACGGAGCCAGACAGGATCTCATTACGGCACAGGGCTGTTAATGATAAACCATCGCAGGTCAGTTAGGAAAACTCGTGTGGGTCAATGACATGACACAGTCTGTCCAATCGATTTAAATTAAATGCAATTCATACAAACAATGACTTGAGTGCACCTCTTCTATGATGAGTGTGTTTTTAATTTCTGATTTAAAATTCATTCAGGACTAGATTTTTTTTGAGGGGCACAAACATGTCAGGATCAAATAATGAAGAAAAAAAAGACTCGCTTAAAATCTGAAATTTTTCAACTGATTAGATTTTGTTCACCTTATCAGTCATGCGGTGCGACCAACATGCTGAAATATGCAGAAAAACCCTGCACGCCCTCATGGGGGTGTATCGAGGTCAATAAGTAGGTTAGGTCAAGTTGTAAAATGTCATGTGGTGCGACTCGCCAAATATGCAATGGCATTTATGAACTAATAATTTATGATATTTGCAACAACAACAAAATAAATAATGATTATGCTGTGTAAACTCACGTATTCAGCCTCTAAATAAAATGTGTTATTACTTTTTACAGGATGGTTGCGCCACATGACATTTTTAGAGACATTTCACACCCCCACATCCCCCTTTAATGCTACTTTATGATTATTTTTACCCTTTTATAACCTTGAAAGACAAGTTCACTGTGAACACTGTCTCAGAAAATGACCTCCCAAAAAAATCCCCTTTTGTGTGTGTGTGTGTGTGTG